>NC_143015.1:12462148-12797148 GCF_055824585.1 Amblyomma mixtum | reverse complement strand
GTGTGAAGAGGACCCTTTTTCATATTTTTTTGTGGGAGGGGGTGGGGGAATGAGCGGCTGCTCAAATGTCATTCTTTATAATTTTGAGCTTATTTTCCATATATGTGCCAGGTTGGCCCATTCTTGCCTCTTGGTTGCATGTAAGCAATGCATTTATTGGGCATAAATTTCTTTGCTGTTGTATTGGCACAGGGTTAATGATTCTCATTGTATTGTGGTGACACATCATTGTATGCACTCCTTGCAGAATGTCTAAGGGGGTAATAATTAACTGAGCAGAGAGTATACCTTGTGATAAATGCGAGGAACATTACTTGTTTACTTCACACTTGGCATGTTCCGTTGTCGTTAGTGGTTGCAAATGCCTTGCCTGCTGCTTTCCAGTGTAGGGGCGAGAGGCATGTCAAGCTCTACTTTGCAGCTTTTTTCTGTCCACTCTTTACTGGTCAACATGGTAAAATAAACTGAACATAATGCATGCTTGCTGAGACTTAGCTTAGACTACAATTCATTTATTTACTCTCAGGGCCTATCAGCGCCAGATAGAGGAGTGGGTGGCTAACAAAAATACATGTGTAATAGGCAGATTAGTTAAGGTGATTATACACAGCATACTATACTTGAAGGCGTCGGATGCAGTGATGGACATGACGAAGGCAGAGAAGATGTGACAGTTGGAAACGTAGAAAAGTAGAGATCTGCGTGAGCTTACACATGACTTAAGGTGAACACTAGCAAAAAATTAAGAAGGTGCAGAAGACTGAGGTCAGAGTTAAAGCTAGTTTAACAAAGAAAAGAACCTCTCAGCAAGTCAAAATCATCACATGCAAGCAGTTACGTAAACATGGAACATAAAACTTTTTGGATGGAAGAAAAGCCAAGGCACATTGCTCATTGTGACGTTGCTTAAAAAGTGGGTGTCTAGTTGTTCACCTTCATATCCGGTCCTTCCACACCTAGCAACTGAAATGCCATCAATGAGGAGCATCTCCAATCACTCTAATTGCATGGGAGGTACACATCTCCAGATGTCAGAGGCTTGGTGTCTCATTTTAGTCTAGATAGTTTGGTAGATATAAACATTACCACATCTAAGAGGCATGTGGTAGCCTTGCAGGGGGTGTATTTTGTAAGTCTTACAGCATGTTGTGCAATGCTGGGATGTTTCATTATTTACATTGCAGTAATATGTTAGCACAGGCGAGAAAGTTTGTAACTGAGCAGAAAAAAACAATATTCATGCCATGTCTTAGCAGCATTCTTAGTACCATATAAAACATAGTGCGTATAAGGAACTCCTCATTTTTTTATAATTTTTCTTTCTGAGCACTGGTTTTTTGCAAGTTAGCAGGGTTCTACAGTCTTCTGTGGCTGTCAACTGGGCCGCATGTTTGTCAAAGCTGCAGAGTTCATGATGGGTCGTGTCAGTGCAAGCTAAATAAAGGTGGATAGGAAATTCATGCTTCCAGAGTACATTCCAGAAAAAACAGCTATTATTTCCTAGTCAGGATGAGGGAGCAGCACCGACGGTGCACATCCTCCTTGTCACTACAGCAATTATGGCTGCTCACTGCTTTTTTGCAGCGTTTCATTTATCCGCAGGAAGACCAGGCATGAATGGCCGGCTATAGGTACCTAATAAATTGAACATTGCAATTAGCAATATTTTGTTGTGCCTGTGCTTTTGTTATCCGTGAAGGAGTTAGCGTTTTTGATTGATGGTTGTGTAGCAAAGATGTGACTGCTACATTGCACTTCATTCACAAATTTGTTTGCCCATGCTTTTGGCTTTCTCAGTGGTTCGTTTCCTTGTCAAACGACAGACGGAAATTCGGCTTTCACCTTGTTTGTAATGTTTGTATGTAATGTTTGTAATGTATTTTCAGCTGGTGTTCAGTTTCAATTTAGAGAAGTTGTCTAACCATTGTCTGTGTCTACATTTTTTTTATCTCTTGACCTCATTAAGCTGCATTTCTAAATTATTTATTAAATGCATTTATTAATTGTTACCCTGTCATGTGGTTAGCAACATCGTGAAAATATTTTTTTATGAAGTCAACGTTCTTCTTTTAAAGTTATAGCAAAGTAAGTCCTTTGCTATTTAATGTTGCTCACAATTTGTAGCAATCCCTCAACGTTGAAGCAAATTATGCGTCACTTGGGTCTAATTTGATTATCACCTCCCCTCGGATCTTCACCTTTGCACATGGGGTTGATCTCATTTTCGCCATGCTAGTTTGTGGATATTGTTGAACAAGAGTAAACCACACAGATTGGAAATGGGACGTCATGTGGTGCCTAGTCCGGGGGCCAACAGTTACGGCGAGTAATACGTTTCAGAAATTGTGTTACGAATGTGTTACGGATGGACCCTCCATTTCAGGTGCAACAGAGCAAGCGTTTGTTCTGTTATGGAGAGTTTGTACGTAACATTCACGGAATTTTTTTGCAGTGTAGCCTTCAGAAATCGCACTTTTAGCCATCAGAGCCGACTTTCTTTACCGTCGGAATTACCTCCAGGATGGTCGAAAGTGTGTGCATGCCAATCCGACACATCTGCACTCCATCAGTTAATCAAACTAGCACGATGATCCGCAGTGTGCCCACACCAGCTTGTTGAAGACCTGAACCCGCCTACCACTTCGGCATTACTGGTGTGAGAGGCACTGTTATGTGTGTAAGTTCTTCCTGCCTTGCCCCGAATTTCAACGCCCCCACCCCCACCCTCCAAAAAAAACAAAAACGAAAAAAACACTCACCAGCCCATCGCTCCTGTGCAGTCGTTTTCCAGTCCGGCCCGGGTACTCCAGCCAGCTTGGTGGCATGGACATGCTTGGCCCCCTTCGAAGCACCTTTACGGGCAATTGCTGGACAATCGTTCGTATCGATCGTCTTACGCGCTACGCCGAAACGTCGCCTTTGCAGCTGCTCCGGCCTATGACATTGCCGTCGTCATCATCAATCGTGTCGTTACGTGAAGGCAAGCCGATCAAGACGGAACATGAAGGATGGGAATGGCATGACTTTCAATGGCGGTGACGGCCTGGCGCGAGCGCTCCCGCCCGCTCCACCACACATTTCGTCATATTTAGTCCGCCACACTACCCGGGGCCGCCGAGCGATCGTGCCGATCGCCAACTAGAAGAATTGCACAGGCAATGAAACACAGCACATGGAGATGGGTGTGATAGAAAGGGTGAAGGGAGAAGATGAAACGCTTGCCGTCACTATGAAATAGATGTGCAGATGATGAGCGGATGAAGTCAGGTACACAAAGACTGAACAGCCACCAGTCACCAGAAGCCAACGCCAAGGCCCGTGGGTGCACCCAACGGCATGGCTTGGTGCAGTGTTCTCATGGGTGGGGGATTGTCAGTGGGGTGTCAGGTCAGGGTCGGCAGTCTGGGATCAGTGGCGGCCTAGATTGCCGTGTCTTCTGGGTTCTGATGTGTGGGTGATCAGCGGGGTCTGACATCAATCGCGGCGGCCTTGGATCAATGTGGTCGTATTCATGTCGTCGTGTCTTCACGGTGGGGCTTCGGGCGGGGTAGAGGAGCCGCAGCATGGCAGGCTGGGGCAGTGTCGAGCTGTGGGGAACCACGAGCACTCCACAGAAGACATCGGCGGACAGCATCGCTCTGAAGCTCCCGGACCGGGATGGTGAAGGTACCCAGCACCTAACACCAAATGCTACTTCACGTCAAACCGATGAAGACGGGTCATGCAGGGTGGAGATGACGTGACTTTGAATGGCGGTGAGGGCCTGGCGCTCCCGCTCCCGCCAGCGCCACTGAAAGTTCACCGTCTTCTAGTCCGCCACAACATCATTATTTGCCATGGTGCCCCGCATTGCTAAGTAATTTTCCTCACCGACGTCGTAAACTCTGTACTTCAGGAATGAAACATCCATCACAGCTCCACCTCCGCTTACCATCCGCAGACAAATGGCAAGGCCGAGAGCTTTAACAGAACTCTCGGCGATATGTTGACCACGTATGTTACCAATCACTGGGCTGGGACCGCGTTCGACAATTTGTCACCTATGCTTACAACCATGCTACTCAAGCCATCATCGGGTTATTCCCATAGTTTCTTCTATATGACCGTGAGCCTGCCATACCAATCTGATGCTTTTAAGTTTAAGAATACGCCGAGAAATGCCGCCAGTTCTGTAGTTCCTTCACGTGTCGCACCCAAGCAGCGGCAAAAAAGCTACCGAGATCAATCGCCACTTTTTCCACCTTAACTACCCGATAGGTTGGTATGGTTATGGGTAGGTTTCTCTAACCCTCACCTTTCCTCCAAACTTTTCAGCAAGTGCAGGGCCCCTACCGCAATCTGAAACGAACGTCTCCGGTAAATTAAATGAACCCCTTATGCTGTCTTCTGACAATCGCCGCTGACGTCTTCAAACTGTGCATACCGACCACTTAGAACCCTGCAACGACCATGCCATCTTCACACATATCCCTATAGGTCATCAGGATGGCACTTTTTCACCCGACGGTAGTTGGAAGACCCACATTCGGCTCCAGAACCTACAGGGGCTGGCACTCAAGGAAGAAGACGATAACTAAATGAGCGCTCCCACGATCGTCTCTGGTTTTGTGAACGCCGTTAATACCAAACCGTACTGCCAATATAATGCGACGTAACGCCGTGTCGGAAGACGGTTGCTGCGGCATAAATGTGGATCTGCTTAAATCCTAGAACGCCATATTGATGTGTTTACTCAGGAGCGTCATGAAACAAAACAGCTTCACGAGCTCGACCTCTAGGAAAAGCGTGTAAATATGAACTTTTGTTGCTCTCCGTTATATCTGGGCATTCACTTATTGATCTTATTTCACCACTTCTCGTATTGTGTCTGATGTATTTTGATGATTTTTGTTCTTTTTTTATATTTTATGTGCACACAATGACGGCAGCTGATGGTGGGCCCTTATCCGGTGGTTCACGTTCAGCTTCGTCGCCTATATCGCGGGACTCACGCCGAACAATCTCCCAGTGAAGTCTGCTATTCTTGACCAGAAAGTTTGAATGACACCGAGGCTATCAGGAAATTACATTACAAGAAAGCGGATATTTATGAAACTTATCTTTCTTGCAACTAAAAGGTACCAAAAAAGGCCCTCTGCATTTAGAAATCGCCATGTTCGACCACTTGCACCAAAGCTAGGTTTCAGGGTAAATAATGCAAAACACAGCATTATCTATCACATAAACCGCGTAGGGTGTTGGTCAAATGTTTAGGGGAATCCCCCAAGGTGGAGTAGATTTGTAATAAGGGAGTAATTACTCATTGGCATCCACCCAAGCGCAGCCATACGGCTACAAAGGAAAGCTATACAGCTTTCTCAGAAACTTCGTAGTTATAGAAACTGCTCCGGTGTAGCGGTGGTCCCGGGTTCGAACCCCGGACCAGGACGAATTTTCTTTAACTACGAAGTTTCTGAGAAAGCTGTATAGCTTTCCTTTGTAGCCGTATGGCTGCGCTTGGGTGGATGCCAATGAGTAATTACTCCCTTATTACTAGGGCCCGGAAATTTAGGCACTAAAGAACCCCGAAATAGGCAGGCATCTAGGCTCTAAAAAATATTGAAATAGGCGCTATAAAGCAAAAATAGGCGCTTTCAATAATACACTTTATTCATAAGTAGAAGATTTGTAAGTCAAACACGGAGCGTATGCAGTCCTCAACTGAAGCAATAGACCGCCTTCTCCGGTTTTCAAACTTGAAGAACCTTCGGTTTTCGCTAAGCATAGCTTTCTACTTTAAAACGCTTCTTTTGACATCACATGAACTTAGTGGCGCGAACCTAAAACATGAGAGCTGATAAAGGCTTAGGCCTTCAGGTGATGTGGCCGTATCGTCTCCGCGTAGAAAGTCTTTGATTTGCGAAATTGTTTCTAGGCATCTATTTTTTTCTACCAACTGTAGCATATTCGTAGAAGCAGTAGCGCCCTTTCCTTCAAGTCCCCGAAGTGCTGCTGGTACTTCTGCCGCTACCTTCAACGATTCATCTATTTAGAGTCCAGCCTTTTCCAACTTTGTCATCCTTTCCGCCAATGTTGAGAAGTTTGCACTAATGTATGTCAGGTCTCTTTCCAAACTCGCCTCTTTGCTGCACTTCGAGATAACAACTTCGTTACACTGCGTTCAAGTTACAATTCGAGAAAAACGTTCGGCGAGACCCGCGCCTTTTGTGCGTGTATCGGCGCGCGCTTTTCACCATACATAGACAAATGTCTCAAAATTGAAAAAAAACGGCACAGAGGACCAAAGTGCCGGATTTAGGCATTTATAGGCAAAACGTGCGGTTAAACAGGTTGTATTTCCTAAAAATTGACAAAAAGGCAGGCAAGTGCAAAAATCCCCCGTTTAGGCATTTATAGGCATGTTTAGGCAAATGCCTAAATTTCCGGCCCCTACTTATTACAAACCGCGTAGGGTCCAACGGCAATGTTCAGGTATCACCGCCTAACCTTACAGGTTTTCCACACGCAGCCTGTGGTCGTTGGGGGAGCGGGCTGCGCAACTAGCTTGAATGGGCTTTGTATTCTCCTGCTCATGGAAGGAATTAAAAAAAAAACACTCAAGGGGAGTGGTTAGCTAATACTATTCAAGGTTTCTTTGGCGCTCCGTTCATTTGGCAGCGTAAACTAAAAAAAAAAAACATTCATGTGTTTTTCTGCTAAGCCTATCATGGCTGCTTTTTCCCGACATATTCGGTGCAATATTTCTTTCCAGGCGCAGGGGCAGCTCATTTGTGCTGTGTTTGACAGCTGGCTTCATCCTGGCAACAGTGCTGGCGTTGCTGGCGGCATTTTACTTCTTAAGCATCATCGGTAAGCTCCTGGCAATGCTTTTAGTGCGACATTTGCTCATAAGCCTGTCACTGCCGTAAAGACCACTCTGGGAAAGCGGCTACGCTAGTCTCTGAGCCCCGAAATTTATACGTTCGGATAAGCTTCTCAACTCCTCCAAGGAGGTGCCCTAGATGCTATTCAGTAGCACTACAGACCGTGTACCGCAGCCATACCTTCGCGTTTGTTTTTCCTGCTCCAACAGCGCCTATAGAGGGCAAACGCGGTCAAATGGTTAAAAACCATTGATGCAGTACGGAAAAGCCCTCATTGCCGTATCATTTACTACTAGACAGCTGCTGAAGGTCCACTGGTTCAAGTACTGTTTTCCTGCTTTGAGGTATATTGTTATGCGATATTCATATATTGACTACAAAGGTGCTTTTTGTAGGCTGAACACGCAATTATGCCAGAAAAAGTTTTATCTGTTAAAAAGATAGCGCTTGAGAATGGCTGCATTTACACCAGATGGCGGAACACATGTATACACGTTGCAAGCAATTTATTCACAACTTGTAGACATAGCTATTGATGTAGCTTACACAATGCCAACAAACTCTGTTACTAACTGCGCTCCCTCCGCGCCGCAGCGGCTGAATTTCGATGACGGCGATATTCTAGAGGCGCGTGTACTGTGCGATGTCAGTGCACGTTAAAGAACCCCAGGTCGTCTAAATTTCCGTGGCCTTTCGCTACGGCGTCCCTCATAGCCTGAGTTGCTTTGGGACGTTAAATCGCAGTAAACCAATAACTGCGACAGTATTTTGTTTAGAATAGAGTAATCTGGACCACGAAAATTGAACGGATTGAGCTCGAACCCACTCGTAACTACTGCACCAAGCAAGCCCTGTATGTAAAAAGGCTGCGGCTTTCCCTCATGGCTTAGCTCCTTGGGAGAGCAATAAGGCAGATGCAGTGCAACTCTAGCTTCTTTAGGGAGCCTACACAGAAACTACACCCTATCAAAATGCCGGTAAGTGTGCTGTCTGTGGTGCAGAGCAATGGGGGCGAGGTGGTCGCCGGAGCACTGAAAATCCTAAGGCGCTGGCTTTACGAGGAGTGCAGTGGCATCGCTCGCGAAGCGGAGTGAACACGCGCGGAGTCTGCTCCTTTACTCCTTTTAGTGCGTTGTTTTCCACCTAGTGACGTTAATCTTCTGTCGTGTTCTGGTGCTGATCTGAACAGAAGAGAAAGGCGGAGAGACGACGCAAGGAGACTGCACGCCCTTGGTAGCGCGCAACGGCGGTGCGTGTTTGGCGCTCCGCTCGCAGCCCATCCACGTGCAGCTTATTCGCCGCACGTTGAAAATAGGAGAACGGCAGCTGCGTTTCTTGCTGAGAGCGTTTGTTGGAAATAAAGCTAATCCCACATAGCACCAGCCGCTATTCATGATAGCATTGTAATAAAAAAAAAAGATTTGTTAACCCAGGAATACCCCGCCTTTCTTCAGGCCGCATTAGCATGACAATAGACAGCTCTGAACAGAGCAAGTTATTGCTAAAGCATTTTTGATTGCTCTAAACTCTGTACCACCCTGTTACAATTGGTGCAAATAATGAATTATCATAATTGGTCATCCTAGTCGGGCAATCTACAATTTCGAAGTCATAATCAGTCCTCTTAAACATGTAGTGCAGTTAACATAAGCAAGTATCTTCATTAAATCCAGTCATGCTGCGAAATTCTTTGAACAACAATTTCACACGGTGCATTCACAGGCCAAAGAAAAAAGCGCTTCCTATTCAAATCCACTTTTTGTCTAAGTGCAGATATGTCTACTCTGATGCCTGCACATCTCGGACTTTGTTTAATATTGTAATTCTACATTGCGATATTCCTGTGTTTAACATGTGATGCTCCACGAATAATACCTCAGTAGAACAAATGGGGCTCTGAAATGCGGGCCCAGTACGGGCTGCGCATGGGGGCCCGACGTAGGATGTGTGCGGCATTAGCAACTTGGCATCGGGCGGGACCCACAAGGGCAGCCCAGTGGGCTTGCTACATAGCACCAGCAAAGGATCCCTATTGTCTTCATCCATAAAAACGGTAAAGGGGACTTTCCTCGGTAACTTGTGGGACCCATATGGGTAGTAGCCCCGCCGCGGTGGCTCAGTGGTTACGGCGCTCGGCTGCTGACCCGAAATACGGGGATTCGATCCCGGCCGCGGCGGCTGAATTTCTGGGAACGCGAAATTCTAGAGGCCCGTGTGCTGTGCGATGTCAGTGCACGTTAAAGAACCCCAGGTGGTAGAAATTTCCGGAGCCCTTCACTACGGCGTCTCTCACAGCCTCAGTCGCTTTGGGACGTTCAACCCAAATAAACCTAAACCATATGGGTAGTAATGGGCTTCTCAGAGCGGACCCGCAGGGCGTTAGGCTCCCATGGCAGGCCATGCCAGGCCCACAGAGAAAACCGTCCGCTTTCGCTTCTGAACCGGCTTTGCTTTTGCTTGGGGCGATCGCTCCCCCGCCCCATTTGTTCTCCCAATTAGAGACGCCGATTGCTACGCGTCCCAGTCATTCTCCCAATTATAGACTCCTCGGTGCGCTCTGTCTTTTGTCCATCGGACCAGGAACACGAGCTCGGATGCAGGCCGGGAGAAGTCTATCGTACCGTCGCAGAGATTAAGCGGCAACGTAAGGAGTTCGTCCTGCAGAAATCCTGGCTTCGCCCGTGGTCAGTCAGAAAAAATGCGAGAATTCATGTAGCCAGAAATAAGAAAAAGAAAATAGCGGTCATTCCGTTTCGATCCTAGCCCCACTGCATCAGTTGGCCACGCAGCGCATATGCCACGGAGAGGTTATTTGTTTTATTCTTTATTGCCCGTAGGCCACGAAGCTTCGTTGCTTCAGGCGTGTGTCAGGGGCACCCAGTGAGCGCCTTGTGGGAGGTGTGACTTAGTAATGTGTGTCTGGAATGCGTTCTGACGTTACAGTAATGAAAAAAATTATTAATATGCAAATTATGTCTCAGAAATAGCACGGAATGAAAAGGCCGTGTTATGGTGCTTCATTCTACTGGAGCAAATCGTGTTTATGTGTATGAAGTGGCATAGTGTGTCGTGCACTGCGCCCTATATACTGATGGTCAGTGTTGTAACCAGTTGTAATCGACGACAGTGGTCGGTAATGCGGCTATGGATTGGTAACCTTTGGGAAATAAGAAATAAAAAAGAGGAAAAGAAGGAGGAGGCGCTACCGAGAATTTCTCTAAGCGAAAGTTGACTTCACATTTCTGTGCAAAAAAGAAGACAGGACGACCGAGAAGACATGGACAAGCCAGGCGTCACATGACGCCAGGCCCTATCCATGGGCAGTATTCAAAGCTCAGTATTTGGGCAATGCTCTTTATTGTGAATTTACCTCACCCTTTTTGAATAAATAATGTTGTGCGAATCTGGTTCGTAGCATTGCCCCAACACTGGTGTGTAAAGATTTTGCTGCTATAAACATTACCTCGGACAATTCCAGTGCTTGCGTGGTCAGCCTCCTTCATTTACGCCACATTCCGCAGCACCGATGCGAGATGTTTGTTCAGGGCCAACAGCTGCTCCCCTTCAGGAGGCTTCTCGCTGATTGCTCTCGCATGTATGCACCATACACCTCTGAAAAGAAAGAATAGAAACCAAAAAGCTAATTACAGTGGTGTTACCGTGAAGGACAAGAAATTTCGGTATGCATCTGAAAGAAAATTTTGCGAAATTTTGGCTCTGGTACGCTGAGATCCCCTCGACGCTATACAAACTAGAAATTGCTGGTTAAAATAGGGCGCTGAACTGTTCGAAAGTTTTGCATTGACGCCGAACATATAATAGAGGCGGAGCAAGTAGATAGACAAAAGAGTGATTCAAAATGCGCACTTACTTCCTAGTCCAATGACGCCGCCGTCATAAAATCCTTCTACACCGCCGTGACCATCACCGCTAAAATGTTTTTCTGAGCGAAGTCATTCATCACACGGGTTTCACCGCCCTCGCCCTCGGAGCGAGCGTAGCATGGCGTTGTCATCTTCGATAGTGTATTTATCAAGGAAACACGAGGAAATGCGCAAAGTCTACGAGGATCAGCGAGTGTCGTTGTGTGTTTTCGCAGCTCGCTTCGTCGCTTCATACTCAACCCAACCGCAGGAGAGAAGAAAATCCTGGCCCAAAGCAACGCAGAAAAGGCGGAGTAGTACTTCTGCGTGACGTCATCGCGCATTGACTGGGCACAGTGAAGAAGTCGTAGATCGGAGCCTCCTCGCCACTTCATGGAAGCGTCGCGAGGGATGGCGGGCGCGAGGGCGGCTTAATGCGTTCGGTAGTGGGTTGTAGAGGGAGCACCTGGTCGCCATTTCGTGGAAGGTAGCTGGGAGAGACCAGACAGACACACGCAAGGGCCATCGGGGAAAGAACAAAGGCCGTCAGAAACACCGGGAATAAGCAGGTTTTTTGTTGTGAACGGACCCAGGAAAACCAGGAAGGCGGTAGTGACGCGGAAAGAAGAACAGCTTGAAAAACAATTTGCGCGAAGACGTGCCTCTTGTGTGACGTTTCTGCGGGTGTTTTTTTTTTGTTTTGTTCTCTCGAGCGCTGTATCTCTTCGCTAGCCCGAAGCGTCGCCCTGAATTCAGCGTTTGTTGAGTTAGCGTGTTTTCGTTCGTCAATGGAAATGTTCTGAGCCGTTTGTGATTAGCATCTCTTCCTTAATTCGCAAGGGACGCCTACACTGGCGCCACCTAGCGGTCGGAAAAGGAAACGCCACAGGGTTTATTGCAGACGGCAGCCCAGGCGCTGGAGCGGCTGAAAGCGTTGGTGGCTGCATTTGAGTTTTCCTGCCCGCTTTTACGCGCGCAACTTCACACGATGGAAAGAAAATGCAAGATTAATCGGATGTGTGGCGTGCCTCAATGCGTCAACAGAGCTGTGAAGAACCTCGTAAGCTTCCACTCGTTTCCGGATGACTCGCGATTGAAAAAAGAATGGATGGTCAATCTGCGTATGGGTAAAGTTGTGACGCCGTTAATGAGAGTGTGCAGCAAACACTTCGTCGCCGGAGTCTTCATTGGGAGCACTACGGGTACGTAAATGTGCACTTTTGCTGCTGCTTCGGTAGAGCTTACCTGGGAAAGGTAGTATAAAGTGCCGGTCCTCGTTGCGTTGTAGCGTAGCTCGGGCCTCATATTTCAGCTTATGCCGTTATAATATTGACAGTATGGCTCGCAAAGTTTGGTCGATCCTTTCTCGGTGACCTTCGCTCATATCAGCGGGTGCATGACGTGAGTTCAGGCTATCTAGTTTGAATGCGAATCGGTTGTTTTTAGCCGCCGCGGTGGATCAGTGGTCATGGTGCTCGGCTGCTGACCCGAAATCGGCGGCAGCATTTCGATGGAGGCGAAGTTCTAGAGGCCCGCGTACTGGACGATGTTAGTCCACGTTAGAGAACCCCAGGCTATCAAAATTACCTGGAGCCATCCGCTAACACGTCCCTCATAACCTGAGTCGCTTTGGCACATTAAGCCCCGCGAACTGAACTTGCGGGTCTCTCGAATGGCCAGAACGATTCATAGTAGCTCTACGGTTTCCTTCCGAAACGTGCAGAAATACCTTGCAGTATCGCAATAGCCAAAAAACGATCTATTGTCGCTTTCCGCGGTGGAACGGGATAATTTGGAGAAAGGTCTTATCGCTTCTATAATTTCTCCGCGGTACGAAACTTGGCGTTCCTTGGCTTTTACATAACCTGTGCAGGGCACAGCCCAGTGCTACGAATGCTAGGCCTAACTTTTTAAAAATATATTTTCGTTCAGTCTAAAGTGTACCTATGTCGAAGTTAAAGCGTTTTGTAATAATTTCGGCATTAATAAACTGATATAAAAAGATCAAATATGTTGCTGCTAACTCTGCATAGACACGCAGCTGACTGATGAACTTGGCCTAAGAAGCAAGGAAGCGGTGATAAAAGCATTGGAGACAGCAATAACAAATAACCAAATTCCCCACAGCTGGACACAGAGTAAAGTGAATTCGATTTATAAAGTGAAAGGAGACAAGATGAACATAAAATCCTTCCGGTCTATTACGATAATACGTGTTGTATACCGGCTGGCAATGCAGGCAGTGAAATTAAAAATTCAGTCATGGTTCGATGGTAATAGGTTACTCGGAGAACTTCAGAATGGGTTCAAAAAAGGTGGGCGCTTAGTTCATAACCTGTTCGTGCTTACCCAAAGCATAGAAATAGTTAAGGCGGAAAACATACCTCTCTATTTAGCCTTTCCGGACTTAAGCGGTGCATACGATAACGTGAAGAGAGAACTGCTGTGGAACATATTAAAATATGTAGGTATTGGTTATGAGGTAACTGATTTTTTACAGGAACTCTACCGAGATAATAAAGCTGAAGTGATATGGGAAGGGATAAAAGGTACCACAACTGTGGGCGCACACTAAGGATTAACGCAAAGTTGTCCTTTATCGCTGCTGCTGATCATGCTTTATGTGATAGATATAGAAAGAAGGCAACAAGAAAGTAATGTAGGTTATTTATTTATTTCATTACCGTCAGGGCCAGACGGCATTACAGAGGGTAGTGGGTTACACACGAAAGTGAATACAAAAAAATACAGCTCCAAATACAAGCAAAAAGTAGACATAAATGAAGCTCACAGAAAAAAGGAACGAACAGGTTACGTCAAAACATTTAACAAATTAACACTGCACATTGCAGAATAAAATATACAAAAAAAACAACAGCATCCAATAAAAACAAAAACGACAAGAGAAATCACGTTCAAACGGCAGTAACAAGCGTGCATACAGAACAAGTGGAACAGCCGAAAAAAAATATAACAATGTTAAGGATTCCCGAGTTTATGATAGCAGCAAGCTGGTTAATGCAGATTTAAAGGAACAGGGTAGGCAAAATTTTTGAAAAAAATTGATTTTTTGTTTTTCCGATATTTGGAATTCCCAATCTTTCCTCCACGATTCCTATTGGGTCACTTGAGCGTGCACGAATTATTTACCCCGAAAATTGACCTTTTCCGAAACCTAGGTGGTGACCGATCACGCCTTCTTGCACACCTCTGCGAGATCTGTACTTCTCCTATGTTAAAAAAAATTGAAAAAAACGCCTGTTTTCTCCATATTTAGCAGACTAGTTATTGCTCGTCTGGCGACCGCAATAAATACCTAGCATTCCGTTTTTAGCCAAAGCAATCCTCAGACGCTACCGGTATCTCTCGCGACACGCGTTGTTTTTGGTTCTCTTCCGGCTTGCTTTCACGACCAAAATCGGTTTTTTTTTTTTTTGCTCTGAGGCTACAATATAAGCGTGCTTGATATGACGAAGACGAAAAAGTTATTTCAAAAGCGTCGCTTTCACGCGAATCAGCATAAGTTCATTCCTGAAGGCACCAAGTTTCCGCAACGCATTGCGGCGCTGGACACAGCGACCGCCTCGTGCGCGTCTTCTTCAAAACTGTCGCACTCGGCAGCACGCATGGAGGGCCTAAACGCAAGTTTTCGTGACCGTGGCTATGCTCTGATTGACACTGACATGCTATCGTGTTCCATCGTTGAAAGCTGTGTGCGTAAAGTGTGCGCTGGGGACTTGCAGCTGCTCGGAAACGCAGCACGAAGAGCTAGCGTTGTTTGCCCATACTCCCTCAACTGCGGGAGGTGCTCTTCACATCAATTCCAGACGTCAAAAAAGACAACGTCGGGCCTCTATGAAGTCAACGTGAGGATTCTGTATGCCTTACGATGCATAGAAAAAGGTGCAGCTGCTGGGAGAGATGACTGTACTTTCCATACAGGGCGGCACAGCTGGTTACAAAAGAGGCCCGAAAAGAAAGGCACCAAACAAAAAAAAACATTCAATCGAGGTGCCTACGAGGCTGGTGATTATTGATCTGATACATCCGCATGCATTTATAGCGTGCAGGAGTGGAATAAAATCCTTTTATTTACTTCAAAGCTACTTATATCGAAATGTTGATTTTCGCAACGTTTGCCCATTTTTCTCTGGAACCGCAGCACCTAGAAACATCATTTTTTGCTAACCTTATTGCAGCATAGGGCTCAATTGCAGCATAGGGCTCAATCTACTGAACGAGAATTATAAAAATTAGTGCAAAGGATTTTATTTCAGAAGGTATTTATTGGTCATTTTGGCCTGAAAATTGAGTAGGTTCACTAAAAGCAAGAACAAAAAAAGCCTCTTCTTATTACATACTACTTCTGGTTCAGTAGAGAGAACTTGGAGAGCCAATTTCAACGATACCAGTATGATTCCTCTAACAATAACATATTGTCACGTTGTAGTGACGGCCGTGCAGCGGTCAGCAGGACACCAACAAGACTTGGAAACGAAGCGCTTTATTTGGGCTGACTTGCGCCCGCAAAAGAACTGAATCACTCGGCGGCGGCGTAAGCAAGAAACGTGCTCGTCAGTCGTCGAACTACAAAAGCCCGCCGCTCGCGGCATTGTTAAATTTAAAGCTGGCAAGGAAGCTTCGAGATAACAGGTCGAGAAAATCTAGAGTTATCTGGAAACACGTAGATGCAGCTCTTCATGGCAGTGATCAATCGAGATTAGTCCGGTCGCTTCTCGCGTCACGAACAAAAATGATAACACCCCTTTCCTGCGGCCTTGCGCGAACGAACGGACACTACAATGATACGTGGCGATATACTGAGATAACGGGTCACAAACATAGGCCAGAATACATGGGAGGTATACGGCCTACCCTGTCGCCTCAAACGTAAAATTATCGGAAATTTCGACGACAGATCCGGGAAGGTGATTCCAGCTAACTGACGTACTTGGTATGGATGAACTGCTTGGTTTGACATGAAGGAATACCAACCTTATGACGATGGTCAATGTGATGTGAAATGTAACATGGTGGTAATATCATTTGATTCTTAAGAATTGGATTGTCATAATAAATCTTATGGAACAGGCAAAGACGGTATATTTTCCTAAGTTGTGACAGCAGGGCAAGAGACTAGCTTGTTTTCATATTCATGACGCTGGAGTTTCGATGATAATTTGAAAGAATGAAACCAGCTGCCCGGGTCCGGACGGATTCCAGTTGATAGATGAGCGTTTCTTGACGGGGGCCCAAACAGATTCAGCATATTCCAGTTTAGTACGAACTAACGTATAAAGAAGTAATTTTACAGGACTAGAAGCAAGATAAAAATTGCGGCGTAAGTAGCCCAGCATGCGATTAGCATTGTTGGTTATATAATCTACATGCGTGTTCCAAGAGAGATTAGAAGAAATAAATACGCCTAGATATTTTTAACAAGACACAGATTCGATGCTACTTTTATCAAGATGACACGAGGTTAGTGAAGTATTACAACGAGAAACACGCATGTGCTTGCATTTCTTAGGGTTTAGTTCCATGTTCCAGGTGTTAGCCCAGTGAAGAACATGATGAATATCGGACTGAAGAAGGGTTACATCAGCGTCACTGTTAATTTCGCGGTATATGACGCAATCATCTGCAAAAAGGTTAATTGATGAACATTAGCTAATAGGCAAGTCGTTGATATATGTTAGGAAAAGCAAAGGACCCAACACAGAGCCTTGTGGTACACCTGATTCGACTGGCGAAGTGAAGGAGCAAGTGTTATTTACTGTGACAAACTGTGAACGATCAGTTCGAAAAGAATGCAACCATGCAAGAACGTTAGTATCAAGATAAAGTTTGCTTAGTTTGAAAAAAAAAAAGCAGTTGATGTGAAACCTAGTCAAACGCTTTTGAGATCTCCTGGAATATGCAATCGACAATGGAGCCCGAGTCAAGGATGGAATGCAGATCATGCGTAAACGATAAGAGTTGTGCTTCACAGGAAAATGACTTACGAAATCTATGCTGATCATCTGTAAAAAAGGCATTTGACTGTAGGAATGATGCCTGATGAGAGTAAACTACATGCGCCATGATTATTCATGGAATCCTTTTTAAAGAAACGGGTCTATAATTAAACGGTGAATGTTTCCCTTACAAAAATGGATCTCGAGTTTCTTTTGAACATGTATGCGGAGCCTAATGATTCTAAAGGATCTCTATAGAAACTCGCTGTCTATCGAGTCAGCTCATTAAGTAGTCTATTTACTCTTTAACGAGACCTAACTATGAAATTTTGCTCTGTACGCAGTCAACAGAGATTCTTTAGAATTGGTTCTATAAGAGTTCATAATGAGTCAAATTTTATAGAATTTCTTTCGTGCCTTCACTATATGAACTCGCTCCGTTCGCAGTCAAAACAAATTCAATAGAATTTCCTCCGTAAGACTTTATAATGAGTCGAATTTTATGATCGTGTTTTGTGTCTTCGCTATATGAACTCGCTCCGTTCACAGTCAAAACAAATTCAACAGAATTTCCTCCGTAAGACTTCATAATGAGCCAAATTTTATAGAACTTCTTTCGTGCCTTCACTATATGAAGTCGCACCGTTCGCGTTCAAAACAAATTCAATAGAATTTCCTCCGTAAGACTTTATAAAGAGTCGAATTTTATAGATCTTGTTTTGTGCCTTCGCTATATGAACTCGCTCCTTTCGCAGTCAAAACAAATTAAATAGAATTTCCTCCGTAAGACTTTATAATGAGTCGAATTTTACAGAGCTTGTTTTGTGCCTTCGCTATATGAACTCGCTTCGTTGGCAGTAAAAATAACTTCTATAGAAATGGCTCGGTATCGCTTCAAAATGAGTCAAATTTTTCAGAGCTTGTTTCGTGCCTTCGCTAAATGAATTCGTTCCTTTCGCAGTCAAAACAGAATCTGTTGAATTCTCTCCGTAAGACTTCTTGAGCCAAATTTTATAGATATTGTCCGCAGTTTTCACTATATCAATTCGCTATAAAAGGCGGTAAAATTTTAAATCAAACTGCACATCAGCAAGCTAGAAATAATTCAACGCAAGCATATAACATTAAGTTTTCGAAAGGCACCTCTGAATCGACGACCGATCTCAAGAAAAATTTGGCAGAACACAGCGGCAATGTATTCGTTTGCTTTCTTGAGTAAAAAAACAACCTCACCGCCGTTACGATCACTTGAAATCTCCAGAAACTGGATCAACAAAGCGTACAAATACCTGTAACGAATATTTTTTTCCTCATTGAAAGACAAAATATGATCAGCTCTCACTACTGACTAATGAGCATGAATAGGAGCAGCCTTGTACATCGTTGTCATTGCATTCGCCTTTTTTCGAGTTCTTGTTGATTTGTGTCTGCACCAGTTGTTTCCTATTTTTTTTCTTCGGCGAAAAAATGGGCCTTCTTCCCGTAGCGTCCTGTCTATAGCATAAAAGCTGCGCACGTGCCCTACCACGAGCAATGTTTGCCGGCCAAGCACACGACGCACTGTGGGACAGTAATTCGATCGGTGCAGTATTAGCAGAACCTTTCCAAAACTTCGTAAGTCACCTTTCCAGCATCGCAAAAACACTTTTACCATGGCGTTGCGGCTCGCGAGGGTCGGGAGTTGGGTGCAGCACTGAGGCCTGGCAAAGCTGCGTTTCACCGTTCCGTCGCGACTGCAGCGTGGTGACGGTTCATTTCACCAGCGAAGAAATGGCTTGACAGAGTTGCGCCTAATTCCTTTATCGCCGCAACAACACAAGGCAGAAGCGTGCACAAGAGGCGCGCGACATTTTTCGGACAATATATTTCTCCAGCGCTGCACCCGATTTCTGCCGCCCCCCCCCCCCTCTTAAAAAACAAATGGCCTCAATGGTAAAGACCCCTTCCCCTGTAAAGAGAAGCTGACTTCGTGAGTTTTGCAAAAGAGTAAACCTGTAGTTGAGACGGGCAGCCGCTACAGTAAACAGGCCGATTATTAAGATTATGTTCCTAACGTGCTTTTTTTTATCTTCGCTAGTATCTGTAGACATAAATTAATAAATATTGTTTGTTTTAAGCGCTTCCACACATTTTGCAACAGACCAGCTATAAGGCCTACAATTCCACTTCACTGTGTGACGAAAATTCCTTTACCATGCTGGCATGGCCCCATCTTGAGTATTTAGTCGTTAGGTGCATATTAACTATATGTTAGGCGCAATGCTGGCTTTTCTAGTCCGAGCAGATGTGTGCGCGCTTCATGCGGACGCCTACCGCGCAGTCTGATAGTCGATCCTCGACTCAAGGACGCTGAACCAGGCGTTGCCTTCTCAAGGGAGGGAGAAGCGTCTAGAACCACGTTGGTAGAAATGCCAGCACTTCTAATTTCGCTCCCCAGAGTTACCGACTCTCCCAAGGAAACCGAAACTCCCTCCAGGAGCAGCGGCAAAAAAAAAAAGTCACACCGACGCCAATCCAGTCCAATCCCAAAGTCGTCAGCAGCGGTAGGGTTGTAGGGTGGCCTAGCAGCAGCGCCATGTTCTTTTTGTTGCCGGCCGGCCGGTTGGCGTTTCGGGCGTAGTTTTTTTTTTTTGTTGCTGTTGCGCCTTGTGTGGTGTTTTCGTGCTGTGGTTTTCGAATGTGCTACAAAATTGGTGCGTGACCTGCGCGCTTCGAAAGACCTTCTGAAGCAACTGAAGTTCTTCTCAAGATATTGGACGTCATATTGCGCCCTGCACCACGCCATGACAATGCCGGCATCAACGTGGAAGAACGAACGACCTTGTGTGATTGCTTACGAATGTGAGTACAGTTCTTGAAATTATCTTCCAAAATGTTCTACTGGGGTGCGTGAAGTGCTGCAAATGCTGCTGGGTGTTGTCTGACAACTTCTTCGGAGTGCAGTAGAAGTTTGAGTTCGATGCAACGGCTTCCGCAAGTGCGCTGTTTGCACGTGACCGCGAACCTGTCACACAGCCACGGAAACCGTCGCTTCGCGCCTATAACTTCCTCTCCGCAGCGACGAAGTTGTGACATGGAGTACAGTTGCATGTTTTTTACTCTCATGATACCGTTGTGCTCATTATTGCGATGATTGGGACCAACGAGCGGAAAGCAGTGTGTTGGAACGACGTATGCTTCTCAGTGGCAGTAGTTCCCGGCGTTTAGTTTTTGGTGTTGTATGTGTGCGTGTGTACAGTTTATAATTCCAAACTGCACAAAACATGGTCTGCCGAGTCCACGTTAGAAATGCTCACAGTACTCAGGCCGTTCAGTGCCTAGAAGTGGAATGACGATGTAGCTACAACCGACTAGAGTTGCGCACGTCAAATGCAAGAGGAATGTTGCCGATGAGTTTCGCCGCGAAAATAACTTTTAGTAATCCCTTTCCGGCGTTATTCGCTCATAGTGTGTTTGTGGGCACTGGCTTTGGTTTTTTTTTTTGGCATTTCAAGCATACTTCGAACTGGTGCAAAAATGAATTGCACACTTACGGCTGTACCATCGCAAACTGGGCATAATGTTTTCGACTATGCTTTAAAATAATTTTATTTCGAAGGAATTTATGGTGACGCATGCGGTTTCTCCAGAGTTTATCAAAGAGAGAAGTACTGAGACTTGGATTTAGCCGAGATGTTCCCACTTGCACTGTAGTGTCATGCCGTAAAAAGCTTATTATTTTATATTGTGTTTTGTTATGTCTGTGGCATTGGTGCTGATTCATTTGCCTGGCTGTAATCTCACTGCTTTTCTGCAGCAACTGGAATATAGCTTTATTGATCTCGCTACCAGAGTGCTAGAGATATTGTGAGTTTTTAATTTATGTAACTGAATGGAGTAATCTATATGGATGCAATGGATTATACTGGCTAGCAGTTTAAAATAGTTATGCGACATTGTAACGCACTTGCTATCTTTCTACAACTATTTCAGCAGTGTCAATCCAGCATTAGTGGAGCAGGGAAGTGAAAAGTTTTCTAAATGCAGCAGGATCAGAATCCATCCCTTTGCTTAACGAGGGGGTCGTCGGCATCACCATCTTGTCAGATGTTTAGTGAGTGCAATTACTGTGTTTGAGTAGCCATTCCGCAGATGTAGACGCTTTGTGCTGCCTGTGAGCTACTGAGGTTGAGTGACAGCTGTTCTCAGTTTTCACCGCACCTAATTTACTTACTGCATTTAATCAGTCACTTGTAAAACACAGAAGACAGGTGAATTAGTTCTCTAAAAAAAGTGATTGTGATTGTCACTGCATTATAGTGCCAATAAATGTTCTGTATTAGATGAATACTGTTACAGGCTAATGTAATAGTTATTCATTCTTATGAAATGTTCTAGTCTGGCAGCAGTATCAGTCACAGCTGGGTGGTGTTTATAGTTCTTTTCGAAGTGTACATGCCATTTATTTTGAAATCATACTTTCTGTATTGTGCTGTTAGTAATCTTCAAAGCTAGATCACTAGAGTACTACTGCTTGTAGATTCTGATCTGATTGATGCTTTTGTTTGCATTAGTGTGATAGCAGTTGTGTGCTAGGTCTCACTGACTGATTTTTTTCTTTGGCCTATATGCAGACATCTGGGTACTTCAGACTGGCAAGCATGGGTGGTGCCTACCTGACACCTCCTCGTCTCTGCGCAGACAAGAATGATGCACCTAATAATCTACCGACCATGTCACATCATTGGCTTACTGCAAGTGATCAGCACAGTTTATGAATGGAAATGCTGGTATCTATGCAATTGAATTATTGTACTGTGGGATATGCACAATGAAGGTCACATCCAAAGAATAGATGAAAGTGCCGATATGAACCAACAGCTGCCTCCTTTTGACCAATTTGTATTTTCAGAATAATGCACTCAATTAAAAGATATGAATTCTAAACTAAATATGTCTATACCAGCATAGTTAGGAAGTCAGATCTTGTATCAAGCATTTGCATATTTTAAATGTGTGCTTTGAGTTTGTTAATATCCCAGCACATTTATCGTCCTTACTATTTACTACAAAGGAATGAAATAGATTGGTTTTCGAAATATTTGTTTTGTTTCTCCTCTAAACCGAATATAGCTTTTCTTCTCATTTTTCTTTTTGTTCAGTTCACTTGATTACTGCAGCATATCATAGTTTTCTTTAGCAGTGAATTTTGCAGCCTGCTTATGATGGTCTCTTAGACTGTTGGGCAAGCTGACCGTTGTGAATCCAGGCAACACTTAAACTCAGCTCAGGAAAGCATATGCATAGGTATAGTATTAGTTGCCTGTGGAGAGCAGCAGTTGAGTGAAGAAAGGGGGCTGTAACAGATGACATTCACAGCTTATGTTGTCACCTAACAAGGATTATTGAGCAGCCAACTGTCAAGCATCCTATTCTGGCCGCCCTGTATTCCCTATGGTTGGATCAATTTGTACATGTGAAGCAATGTAGGAAAACACAAGTTACATATATGTAATGAAAGAAACCAGTTCTTTTGTTGGCACAGTCAGAGATTTGATGTACAGCTTTTTTGTGGTTAATAGCGAGTAGTGCAAGCCAGTCTGAATTAAAATGCCAACAAAGGCGCACCCTTGTAGCAAACGGTAATATGCAGGATGGCTATATGGTTCATTTTTGCTCAGTGTCAGACATAAAGTACTCCTTGAAATTTGCATCCTCATGGGACGATTTTAATCATGTAGAGTAGAAATGAATAATGTACTCTTTGTTTTGTGATTCTTGTACTTTGCGTCTTGCTTGAATTAAGAATTTATTCCTGCTCAAAGGAGTACTGACACCTACCTTTTGGGTGCGTGTTTTCTGCTTTGTAATGATTCGTAAGGCATGGATTATTATGTGGCATTCTAGTATGCCCGCTAAATAATTTACAGTTGAATTTCTTTCTCATGCTGTTTTGGTTTCAATAGCCGAACGATGACTGTGACATCAAAGTGTGCTTACAGGTCTCGCGAGACATGAAGAAACTATGATATAATCACTGCTTTGTCCTTTTAATTTGCTACAAGGCTAAAGCCAAGCAGCCTCAACAGCCGGAATGACAACAAATGAAGAAGCAGCAATTTGCTGTTTTTTCATGCCTCATGTGACCTATAAGGGCACGTTAACGTTACATTCGTTGTTCGGCTGTTGAAACCGAAACAGCATGAGAGAAAAATTCAATTATAAATTATTTATAGTTTGCAGCTGAATACCACCCGGTGATCCATGCGTAGTAGTGTCTTCCACATTACTGTGGAGAAGAAAGCATGCCACCAAAATTAGGTGCGTGTACTGTTTTAACAAGAGGCCGTTTAATTCTGGACAGTAGATCTCACGTGTCCTCTTCAAAACAATTGTGACTCCTTCATCATGTTCACTCTGTTGTGCACGCAATCCTTGGGACAGCTGTAAATGGTATCCTTTCAGAATACTACATAAAGATATACACTGTTTTCTAACTTTTAATTCTCACAGAATGAACATGCAGCTAGCCTTTTGCTGTGGCTCCGACTAGCATTGTGTACCTTATGTAGGGCATAAGTGAATAAAATTAAGGCAGGCATATACTCAGAGCTATTGAAGGCAGAAGGCTAGGCAGTATTTGTTTGAGTCGCTACTCCACTGTTTTTTCGTGAAAACATACACTCTTTGACGTGTGATCTTCATTGCACATGTGGCGCAGAAAATGAATCTCAAATTACTTGATTGTTTCAAAATAAAATGTGCTCGTACTGTTCGTGTGCCATGTCTCCTATAAGTTTCATCATAAATGCTGCTAACTACTAAGGCTCGCCAGGAGCTGGAAACGTTCAATTCCATAAGCCGCTGTAAAAGTTGCTAAGTGAAATAAAGTTGGTTGATTGTATGTCGTGTGCTGTTGCTCTGTATGATTTCTTGCATGCTTACAGCAATCAGTGGTTACATCATATATGTTACATTGTACATGCTGGGCATCTGTAGGAATGTGGTGGCCAATTAGTTATTGGAACTCATTACTCAGATCTTATACAGTGTCAAAAGCATCACATTGCAATGAAATAAATGCATTCCAATGGATTTACATAAAATTCATATAACTAGTTTCAAAAGAAAGTTGTTACAGTATTTCTTTTAAAGGATGTTAGCCGTGTTCCTATAACAATGCGGTGGCCAATTAGTTATTGAAACACTGTACCCAAATTCTATACAAATTCAAAAGCAGCACATTACAATGAAATGAGTACACTCAAAAGAATTTCTAAACAATTTCTCAAGGAGTTTCTAAACCAAGTCATTACAGTATATCTTTTAAAGGACATTAGCCACATTTCTATAGCAATGCGGTGGCCAATTAGTTATTGAAACTCTGTAGCCAAATTCTATACAGATTCAAAAGCAGCACATTACAATGAAATGAGTGCGCTCAAAAGGGTTTCTAAAGAGACTCCTCAAGGAGTTTCTAAAGCAACTCATTACAGTTTTTCTTTTAAAGGACCTTAGCCGTGTTCCTATAACAATGCGGTGGCCAATTAGTTATTGAAACTCTGGACAAAAATTCCATACAGATCTAAAAGAAACTCATTACATTTTAATGAGTAAATTTGAAAGACTTTCTAAAGAATCACAAAAGCAATTTTTGCAAGGGTTATCTCCAGACTTGTGCAACTCAATCACCTTCCCGACCTTCCAGTCGCCAGGAATGCAGGCTGTGTCACGAGATTGCTGGAAAAGATGAGAAAGTATTATAGCGCTGTAGGCTTTAGTCCTGATCAGAAATTTGGAACTGATGTTATCAACCCCACATGATGAGGAAATTTTTTGTTTTTTCTGTCGTACAGATTAAGCGCAAATATAGTTGAGCAGTTGCTCCCGTGTTTAATGTAAGCGGACGGTTTTGTACTGTTGCAGATAGGCAGGAACATTTGCAAACTCTGTTTAATTGTAGTGGGGACGAAGGACGCGCGCTAGGTTTCAGTTTTAGCGCAACTAAGTCAGGAGTATGATTTTCAACGATACAACTGATCAGGTGCTTACAATACAAGGCCACGAAATAGCCAGAGTGGCCGAATACAAATACCTCGGGACATGGCTAAACGAAGGGAAGATATACACGGAAAAGCATGAACAGTGTCTTAGGGCAAAAGGGGAAAGAGACGCTGAGATAATGAAATATAGTGCATTATGGGGGTACAACAAATATGAAGTACTGAGAGGTATTCGGAAAGGAATAATGGTGCCGGGGCTTACTTTCGGCAATGTGGTTCTGTGCTTAAGAGCAGAAGTTCAGTCGAGATTAGACTGAAATCAAAGAGCTGATGGAAGATTAGCACTAGGTTCCCACGGCAAAACCACAAACGAGGCAGTACAAGGAAATATAGACGGGGCATATTTCGAAGCACGGGAAGCTCAGAGTAAATACTATATGAAGAACGTCTGAGGAAATTGGACGATAACAGGTGGGCAGCTAAGGTATTTAAATATTTATACAGAAAGAGCGTTGACTCACAGTGGCGGAAAAGAATTAGAGAACTAACCAATAAAATGCAGGTCATGAGGACGCAGAAAGAAAGAGCATTAAACGACAGGTTAAAAACGCGAAAGTTAAAAAGTGGATTAATTCAATGGAAAAGAAGCATAGTGCAGAACTATATCGATACTGGAAAAAGCAGATAGGAGAGAATTTCTCGATGATAACTCAAAAGGCAGTGCGCTACTCTTTGAAGCTAGAGCAGGGTGTCATAGAATGCGCAGCTACAAAAAAAAACTTAACGAATATGATGACACATTTGCTGTGTGTTGTAGATCTGTAGAAACAATTGAGCAAATCATGCTCAAATGTGATGGTATCCGTCCGGATATCGATGCAGGCACAGTCACTATTCCTGATGCCTTAGAGTTTGAATGATAACAATGGTCACGTAAATAAATCTGCGGTGGAACTTTATTAAAAGGGATTGGAATATTGGTGGCTGAAAAGCAGAGAGGTGACGTAAGGCTAGAAGTGTAGGAAACCGTAGTGAAAGAAAATGGCGAATTTTAAAGAGAATTTACAACACAGTTGAACAAAAATTAAGGGAAAAAAGCTGAGCATGGTGGCAATTGCCACCACCCTTTTTCAAACGGGGCGCTACTATCCATCCATCTATCGATAAAAGTTTTTCGAAGAAAGCATTAATGATACTAAGAAGCGAACTTAGATGGTAACTGCTTGGTTCATTACGATTACCATGTTTGTGAACTGGGATCACTCTAGCGATTTTCAGTATATTGCATTATTCAATATATTTGTGAGGACTGCTGCAAGATGGCAAATGTTTTCTTTCAGTCCACTCATAGTTTTCCCATCAGGCCCTGTGTTCTTGTTTGGGTCTAGATTATTTACGACTGCTGTGATTTAAGAATCGGAAACGGCCTCGAGTAAAAACGCCTCATTAACACGTGGGCTAATAATAGAGCGCGGTATGTTAGGAATAAAGGCTGCTGGTTTAGGGTCAATGTTTGTGAAATGATTGTTGAATGTACCAGCTCTGCTGAAGTCAATGAGTTCAGGTAATACGTGTATTTTGTTGGTTTACTGATTACGGTATTTACCGCCTTGCACATTTTACGGGCGTTTCCTTGCGTTTTTTTTTTGTTATTACGATGATTCTGTATTCTAGAAAGCAGAAAATCATGCTGTAGACTGCGTAGCTGTCTTGTACGCGAACGTAATATGCGGGAGAATCAGGTCCCAGTTTGTGCGGTTCGAACCGACGTACATAGCAGGAAATGCTAGGGAGGTTGATCTTCATCGTGGCGGGTTTTTTGGAAGGACTGGGTAGCTGTCGTGAGCGACTGGGCGATCAGGCGGCAATCTTCGGTGTGCCTGGCGGCTTCGAAAAGGGTGTTGCACTCAGATGTGTCAGGGTGGTAGGGGAGAACAGTATCAGTGTGAACAGAGGGATGTCGGCCATAAAGGTGGAAGAAAGGAGAAAATCCTGTTGTAGACTGCGTAGTAGTATTGCACGCGAACGTAATATGCGAGAGAATAAGGTCCCAGTTCGTGTGGTTCGAACCGACGGACATAGCGAGAAACGCTAAGGAGGTTGATCTTCATCGTGGCGGGTTTTTTTGAAGGGACTGGGTAGCTGTCGTGAGCGACCGGGCGATCAGGCGGCAATCTTCGGTGTGCCTGGCGGCTTTAAAAACGGTGGTGCACTCAGATGTGTCAGGGTGGTAGGGGAGAACAGTATCAATGTGAACAGAGGGATGTCGGCCATAAAGGAGGAAGAAAGGAGAAAATCTTGTTGTAGACTGCGTACCAGTATTGCACGCGAACGTAATATGCGGGAGAATCAGGTCCCAGTTTGTGCGGTTCGAACCGACGTACATAGCCACAGCATGTCCCCCAGAGTGCAGTTGAAGCGTTTAGTGAGGCCGTTTGTCTGAAGGTGGTAAGGGGTGCAAGTCCGATGGATGACGTTGCCCTCACGGAGCAGAGCCCTGATGACGTCAGATAGGAAGGCGCGGCCTCTGTCACTGAGGAGTTCACGAGGGGTACCATGTCGATGGATGAACCGACGCTGAAGAAAGGATGCCACATCCTGTGCCGTGGCAGCAGAGAGCGTGGCAGTTCCAGCATTCCTCGTGGGGTGATCGATGGATACAATGACTTATCGTTTGCCAGAAGCGGTATACGGGAGGGGCCTATATAAATCAATGCGAACGTGGTCGAGAGGGCAAGGCGGACAAGAAGCGGCTGCAACTTGCCAGCAGTACGGTTGGTGGGTCTCCTGCGGTGTTGGCAGTCGAGGCACGAGTGTACGTATTTCAAAACGAAATTGTACATGCCACGCCAATAGTAGCGGAGGCGGAGGCGCGTGTAAGTCTTGAAAAGGCCCGCGTGTCTGCATTGTAAATCAGTGTGAAAACATGAGCAGATAGAGTACTGCAGGTGACGAGGAATGACGAAGAGCCATTTTCGTCCATCAGAATGATTAGTACGGCGATAAATCAGGTTATCTCGTATCCCAAAATGTGAAGCTTGACGGCGCAGGTCGCGGGATGGTGTAACCGCTGGTAGGTCGGAGAGAAAGTCGAGAAGAGGACGAATCCAGGGATTTTTGTACTGCTCACAAGGCAGGTGACTGATGTGGGAAGACGACGTAGGGGCTTCGATTTCGCAGAGGTTGGCAAGTTCAGGAGGCAGCGGGGAGCAAGACAAGGTGTCAGCGTCCTGATGCTTGCGGCCCGACTAGAAGGCGACTCGGATGTTATATTACTGAAGACGCAGCGCACATCGCGCCAGGTGCTCGGAAGGATCTTTCAGTAAAGGAAGCCAACAGGGGACGTGATGATCCGTAACGACGTCGAAAGGACGGCCGTACACGTAAGGGCGGAACTTGCCTGTTGCCCACACAAAGGTGAGGCATTTTTTTTCAGTCAGAGTAGTGAGACTCAGCCTTGCTAACCGTATGGCTGGCATAGACAACGACATATTCGTCTAATCCATATTTGCGCTGGGCAAGCACTGCACCGATATCAATACCACTGGCATCTGTGTGGACTTCAGTCGTGGCCGCGGGGTCGAAATATTCTTAGACTTCTCGAAAGCGTTCGATCGGGTCTCCCCCAAGCAGCACAAATTGATTGGTCCAACAGTGGCAAAAGAGTGGCGGAAATTGGCATGAATATTGGTCCTACACTGGCATTTGAGCAATCCGAGACTTTTTCCAACAATGGCCCTTCATTCATGCCAAGATTGTGCCTATACTCAGCCAGTCTAGCTGCCAGCATTGACCCAACATTCAGCCAGTCTATCCACAAATGGCCAACGTTCGTGCCAAGACTATGCCCATGTTCAGCCAATCTATTAATTATGGCCCGACATTCGTGCCAATACTATGCCCATATTCAGCCAATCTCACGCCAATAGTATGCCCACATTCAGTCGATCTGTCAATAATGGCCCGAAATTCGCGCCAATAGTATGCCCACATTCCGCCAGTATCAATAATAGCCCAGGTTTGCTCCGACTTGTGCCCACTTTTCCACCCTTGATCTAACTTTTATAGGTGGCATATCAATTGCAAGGCCAGTGGGAAATTGTACGCGATCGGGGGTCCCACCTAGTTTTGTACCACACCTCTTTCTGGCCAGCAACAATGCAGACATATACCGCTTGTTTTCCACCAGCCGGAGCTTGTATGTGTAACATTTTACATATGAGCAGTCAGCAGACATACAAAAAAGAAAGAACGGATTCAAAGAACAAAATTTATTGCATCTACGGTGCCAGTACATCGTGAAATGCATTGTGCCGGAGCCGCTGAATCGATGAGTCATATCGGCACTAATCGTTGCACTCCTCTTGTAAGAGAACTTTTGCAGCGCCTTGAAACAAATTCCTCGCCAAGCTCTTGCACGATGACCTGGCTGTACATCGCAGCTGCAAAGAGGTGCATGATGTGATCATGAGTGTAAGTACAACCATCGCAGAAGAAAGACAAGAAATAAAATAACACATTGATCTTAGTGGCGCGCAGTGTGCGAGAAGGTACTGGCAACATATGTGAAAGTATAATTTCTAAATGACTCTTAATATAAATCCCCACACTAATAGCAAAATGTTGAATTGAATTTAACAATTTTTTCCCACCGTATTGCTAATTTCTAATCCCAATTTGCCGTGTCACACCCTCAAATGCATATTAAAAGTCACAAAAAGAGATAAATATAGTGTTTAATACAAATCAATCTATTTTTATATTTCCTATCAAAATTATATGTCTATTGCGATCTGGTTGTTTGCCTTTTTGTTCCAGCAAAGTATGGCACAGGTGGTAGCAGCTCCTCCCTATTGAACAGCTGTGAGCAATTTTTTTTCGCTATGAAATATAATATTCCATGCAAAGACGGCTTGCACAGTTTTGCGAAATGCGCTGAACGCAGGAGACCGAATACACTTTTTTTTAAAGTAAGCAGATTATCGATGCCGCTTGGCATGCATGTAACGGGGCAGACGGAAATCTTACTTGAAAACCACACGAAATCACTCTTCCGTTAGTCCATGGGTGATTAATTCCGAGACAACATGGATAAAGTTCGCTGGAACCAGGAATTCCGCTTTTTCTCGTACGCCTGCAACTGGCCAAGACAAAGGCACCCGGCACGGGAATATTACACGCGGCCAGAAAACTGCTGCAGTGAAAGAATAAGCGCTTCTGGTACTCATCTTGCACAAACGATAGACGACCAATGTCGTAATGAACGCAACATGAGTCGGGCCACACGACACTCCGCCACTGTGATTGAAGAGATAGTCAACGTTCGGTAAATCCATTTTTTCAAAGCTGAAAAATAAAGTTCTCACCATTCTGTGCATGCCTTTGCGCTAGACATTTCGCTGTGAAAGTTGCCATTCAGAAGTTGGCGCCAGTGCTTTGTCGCTTTCTCGTTTCCTGCCGGAGAAAAAAAAGGTCGGCGCTGATTCAAAGCGGCAATTACGCCAAGAACCTTATTCATTTCCGAACACATTTCAATATAAAAGTATGGTGGTACTCACAAATAGAATCTTGCAGGCCAGGCTACTGAATTCCGTCATAATTGTCAAATCGTATCGGGTGCGGATTCTCGACAACGGACGGCGTCAGCTTGAGCGCGCATGCTTCGTCGGCACGCTGGTTGTGTGGCTTTTCGCCGCCTTGCTAGCTACAGGCAATACTCGTTGTGCGAGTGTTCGGGAAAGGAGGAGACCACGATGGGACAGGTTTCTTATATTTTTCGGAGAATTTGCTGCAGCAAGAGAAACGGCAGCTGGAAAAGGGGTAGAAGAAAATCTAGGGAGGGTGGATGAGCGGCGTTGCGCTTAGTTGGGCGCGAGGGGAAAACAGGTTAGAGAAGGTCAGTGTACCTAAAATCACAAAGAAAAAAAAAACTCCTAGCATGGTGAGGGCCAGCTCTCTTCCAACAAAGAGGCTCGGCCCGGCAAAAGGCGGCTGTATGGGACTTCAAAAAGGGGGCGGAGAGGGGGGGGGGTGAAATGAGTGAAAGAATTCCGGAATGTCCGGAGGGTGCGCCATAGGCGTTGAGCACGTGAAAAGCGGCAAGGAAACGACAATGCGGAGATGTTGGAAGTGGAAACGTGGAGCTTGGGCATGAATTTCGTCAAAACGGCTCCAAACATTAGCGTAATCTCTGCGGTCGTGTGCCTCTTTGGTTGAAGCTGAGATAAACGTGTTACTATGAAAATACCGGAAATATAAAACAATAAATAAAATTAGCGGGAACAATGCGTGTTCTTTGAGTGTTTCATATATGATACTTGCGGCGGACAAAGTAGGATGACATACGTCCAAGCAACACCATTCATCAATATAATCCAATGATTCGCTTCTAGAGCGACGAATACCCTACATTTTATACACACCAGTGTAGGCAGGTCGGTCTAAGCCGTCATGCGGCCCACCCGTGCGTGTCTGCGCTAGCTCGAAATGACGCGGCGCGCTAATCAGCAATGCACCTGTTATGGCTCATTGGTATTAAGGATACGCGCAAAGAAAAGGCAAAAAAAAACTAGTGGAAATGAGACCGGGAAAAAGTTCCGATCTTTAATTTGATAAACGTTATAATTTAAAGCAAAAACGTATGCTAGAGCCGTCGTTATAGAATACCCAAAAAGCACAGCAGAATAACAAAACAATTTGCGACATTAAAAAAACCTAGCCACCTTAGCTTCGCGGCTTCAGGAAGAAGAGCCGTTTGTTCGCTTATTATATTTTTTTTAATTTAACATACATCTACATTTTCTTTCTCGTCTGCTGCTTCTTCACGCAGTAAATGCGCAGCAAGTTGTTCACGTCAACTGTTTATTTGCGATAAAACCAAAATCCCGTTTTACTCACATCGTTTCTTCTCTCAAAATGCGCCACGCAATAATTTGTGACCTAGTGGAAAAGCGATTTATTTGTTTTTTTCTAGGGTGAGCATCCTGTGGGTGAGGCATTGTATTCCGGATTGTGTAATACGATTCAGCGTTTCGTGCAGCATAAACTTATTAGTTAAGTTGAGCCTATATCTTGAGAGACGAATTTGAACCGGCAACCTATAATCGGGGGCTGTGGTATGCGAGGTATGCGAGAGATATGCGAGGCAGTACGTTAATTAGTGCGTTATTATACCATTCCTCGAATCGAAATTTCATTTTCTTGATTGTGGCACCTCTTTCTCTCTTTCTTTTTTTTTGCATACCATAATTACAAAAGACGCCGCTTTTAAAAATTCGTATACCTTCGTGAATGAATCTGACCTCTGCTCACTTTCGCGCAATCAATTACATCGCGCTTTTTATTGTAATTTCGCGTCAGAGTTCGACGCTAGCGCAGTTGTTGGTCATAAAAAATAAATAAATAAACAAGTCCGAATATTAAAAAAAACGGATTGAGAGAAATAACCACATATAATCACAGGGACATTCTTTGGTGTGTCGTGGAGAGGCACTGCCAATACAGGGAAAACAGCGGACAAGTAGGGCCATCATAGCGGGTGTAATGAGGCGGCACTGCCAATATGGGGCGACAGCAGAAATTTAGGGCCATCGTTGGAGGTGTAACTAAGTGGCATTGCCAATATGGGGAAAACATCGGACAAGTAGGGCCATCGTTGGAGGTGTAACTAAGCGGCATTGCCAATATGGGGAAAACATCGGACAAGTAGGGCCAATGTTGGAAATGGCACATTGTGGCAGTGCCAATATGGGGACAATGAAGGCAACATTGGTCCTGTATAGGGCCACACATAGCCAACAGACTCCCAATATTGGGCAACAGACTCCCAATATTGGCCCAATATTGGGCCCAATATTGGGCCAACACTTTTCCTTTATCTCGGTGACAATAACATTACCAAATGGCTGAAAGGCTACCTTACATGCCGGCGCCAATATGTACACTTTAAAGGGAACTCTTCAGATTGCGGCAATATGATGTCTGGCGTGCCACAAAGCTCCGTTCTGGCCCCTGTCCTCTTTCTTCTTTTTATCCACGACCTGCTTAATAACACTAACGTAACAGTAAGAATGTTTACAGACGACTGCATCATTTACAAATAAATAACCTGCCATGCAGACCAAGCAATTCTGAACACTGCCCTTGAAATCATAGCACAATGGCGTGAAACGTGGCAGATGGCGATTAATGTAGAAAAAACGGTTTGCATGACAGTACCAAATAACAGAGCGGCAATAAATTTCCCTTATTATCAACAAGGACAGGTGTTAAGGAAAGTGGAAGAATATAAATATTTAGGAGTCATAATTTCCTCGGATCTCAAATGGAACAACCAGGTAGCATACATTACTAATAAAGCACTGGCAGCTCTCTACTCGATTAAACGGTCGCTTAAATCCGCATAGTCGACACTAAGCTCTTAGCATACACTTCACATGTTCACTCTATAATGGACTATGGAATAATATGTTGGCTCCCCTTTGGCAAAGAATACATAGAAAAATTAGAGGGCGTACAACGAAAACCGGTCAGATTTATTTTTAACAAATATCGCTGTCATGACTCCGCTACGCAGCTCTTAAGACAAGCCGACCTTCCCACTACACAAAACCGAGCCAGACTACTGCGCCTCAAGTTTCTTTTCCTTCTGCTTAATGGCGGTATGAAAATCGATACGAGTAAGTACTTAATAAAGTCAAACACACGCATTACCACAACAAAACTCCAAAAGCACTTAACCGAGTACAGATTTCACAACTATATATTCAGGTACTCTTTCTTCCCACAAGCAATCCGTGAGTGGAATGGTCTGCCTTGCGATGCTGTCAACTACGCATCACTCGAAGATTTCATCGCCAACATATCACGCTTTGTTTTGCAATAACGACTGCGATGCTGGTGCGCTGTACTCTTGTACTCTTTTTTTTCCTTGATGACGACGACATCCCGACTTTCTCATCTGACTCTCGCTTATCTTTTTTTTTTCAAACCTTATTGCTCGTTTCTCATGACAGTACCATTCGTCAGCAGCTATTTTTTCATTTCTTGCTCCCTAAAAACTTGTCTGCATTTTTGTTACTGTGGTTGTTTTTTTTTTCTTATTTAGTTTTTTCTTTGACGTGCCTAAGTTCTCAAATATGCTACTTGGTCCTGTTTTGCTATTTTCTTTTAGCTTTTGTATAATGCATATTGCCTTGCCGGACTGCGATCGCCTTTGCGTTTACACTTACTTGAACTGTGTTATTTTAGTGCATGTGATGTCCCCCTCCTGCGAAGGCCTCAATTGTGAGGCTAGCAGTATGTTCAAATGAATAATAAATAAATAAATGGCGCAAGATCGGTGGTGCCGTGAGGAAACTACGCAAGGTGTTGTAGGCGTCGTCGTATGCCGGCGACCAAGCCGAAAAAACGACACTGGTGCCGAGTAGCTGAGTCAAAGGGGTAGCAATTGAGGCAAAGTTGCGAATGAAAGGCCTAAAATAAGAGCAGAGCCCTAGGAAGCTTCGAAGTTTCTTAGTGGTGGAAGGTATAGGAAACTCAGTCACGGCACGAAGTTTCGCAGGCTCAGGGCGTAAACCGTCTTTCGACGCAAGTGGCCTGAAATTGTCCGTTCATGGGCAGCAACGGCGCATGTTTTTTGGTTCAGCTGCAGGCCTGCGTTTGTGGGGCATGACAAGACGTGCTTCAGGCGACATAGATGCATTTGAAAGTCGGGCGAAAAGATAACTATATCGCCCAGGTAGCACCGGCATGTCTTCCACTTCAGGCCGCGGAAAACGGTATCCATCATTGGCTCGAAAGTAGCAAGAGCGCTACAGAGGCCGAAAGGCATGACGGTAAACTCCTAGAGGCCGCCAGGGGTCACAGGCGCGGTTTTGGCACGATCTGCAGCTGTCATTGGGACTTGCCAATTACCAGAGCGCAAATAAAGAAAAAAAGAACAGCTCGGCGCCCTGTAGACAACCCAGAGCGCCATCAATACTGGGTAGATAGTAGACGTCTTTGCGTGTGATGTTATTAATGCGGCAGTAATCGACGCAAAATCGAACGGAGCCATCCTTCTTCTTCACGAGGACAACCGGTGAGGCCCAGGGGCGGGAGGAAGGCTTAATAACGTCGCTCAGAAGCATACTGTCTACCTGTTCTTCGATAACTCGTCTTTCAGTGATGGAAACACGATATGGGCGCTGTCACAGAGGGGCGTCGGCGCCGGTGTCAATGCGGTGCTCGACAGTCGACGTGCGCTCCAAAACGCGTTGGTGGCAATCAAAGGAGGAGCGAAACCCCTCAAGAAGCGCAAGAAGCTGGGTTCGCTGAGTTGGCGGAAGAGTGGCGTGAATAGAGCGAATGAATAGATCGGTCTACAGTCACTGGCCATGCTTCAGATTGATCTCGAAAATGCATTTGATTGTTTCTCATGAAATTTTGTTTTCCGTTTTAGACCATGCGAGTGTTGGTTCAGTTATCCATGAGGGTGTAGCCCTTGCGTATTGAAACTGCAAGACAAGGTTCATCGTTAATAACAGTCAAGAGGGCCCCATTAGCGTGCAGCGTATGGTGCGTCAGGGCTGCCCCCTTAGCCCTCCCTTATTTTGTACCGATATCGAAACTCAGATTTGTATTTATATCGAGTATGAAAATAACAGAAAACAACAGTATTAATGGCTTTAGGTTACAAGCAGCTGAAGTTAAGCTGCTAGCTTATACAGATGACGTTGCAGTTTTCACATTTGATCAGGGTAGCATAAGCGAGGCTGTCGGGTGTGTACGCGAGTGCAGCGAAGTCACCAGCAGCGGGGTTAATTGGTCTAAGTGCTTTGGACTCTGTTATGGATGGTGGTCATCCCACTCGCGTCATTTCGCGAACGTACCGTGGGCGACGTTAATTGGTCTAAGTGCCTTGCACTCTGGCATGGATGGTGGCCTATCTCACCCGGGCCATTTCGCCAACGTACCGTGGGCGACGACCCCGTGAAGAATTTAGGCGTTCCGCTCGATCTTATCGCGAAAGCGAGCAATATTGGAAAGAGTAAACTGAAGACTCACGTCACAGAGGTGGGAAATGAAAAGGCCGAACCTCTCAATTCTCGCCAGGGCTATGGTCTGCAACCTTTTTTTAATAGTAAGCTCTGGTATGTATGTAATGCAGGCTTTGCATTGTTCTCGTGCGAACATTCAGAAGCTACACAGGATTTTTGCCGCCATCATAAGGGCTTCCGAATGGGAACGTTGCAGAATGAACCTGTTCCGGCGGGTAAAAGACGGGGGGTGGGGCTGGGACTAGACCACCTCTGTTTAAGGCAGCTGGCGAACCGTTTGTGAAGCGAAAAGCTTCACTACGCGGGTCAGAGCCGAGCTTCGCGTGAGCCGAACTGGTGAGTAATGCGCATGCGCGAAACCAGGTGAGTGTCACGCGCCGCGCCAGTGGTCGCTCCTCGTCGCATCCGTCGCCGCCGCCGAAGCTGTCGGCGCAGCCGCGCGCTATTGCGCATGTGCGTCGCCTCCTCGCTGTCAGTACAACTGCGCGCTTCGCCTCCTCGCCCACCGTTTGACCTTTCGTTGCGGCCGCATGTTGCCCGCGTCGCAGCCGGCAACACTTCTCACCGCATTCCTGCGGGCAGTTTTAACCGTGCCGATATCCGTCTCCTCCTCCGCCTCCATACAGGCAGTGCGTGGACGGTCGTGAAACCAAGCATAACTGAAGCTTTTCGTTTGTATATCCAGGCTTAACCAGAGCTAAGCCACTGCCTAATTTTTTTCCTCGCGACGTCACAGACCCGGTCTTGCACACCGTGTGCCAATTGAAGCTGCGGCGGTTGCTGGCGGAGTTTATTGGTTCCACAGAAGAGCTCACGGGTAGAATTTTACTACAAAGAGATTTACTACAATGAGATTTTATGAAGGCTTAGGCTCCTTTCTGCACGTTTTTACAGCGATTATTTGTATAAAACTAAAAGCAAAAAAATGTACCATGGTCTTTGTGATATCGCTTTCCCAGAACCTATGTACAGGGCCTTGTACAGAGGGGGCCCGGGAAGTGATGTTTTAAAAAGGGTGAAGAAAATCAGGGGATGCTTGTAGCACGACAAAAACAGACAAGGGACAGAAGACGAACGGGACAAGCGCTTGTCCCGTTCGTCTTCTGTCCCTTGTCTGTTTTTGTCGCGCTACAAACATCCCCTCAAGCAAAATGAACCAACTCGCCCAGCAAAAAGTTTTATTGAAGAAAATCAGGTGCCACCAGAAGTAATGACTTTTTTTTGTAAACTACATACCGGGACGGTATCAGTGTTAAGTTTTTAGAGGAAAAGGATTTCTTTATAGAGTGGAGAACGAACTGATTAATTTGTAAACAGCCCAAAACAACACACCATGTTTTTTGCATTGCTGGGAAGGGGTTTGTTTTTGGGATGCGTTACAAAGAACAATAGAGAGGGAGAGCTACTACTTCATGCGCAAGGAATTTGTTATTTAAGCGGTGATAATGACGATAATGATAATGAGCAAAATTGCATTTTAGGTTTAATGAATTGAAGTCCATCGAGCCCCTCTTCAGTGCTGAGGGAATTCGCACTGACCCAGAGAAAACTGTCCCAATTAAGAAGCGGTGCGAAAATTTTTGGACTTCAGCTCGTACTACCACGGTGTGATCAAAACATTGCCACACTGGCCAGTCCTCTGATGCTCTTGACACGAAATGGCGAACCGTTTTAGTGGTGCATTGAACGGCAAACCGTTTTTGAAGACCTCCGATGTCGGCTGCGTAGCCACCGGTACTGGCAAATTATGACAATTATTCTGGTACAGAAATCCGTACCGACGCGAGCAATCTTTGTTCAACGCCGTACGATGTCGAAATTCTGATCACCTATGCTAGTCGCGTGCTTTCACGCGCTGAATGTAACTATTCCACAAACGTAAAGAATGCTAGGCGGTAGTCCCCTACAAAAATTTTAGACACTCCGTATACTGTCTATAGACTTAGGGCTATGAAGTCTATAGACTTTATATAGATAAGTCCAGTAGACTAGTCCATAGACAATGTATAGATTTATTGCGTTACAATTTTAGTAGACTTTTGTCTGTAGACGGTATATAGACAAATGTTTACTGAAAGTCTAAGTCTATAGGCAGTATAAAGACACAGGTCTATAAACAAACTATAGACGATCTATTGACTTATGGTCATACATTTCCTATAGAGTTCTATCTACAGACCGTCCGTAGACAAATAGCTACTGAAAATATAATAGACACAGACCTATATTTGTTTATTTATTTAACAAATACTGCTGGCCCTAAGTGGGCCCTAGCAGGAGGAGCGAAAAGAATACAGCATTGTGAATACGAATTCATAGACAGACTATGGACGATCTCTAGACTAATGGACATACACTTCCTGTAGATTAACGTCTACAGACAGTCTATAGACTGTTTGTGAAATGCTACTGTTCCAGTAGACATCGCCAATAGAAATTCCTAGGTATATGGCCTGGCAGTGCTATAGACCTTTTTCTATAGACAGTCTATCGACCTCTGGCCACCTGCGCAGAGCACACAGGCCTCTAGCATTTCGTCTATATCAAAATGCGACAGCCTAGGCCGGGATCGAAACTGCATCTTTCAGGTCGCCAGACGAACGGGAAAACCACTGAGCTATTACGAGGTCTTCATCATTTGAGTAAATACGCATGACGCATTCCAAGTGGCTTCATAAAACTTGTTACTAAGACCCTTGATTCCTGAAGCACTCTACACTGAATCCAATACTGATACTGATCTCTGTGTGGCATTCCTTTTACACTATTTGTAACAGCAGACTTGCATGTATTGTGCCACATATCCATATCGACTAGCTACGAGCTGCTGAGAATGCCACCCCCATGAAACACACATTCAGTGCTCCTTAAACAGCGATCCAAAAAGGAGAATATTGCAGTATCTATTGCGTGAAGCCTGGAATGTAAGGTGATGCCCAAACGGGCACAAGCCATGTAAAACGTACCAGGCAGACGCGAACCAGTTCATTATAGTTTAGCGCCTATAACTTCAAGCAAAAAGACGGAACAGAATACTCGTACATCAGCGCGCGCTCTTAAAAACAAGCGGGTTGCAGCGCTTCCATGCCACACGCATTTTTCAGAAAAACTCAAACAGCACACATTGCCTGCAGATGTGCCGTTTAAAAAGCAGTCGCGAGCTCGAGACAGCTACGCATTACTGCTGCAAAAAATACTGTCTCAAATTCACTTAATTTCTCCTTCAAGTGCAGCCTGAAAAGCGCAGTAAAGCGGTGGTTCTTGCATGCAGGTACTCTGACTTAACGCTCCTATAAAAGTGAACGAAAGCAACGAACGGGCTCAAAGTAAGAACTATTTCAATGAAACAACGTCTTCATCAACAGGCGCAGCCATAACAACACAGCGCGAGCTGAAATGCATTTGTGGCACAAAAAAGCGCCGAGTTACATAAGGGTTTTCGTAATGTAGCAGTCTGAGATAAGAAACGCATACTCTGCCCCTGACACAAATATTATTAGAGAAATTTGTGCACGCGTCCGCGGGTTTCATGAATGAGCCTCTCGGAGTGAAATGTAAGCCATCTCTTGTCGAGGCGACCTTTACTCAGGTTTCAAAATCAAGTACCCGCAAGCCAACGGCGGCGACCATGGACTCGGCTAAGAGGGATAGACGAATAAATACGCGTGCAACGAAAACGAAAGCGGCATGCAGCTCGTAAGGATTCTTCGCGGTGTTCGTGCACGCTGGCCACTCGAGCGAGCAAAGACTTTTATTCAACCATCACAACTATAAGCATTCCTCCAGCGCCGCGTGACTACAACTGTGACACACTTCCTGTGCTCAAGCATATAGCGTTACAAAACATCTTTGCTGAAACGTCACTGTCCACGACGCGCACAGTGCGAGTGTCCGCTCGTAACAAGCAAAACACACCTCTCCGAGAACAGCACTCCATGGTACGGACAGGCGACAACCAAAAGATTAAAAAATAAATGTAATCCACCTCAGAACGTGTGTGTGCGTCTTCGGAGGCGCCAAGTAAATCGAGCTCCCACGGCGCTAACCAGCGCATAGTTCAATTTCGGCCTTCAACCACGGATAAGCAATATTTCTGACCGCGCACCTACCTTCCAACAAGAAAAAGCCATTACGTAGCTCGCGAGGAGCATCTAATCACGGGTTTCGCACCGACTGCCTTTTCGCGCGTTAGGAAAGACATAGCGGCACAGACATAAGCGGCATTAGTCGAGAACCCGATGGTTTCAGATGCTCATAACGCCGCTTAAGGCCGATTCACTCGATGGTCCGTTCGCCCGCGGCCCGTGCGCGCACTACGTGTTCATGCGTCACCACATTGAGAGGCGCGCTGCCGATCCGCCGCCTGGTCAGCCCGCCTCTCAATGCATGAACACGGAGTGCGCGGGCCGCGGGCGAAGGGACCGTCGTGTGAATCGGCCTTCACTAACGAGGATAGGAAGTTTGTCGCTGCGCACACAATCTGTTCTGCACACAGCTCTGCTTAGAGTGGTTTAGGACACGAAATGAATAAATAACAATCATGTAGACTTACCACGTAAGGGGACGATTAAGTTGGATTTCGATGGAAACGTAGTCCGCGAGAGAACACGACTACGACACCAACACATGCGCGCACGCAGCTGTTTGCAGCACGAATGGTTTCCGCCCTCTCGCGGTAAAATGGGTAAAAAGTGAAACAGAACCCATTTCACGGTCGTACCTTTACCGTTCGCACTCTTGCCGTGTGCAGTTCATCTGGTATCCAATACCACAGTGGGCAGTTGGTTTATAAGCTAAAAAAGTCTCCAGTAACGCTGTATAAACCTTAGCATTTTTGCGAAAACAAAACCGAAACCATACTGCTTGTTCATACGTGCCGCATCTCCCACTGAATAGTATGTGGCACAATTTTCTAATAATAAATATAATGTTTCATACAATAATGTCTTTTTTGCGTGTTTTAGTTTTTAAAAAAAAACTGGCATGGGCGACATCAGCGTGTCGTCGGCTCCGAAGCACCAGGTGTATGGGGAGGAACGAAAAAATACTTTCTCTGTGATTGTTGCGCCGCAGCACTTTTTCGCGTAAATGCAAACTGCAAAAGTATAAATGTCAATGTCAGTCGCGCAGAGGACCATGCTCGTTGAGACTTTTCTAACGGCGTTTGAGATGGACAGATCCTTGAATTCTCACAACCATCTTTCCTCCTTTATTTCCAGGACGTTTTAAAGAGAAATGTAGAATCGCAGATTATATGCTACAGAATTAAGAGCATTGGACAGTACCGAGCGAAGATGGAATGAAATTTTCTCGAGCGATTCCTTTAAGGAAGATGGTATTGTTTCGATGTAGTACAGTTTGCAGGCACCTTTACTTCAAGAATTGCTTCCTTTCCTCGCTTTACTTGCTAGCATTAAATATTATTGAATTGTATTCATAATATACGTCACACTATAATGAAAATGAGCTTTTCGAGGATTTTGAAAACAATATACACAGGGGTTAATTGTATTCTTCTTACACAATAATTTTTAATTCCCGTAATAGCGAAGGAGGTGGAGGACTCTAGACATAGTTGCGGCAAAAATAAATTGGCATTGTTCTGGACTTAGTTGAGAGGCAGTGTTTCGAAGATTGTCAGAGGCAATTGAGATTGTTACAGACTGGATTGTAGACAGTAGACTATCTGTAGCCTATAGATATTCTTTGGATCGTCTATAGACGAAAGGAAATTAAGCCTTGAAGGACTTTAGTCTATATATAATCTATAGACCACCTATAGATAAACGCAAATAAGGTGGCTATAAACTCTAGTCTATATATAGTCTCTAGACTGTCCATAGACAAAAGTAAAGTGCAGCTGTTATAGACTTTAGTCTATGGAAAGTCTATAGACCACCTACAGACAAGAGGAAATGAATACAGGTTGGTTTAGTTGGCTGGTTTATGGGGTTTTACGTCCCAAAGCGACTAAGGCTATGAGAGACGCCGTAGTGGAGGGCTCCGGAAATTTCGACCACCTGGGGTTCTTTAACGTGCACTGACATCGCACAGCACACGGGCCTCGAATTTCTCCTCCAAAGAAATTCAATCACCGCGGCCGGGATCGCACCCGCGTCTTTCGGGGCAGCAGCGTATCTTTGTACCTTCATCATTGTATCCTTGTAGCTTCATCAGAGTGCGTCAACTTTATATGCAAAATGAGAACTTCGACCGTTGGAGCTTGGACCGGTGGTGTTCTCGCTGCCCAGCCCTCGAGACCGTGGTTCTCTTTCTAATCAATCCCGTTTTATCTTGGCAAAGGTTGGGGGATTACACTGTACTCTGCAAGAGAATCAGTATGTCTATGACTGAAGCTCAATTATTCAGTCATGTCCTGAAAGGCTTCTAGAACGGCGCTTTTAATATGCTTGTTTCCAAAAACCGTACCCTTGCCGCCTATATTTTCAATCTATGCCAGAGCTACGATGAGCTGCGCCGATAGTAACTTCTCCCTCGGGGACCATCTGAGCAAACTGAGAGGCTTACAAGCCTCGCCATGACCGGTCAGGACAGCTGGCTGACGACCATCATCAGGCAACATAGACGAGTGCTGGTGCCACCATTTCATGCAGTTTAGCGTGGGTTCCCAGACACCCATAGAGCATATGGGGGCAGCGGTCTCGGACTCAAAGGGGATGCCCTCGACTCAGCGTGGCAAGCTCGGCGCAGACCACCTATCAATTGACAAGAGGTTGGTCATTTGGTGCCCCGCTTTCGCCGCTCCCAATCTAGAGAATGGGTTGGAGCCGAAGGTTCACAAACACAACAAACTTTATACAGCAGTGAGACGACACAGAGGATTTCACAACGACTAGTAATAGCACATACAAAGTGATCAACAAAACAAAGCAACTCGTGCAAAGTTCCACTCGAGATAGACTACAATACAAAAGAGCGATTGCACCTACAATGCACTAACACAAGAGAGGCAAATAAATAAAACACAATTTCTTCACCAGGCACTGCAGCAGTCTGAGGACCAGAGGTCCACGACGGTGCCATCCAGCAGGCTGGCACGCGCTGCTTCGTTGAATCGTGGCTGGACGAGTAGTGTTTTCGCGGGAGCCTTGCGGGCGCGCTTCTCTGAAGCTTAAATGGCTGCTCGGGCTAGTTGATAGCAGTCAGCGCCCTTCTTATACAGGCCTGCTCCACCTCCGTCTGTTCTTTGCGAGAAGGCAGGCGCGCACATGCATACAGTGTTGGCTGTGCAGTCTCCTTCTCGCGCCCACCGCGCGTCCCTGATCGGTCAAAACGTTGAAACGGGCTTCGAGTATCTTCCGTGGCCGACGCGCGAATGAAGAGGGGGAAGGCCTCTTTTAGTACACGCAAGGCTACGTGCTCTCCATCGGCTTCGAGTACAAAACGTCTCCGACATTCCAGAACATTCGACGTCAAGGCCGACGCAATCCTTCGGCGCTGTGCAGGTGGCAGCTGTGCACAGAAGACTAGTCGCTCTCTGGGGTTTCGTTTTCCCCTGTTTTACGACGTGCGCTGCCGAGAGGCATCCGCGCGGCGCTGTCTTTGTTTCTTTTTAAAAAAATGCGCTGAATTTTGTCGCAGATGGAAAGCCACTATAGTGCTCGGCAGGCTAAGAGCAAAAATAAATTGGAAGTAGCGCAGAAGTTGGCAATATTTTTTCGTCGTTTTTAAACTTTATTTGGAGGGCTGGATTTGAAGTATAATATTACGGGGGGTTAGCCCAGCAGCCGACAGGATAGGCCACAGTCAGAAGGCACACCGAGCCAAATCCGCCCAGCAAAAACTGCCATGTCCTCGTCGTCCGCAACTGCCGAGCGTCCAAACAACGTCGTCTTCGCGTAGCAACTATGCACCGTAACATTACCCCCCCTCCTCCTCCTTCGCCGGGCGGAAGGACGCACAGTCCCTGGGCGTCCTAAAGTTGTGGGTTTGAATGGTAGGGCTTAAGACGGGCAGCGCGTGCGATCTGTGTGGAGGGGGCCGCACGAGGAGTGTGAGGTTGCAGGGCCGTGATTTCCTAGGTCACATTGCTGAGTTGCCTCAAGACGAGGTAAGGACCCACGTATCGAGGCAGCAACTTCTCACATGCCCACACGACGCACAGGGAGTCAGAGGAGTACGAGGGAGTCGGGAGGGTAATGGGCGTCACGGTGATGAAGGTCGTACCGTCGTTTTTGAGCGACTTGTGAAGCGTCGAGGCGACATAGAGCGATTTGGCGGGCAGCGTCAGCACGGGCAATGGCGTCACTAGCGTAACTGCTGGTAGAAGGGTCGTGAGGCAGGAGGCTGTCAAAGGGTAGCAACGGGTCGCGGCCAAAGAACAAGTAGAAGGGAAGTAGCCGGTGGTAGCATGGTGTGTAGAATTGTAGGCGAACGTCACAAAAGGTAAACTAACGTCCCAGTCACGATGTTGATCGGAGACATACATAGACAGCATCTCCGTCAGGGTGCGGTTAAGACGCTCACTAAGGCCATTGGTCTGAGGATGGTAGGCCGTCGTGAACTTGTGGCGGGTAGAGCATGAGCCCAGAAGGTCGTGGACAACTTTAGAAAGAAAGCAGGGGCCACGATCCGTAAGCAGTTGACGAGGAGAGCCATGGAGTAGGACGACGTCATGAAGAAGAAAGTCCGCGACATCGGGACATCGGTATGTCATTTAGTGCAGATGACTACTCTAGCCTCCAATCTGTTGATGTCATAGGCCTTCTGCTTAGCTGCAATTGGTTACAGCGCATGGTTTAGTATGTAAGCAATTTGGGCTAAAGGTTAGTGCTAAGACTAAATGTTCGAGTGCATAAAGGGAACATCTGTTAAGGAGATCTGCAAGCACATGCGCCGAGGTATGGCATGTCATGACTATGTTACGGTTATGAGACTTACTTAGCTGCAAAATAAACAATTGGATAGAATACATAAAGCAGGAACTTCAGACATGGTTATTATCATCTCTGGGGCCCATAAGCAATCAGGCGAAAAATGAGACAAAGCCGCTCCGAAAATTCGGCGAAACATTGCGTCGTCGTGTGGTTAGAACAAATGTTTCTGTAGTGTCGCATAGTTGTCTGTTACTACGAGACAGTTGGTTCTGTTCTTATGACAAAGGAGAGCACAATACTGCCGAAAAATTTGTGGTACTAATTGAATTTTTGTTCAGAGGTCAGAAAAGAATGTTGCAAAATGTGTTTTGACAAGAAAAATTTTTTTATGTGTTGTTCGATAGGGATGTCGTGTTCTCAGTACTCATATATTGGGAAGGAATGTTGCGGCCATTGAACATTGCTGCTTTCAAATTGTGACCAATGCAGCGCGTTTTACGGAAGAACATAATATAGGTGATGTTAACCGTAAAAAAGCGACAAATATGTAAACAAACGAGCAAACAAGGGTGAGTTCTATCTAGTGTGCAGAAGCTTAAATTAACATACTTATTTATTTATTTATTTACAAAATACTGCAGCCCGCGGGCCAAGCAGAGTGGGCAATATAACAACAGCCAAAGATCACACCAAACTTCAAACAAAGAGCGCACTGGCTGCCTAATCCCAGATGACAGAGTTTTTTTGTCATGAAGTTCATTCGCCTAAGCGGATCTTGTTTCCGGTATCCCGGCTGTTTAAGAAAATATTTAAGGTTAAATTAGCGCCACCTCCCTACTGTTTTCATAAGCGTGCGCAAAACTATCTTTCCAATAACTGTGGTATAATTAGAAGAGCGCACCAATCGAAAAAAAAACGGTACATATTTTGTATTTTTGTTGTAATGACAGATTTTCCTGGGGTTTCGTGGTAGTTTTTGCAGCACTGCAGTTCTTGTGTAGTAACTGCACTAAATTCTGTTGTTGCGACAAAGAATTTAGTTATTTCTACAAGTGCGGTCAAAAACAGTACGGAAAATATACTATGCTGACAGAAATTTTTTCTCTTTTGTTCTTAGATTGTGCATGCACCTTCCACGGGTTATGCAGCGCGTAAGGCTGCAGTTCACTTTCTTACCGCCTGTTACTTTCATTCTATTCTTTTCTCTGCGCGTAAATTAAAACCTAAATAATATTGGTTCTCAACGAGGCTTCTTTTTCTCTTTTATAAACAAACTGCAGAAACCACAACACCACGACCAGGCACAGGACCGATTTCAGAAATAAGAACTACGACGGAAAAAAATACTCGCACAGAAAGAACATCAACCATTCTAGCGACAGTGCTGATAACCACGACCACAGTGCGCTCGGCGAGAACTCGGAGGACAAAAAGGCGCTCCACCTCAGGAGCGACGACCTCTTGGACGACAACGACTACTTCAAAACAAACAATAGCAACCACGACGACCACCGCGACTACAACGAACACCCCCACAACTACAAGCTCGACGACAACAAGCACAGGGAGGACGACTGTTCCAACACCGACGATGTTTGCTACTTCCACTACCACAAGTAAGACGCAGCAATATCTTTACACCCTCCCACATTTCTCGCCTCTATTTATGATGGGTGATGATATCCGGGTAAGCTAAAATATTTGCACAGCCGCAGAAAACTTCTATTAAACAAGCGCGAGAAATACAAGAGCTGTCTATTTTAAGAATTCAGACTATGTCGCTGTCGCGAGTGGATGTAAGATGAAAAACACTGCAGGAAAGGCGTAGCTTGTAGAGTAGTGAATGAAAGGATATGGTATGTCAGTTTTTTGTGTTTCACTTTTTTACGGCATAAACATTTCCCCATGAGGCTGGTGAGATGATCATCTCAGACTTTTTACACAATGCCAAGCAATGTTTCTAATCACTTTAAGCGACATTTTGCTCCTACACCAAATTTGTTGAAGAACTCCTATCTGCGCTGCCTGAGAGTATCAGCGATTTTGTTTTTTTTGTGTTACAAAATGAGGCAACAGTTTCAAGAATGCCTTTTCCCAATCACCTAATGTGGCCGTACTTAACCCGGAAGCCTTTTCTGGCGACCACTACCTCACTACGCAGAAGCACGGAGCCCTGGGAACTGTCAGTAGACGTCTATTCCATGTTTGTTAACTTTGTAGCAGTTCGGCGCTGCTGGCAAAAGCCAGCAGCGAGGATGCCCAATGCTGATCAAAATACATTCAGTTGAAAAACCACAGTACGCCGGCTTGGCAACTCGACAACCTCGACCGTTCTTTGCCTCATACAATTTTTTACAAGCGCAGAATGGTTTGGGTGTTGTAATTCTGTCGAAACACATCTTAAAATCCCACACTCTTAAATGCGTATAGAAGCATGACCATTTAAAGAAAGAAAACCCGCCGCAGTGGCTCCGTGGTTATGGTGATCGGCTGCTGACCCAAAAGCCGCGGGTTCGATCTCGGCCGCGGCAGTTGAATTTTTATGGAGGCGAAATTCTAGAGGCCCGTGTACTGTGCGATGTCAGTGCACGTTAAAGAACCGCAGGTGGTCGAAATTTCTGGACCCCTTCACTACGGCGTCTATCATGGCCTCAGTCGCTTTGGGACGTTAAACCCCAAAAACCAAACGAAAAGATTTCAAGAATGCTCTGATCAACGTTTTCGCTCTTGGTACCTTGAAACCAGTTATGGAGACAAACTCCACTAGCGGAGAAAAGGCCATGTGCCATTCGGCTCCCGCCTATCAGGTTTATCGTGGGAAGTTGACGAGGTTTATAAATATACGGCTTGAGGCGCAATGCAATCAACGAATCACATCATTACAGCACGACAAAATTGGTCCAATAACATCGTTTTCTTTGACCCTTGACCTATCCAAACCAGGTGTTTTTTTACCCACATCATCCGGACAACCCAATCAATTTCATAGATGTGTGGAATTACGTCTGGGGTCCTGTCGTTTACCTCAGCACATTGAACAAGATGTCCGACAGTTCATGGCGTTAGTGTAGAACCTGATAATAATGAAAATCTTCGGAAATGTCGACAGCTGTCAATCTAGTCTTTTAGGCTCGCGTAAACAAAGTCCTTTTCGACTACATGGTGGACCATTCTTGCGTGTCTTTTGCGAGGAACGGAAAATGAACGTCATTTCCACCTATATTTCTTGAAATCTTGCGAAAACTTGGACTGCGCTACTTGGAACTCCAGTGGCAGCTGATGGTGTTTCACATTGTTGCGGGGATGGGTCTATTTGCAAAATGAGCAGGAAAATAGGTTAGAACAGGGAACGGCCAGCACAGGCTAACCACAGCCCGAGTTCTCGCGCTTCAACCTGGTTCTCTTTTGCTCTGCGCGCAGCGCCACTCCATGCAGCTTTAATCGGCGTAACACTTGCCCACGGGCAGACGAAGATTGCCTTCTAGCGAGTCAAGAACTCCAGGGATTGCAGCGTTTTGAGTCGGGCCACGTGAGCGAGTTGCCTTGTACGCGAGAACAGATAACTGGTCGAGTTGGTATGGGTTCATGGTTAAGGAACGCAGAAATGTAATTCAACGGTACTGCTTATTGGGCGAGTTCGTTGACATACATCTTGCAAAATTTTAGCGCGAAAAACACGGATAGAAAGAGTAGACGATAGGAGCGCTGACTAAAAACTGGAAGTTTATTCGAAAACACGCAGAAATATAAAGGATACAGGTACGTAAAATCGTTGTTCAAAAACAAAAGAAGACAACTAAACCTAACAATTACCGCCAGTCCCTGCTATGAGGGCGCAAAGCACTTGTCCATATATGCTACCTCTTTCTCCCGTATAGCAATAGACGGTTTGGCCACGCACGTGTTTTGAGCTTTGGCGATACTGTATGCCTCATAAATTTCCCTCCACAACACGTTATCATGCTAGTACACAATCATAGTGTTGTCAAGGTCCGGCGAGCACATGCAGGACTCGAGTTCCTTGTACCCACGGCAGTGCAATATAAAGTTCGAAGAACTCACTGGACTGTAGGAAACCGGTTTCTCAGGAAAGTCAGCAATAAAATTGCGGTAAGGAAGGGTGCCAGAAAGGGCGACACGATCTCGCCATGTCTATTCACCTCTTGCTTACAGGGGGTGTTCAGTGGTCTGGATCGGGAAGAGTTGGGGATAAAAGTAAAGGAATCCGAGTCTCTGAAACTGACTTGGTAAGTTCCTCAGGAGATTAGCTCTTAAACATGAACAATGAGTTAAACAGGCAGCACAGGAAGATAGGTCTTAAAATTAACATGCATAAAGCAAAAGGAATGTTCAACAGTCTCGCAAGAGAACAGCATTTCAAATTGGTAGCTAGATGCTGGAAGTGGTAGGGAATGCATCTGACAATGGTGGAAATTTGGGCGAGTCAATATCGGTCACCTATGACAAAAGAAGTGGGAAAAGACGACGACGGGCGAAGACAGAATACACACCACGAGCGCTAAATTCCGACTGAAGGAATCGCACAAGACCATCGCGAACGGGGCCTGAGCTGATCGACGAGCGCATGCGTCAAAGCTTAGCAAGCCGTAGAATTCAACCGACAACCCTGGAAAAGGAAAGAAACAAAACCAGAGACAAAAAAGCAAAAATGAGAAAAGAAAAATGTGGGGGGAATGTGCCAGCTTGAAAACATCAAGGCTATTGCGAAACTGGGAATGCCAGTTTTCGTTTAGATAAGAATATAGGCGACTCGCTAACACATTGACCATGCAAAGTAGCTGTCTGAGTAGCTTGAAATTATTTCTCGAGTTAGTTCATCGCCGCTTTTGGCAATAACAGAGAATTTATCCACAAAGGGCCCGCACTCCTTGCAATGGAGAGCTAGATTACTGCGAGTTGACGACTTCGTGCTGTGTTCACGAAGCCCTTCGTTGAGGCGCCTACTAGGTTGTCCTGCATACTACTTCCCAAAATACGGCGGAATGCTGTACATAATGCCCTCCGTGCATCGTGGTTTTTGTTCGTGTGTTTTTTTTTAGCCCCAGATGAACCAAGTGCCATGTGGAAAAGCACCCTGCCCAGCGAAAAACGTCCCTAAAAGTAACACCCGCCACCGGAAAAGACTCCTTGAATGCACAGAGGACATCCTGTACAGCATCCTGCTGTCTTGAGGGAAGCAGTATGTACGACAATTTTGTAGGTGCCTCAACGAAAGGCTTCATAAACACAACATCATGCCCTAGGTGCGTGCCCTTTCTGGATAAATGTCCTGTGTTTGCCACATGCACAGAAAAACGGACTCGCGGAATCGTTGAAGCTGATCAATGTGTCAGCGAGCCGTCTATATTCTTATCCAAGCGAGAACTGGGATTCCTAGGATCGTAATACCCTTTATCTTTTCATGTGGCCCTCCCCCCCTCCCCCCATTTTCTTTCCATTTTTCTCTTTCTTGTCTCTTTGGTTTTGTTTCCCCCGTATGTCGGGGCCATCGGCTGAATTCTTCCGCTTGCTCAGCTTTGACGCAGGCGCTCGTCGATCGACTCAAGTCTCGTTTGCTATTGTCTTTTGTGACTCCTTGAGTCGGAAGTTAGCGCTCGTGGTGTGGTCTTCTTCGATAGCCTTGTTTTCGCACTCCTTTTGTCATAGAATACATCTACTTAGGCGAAGCAGGGTCTGCTGATCCGGATCACTAGAGGGAAATAACCAGGAAAATAAGAATGGGGTGGAGCGCAAATAACAGGTTCCGGCAGCTCATAAACGGCAGTTTACCAATATCCTTGCGGTGTATAAGCGCTGTATCTTACTCTTGCTCACTTATAGGGAAGAAACGTGGTGGCTAACGGAAACGGTTCAGCTTAAGGACAACGCAGCGAGCTATGGAGCGAATAATGATAAGTTCAACGTTAAGACACGCAAAGCAGCTGGAGTGGATGAGAGAAGAAACACGGGTTAATGACATCCTATTTGAAATGAGCTGGAAGAAATGGGCTTGGGTAGGGCATGGAATGCGAAGGCATTCCGATGGTCCTTAAGAGTATCGGACTGAATTCCAAGAGAAGACAAGCGTAGCAGGGGGCGGAAGAAAATTAGTCGTTCGGACGTGATTAGGAACTTTGCTATGATACGGTCACCATAGCTGGCAGAGGACAGGGATAACTTGAGTGATATGGGAGAGGCCATTGCCTTGCAATGGGTGCAGTCAGGCTGATCATGATGATGATGATTTCCAAAAATTTGTCCTGGCGACCCCCGAGACTTCTGCTTGGATGCTTTGGGCGAAAAGCAATGACCGATCTTAATTCAGCGTGGCCAACACGATGATGGCCTCGAAACATAGCCGGGGCAACTGCCAAAGTTTTGCGCTGCCACCCCCGAAATTTTACCTTGGCCTCTTTGGACCAAAAGCGATGTCCGACCATTGCTGACCGCTCCCGACGCGATAACGACCTCCAAATTTTGCCAGGGTGACAAACGGATGTTTGACTTTGGCTGCTGTGACAAAAATCAATATTTAACCATAGTGGACTGTGCCCTATACGATGGCGATCTCCAAAAGTGACCTGCGTCATTTCGAAAAATTTGGTCCTGGCCAGACCCGTTAAAGTTGCTCACAGCTTTTGATTTACGCCATCTCGTAGCTAGGATGGCGCTTGCGGCGTAATCATTTACGTTACAGCGCTTTTGCACTTAACACATAGCTTTAAGCGGAGTTAACCCGCGGCTAATTTTTCTTTCTAATTCACTTACGACGGAGTTTGGAATTGTTGCGTGATTTGTCGGCTATAGTTCCCAACCCTTCTCTTTTTCCCAGATCCAATTAGAAGCCGCCTATTCCCGTTCGTGTGCACTATCAATATCAACCAGTACACAGAAGATACGAAGCTACCTGAAGATGGTCTCTGTGACCTGCTTTACATTGACGGCATGTACAGGGGCGGCGAAAATCTTTTTCTGACATCTTTCTACAACTGGAGCTCAGACTTGACATACTTTTTATTGTTGAGGAAACAATATGTTTTCAACATCACAAAGGTTGGCCTAGGCTTTGACAGCAGGTAAGTGCGAAATAGTTATACTTGCTACGTTCTAAATGTTTAGAGGCTAATCACATTAATGAACATTGAGGACTACTTCTGTTACGATGCTCGGAGGACACATGCGCAGGAACACAATCCTTGATTTGGATAAATTTATGATGCAGAAAGAAGTCTGGTAACATATAAATGCATGAGGTTGCATGTTGTATGTTTTGTTGCGCGTTCTGTTGGCGCCCAACTATGCTGAATGGCATCAATTCCCAATGTGCTGTGGACGAATACGTAGTCCCACGTAAAATGCTATCAGTAATGCAAATAATCTAGCTCTAAATATTTTGAAGCATCTTTTTTTCATTTTATAATAAAACCTGTTTAACAGATGCTTTGGCTCTCAGACTGGGAGCTTCGAAATATTGGATGATTTCTTGTCACCGACTGCTTTCAGGAGGACCGATTTGTCCTAAATTTTCCGAAAAATGGCTGTTTAATTTTTTCAATAAATAGTAAGTTGCCGTGCTGAGCGTCGCAGTAACTCCTTAAGTACTTACTGATTATCTCAGAGGGCCATAGTCATTCCCTGATTGCGGAAACGTAACAAAACATTCCGCGACTGTTCACGAACAGCTCGAAATGCTCGCTGCAGCATAGTTTCAAACCGACGGTTGTACTCTAAGCAGCCGCAATCGCCACACTTTCCGGTGCTGCGGAAATACAGGCCATCGTAAATAAAACAACTTTAACCGAACGATCTGCCCCCTGAATGATTGCAAAATCTTTCTCGGATGCTTCAGGCTTAATTTAACTGCTACTACTCTACCCTTCTGCTTGAGTGACACACGCTGTTGGGCACTGAAACTCAGAACACCGGCATCCACCACGGTGCCTGCACGCTGCGTCCTCTTCGGTGGATTCGGACGCGCCTGCTGTTTGAACGGATGCAATATGAGAGCGTTGCCTTTGAAATTATATGTTGACAAATGCCACCGAGCTCGGATTTTTCTCCCTTTTTGGTTTCTTTTCTCTGTCCGTCAAACCTAATTGTGTTATATATCAATTAGCCATTTTCTTTAAATAAAATGTTTTAATTGTGCCGCTGCCGTGGTGGCTCAGTGGAAAGACGCGGGTTCGATCCCGGCCGCGGTGGTCGAATTTCGATGGAGGCGAAATTCTAGAGGCCCGTGTACAGTGCGATGTCAGTGAAAGTTAAAGAACCCCTGTGGTGGAAATTTCCGGAGCCCTTCACTACGGCGTCCCTCATAGCCTTAGTTGCTTTGCGACGATAAACACCAATAAACCAATAAACCAACCATTTCTGCCCTAGGTGACTTACGTAACATCTGCTCCTGAGGTGAAAATCTTCCAATCGTTGTTTGCTAACTTCTACCGCAGATTCAATCACATGAACATTGTGATCTCTAAACGATGCGGCGTCATAGAGTGGCTGTGCTTCATCGATATGCGGATAGGCACCGCCGCATTCTAGCATAAGATTTTCTCTTTTATCTACAGATTAACCACAGACTGCCATATGACACGGCACATTATACACATTTCTTTACCTTTATTGCCCCCTTAGTACTCTTTGTACTTCTTTACGCTTACAAGTTCCCTCTTGTTTTCACCTTCTACACTTGTCTGCTTGACTCCACTGCACAGTGCCTTGCACCCCCTGCCTTCCGTGGTAGCCACGCCCCGTGTTTTTCTTGTGGCAGCTACCCTCAGGCTGCGCATTTCTCCGCCCGCGTTAGAGCCTCCTCCGTCCACGGCAGCTACCTTCTGGACTCACCGCATGCAAGCTACCATCCGCCCTTTTTCTCCTCTCTCCTACAGTTCGTAAGGAGGATTTAAAACTCTCCACTTTGTTACCTTCCAACCAGGCCAGGCGTAAGGTGGTTGTCGGGGGCTTCAGAGAATACGCTGACAGGCGCATTCTTCTAACAGGGGGCTCATTAGGCATTAAAAATGAAATTTCAGTGTGACATCTAGCGCATAAGATATCATAAACTGTCTTTGACCGAGGTAAGGCCAAAGCATGATGATATGTCAGGAAGATTGCGAGCGACCCCAACGCACTTATTTTCTTTACATAGGCCCTTATATAATGCCCCAAAGCGCCCATAGGTTATATAATTAAATATCGATTACGTAAATGCTTGACGTATTATCCCAGTGAAACATAATAAGTGCTTTGGTGTCACTCGCAGCCTTTTGTGAAATGTCAGAATGTCAGCGTGTTACCGCCGCCGTTGCACAACTCAAGCAAATAGCGGTAAGCATTTCGTGTCGCGCAAGCCAAGTACGGTATTGTCATAGTGTTAATTCGACGCATATCGCGCTAATCGCATCGCTTCCTTGTGCGACGACGCCTGGAAGCTATAAACGAGGGAACTGCGCAAAAAAGTACAGAGAATATTTGCTACATTCAAATCGAAGCGCAAGCACGGATTAGTGCTACGTAGAAAACCAGGGTGGGCAGGCAGTGCCGCAGGACGGAGCAGGCTAAAGTTGATGAAGAAGGCGCTCTCCAATGCTCGGCGCGTGAGAGTGGTGCAGTTTATACTGTGTCATTGTTTTTGAGGCAATAACAACAACAAGACAAGAGGCGTGTTGGCTGCGGCGATAGCCTAGTGGTCTCGCTGAGCAGCCACTATAAGAGATCTGATCGCGCACCCACGTGTTCGACTGCTCGTGATGTATAGCGATTCACTTTGTTTGGCTCTTTTTCATCGTTTGACCTCTAACTCAGCAGGAGGTCACATTTACACGGTCCGCGCTTGAAGCCCGAGGTCCCGTAGTGAAGCTTTCGCTTCAACAGACAGTCTACACTGACATCCACCACACATTGTTCAAGCATAGTCGATTAGCCGTAGTGGTGAGCGGAGCATCTTATCCATACAGAAGGGCTACACGCTTTTAAAGTTGCTTCACGGGGAGTAATGGAAGAGAGTACCCCCGTAGACAAGGTAAAAGTGCCGAGAGCGGCAACCTTGAATGCTACACGAGCTGTGGACTCTTCGAGTTCATTTGATGATAGTGGTAAAGTAATGTGATTAGTATGTGCCTGGCGCCAGTTTGCTTCCGCAGCTCCCTTCGTGAATTGAAGTATTAGGCCGCTTAGGCCGCTGGAGTCTTTGCGCCGTGTTTGCTTGCCATTCATTTCAAGTCAAACATCATGATGTTTGAAGAACCAGTGCATTTGCACATGAAATGGCTTCCAACCATGGCGAAAAATTGACATTGCACGCAGTTTACGCGTTTTTGTCACCACGGAAGCCTAGACTACGCTCGCCCTGTCCGTCGCTGGCAGACGGTTCCGCTGTCTTGTAGGCAGATGCTGCGAAACTGAGGACTCCATAATCACGACAATTAGCGTTCCTCAAAGCTATTGCACCGAAAATGCTACAAACTCACCGATAGGAAATACCATGCAAGGGTGGTCGAATGGGCTAATTGGTAGTTCATGTTGGAAAACAACAGGGCACCCTTAGACACGGACTGAACACGATAGGACGACACAGCGCTGAATTTAGCTAGTTGTATATATATATATATATATATATATATATATATATATATATATATATATATATATATATATATATATATATATATATATATTCTGTGGCCTATATATATAGGTTGGGAGAGCATGAAGTACTTGACTCCTTACAGGAGTATACAGCGAAGTAAACGCTTCGTAAAGGAAACATTTATTCGACTCGACGTTTCGATCGGAAGGCCGGCCTTCCGATCGAAACGTCGAGTCGAATAAATATGTTTCCTTTAACGAAGCGTATACTTCGCTGTATATATATATATATATATATATATATATATATAATATTGCCGCGAGTGTTTGTAGCGTTTGTTTGTTGTGTTTATTTATTCATGCTTCAAGGCTGCCGGCACGCCGCTTTATCGCTTCGTTTGTGACACAAGCCGCGCCTAGAATTATCTCAATGGATCACATCCGGACAGAGCCGACTATAGTTTGTGCCAGAATGTTCTAGTAACTTCTAAAGCTTTATCTCGAAGATTCGCTGTCGGCTTTCAAAAGAGCACGGCCGACAACGGCGGGCATTCTGTTCGACGACCGCCGAGCACGCTCGTTGCTACGCCGCCGCCGAGTGATTCAGTTCTTTGCGGGCGCAAGTCTGCCCGAATAAACAGTTTCGTTTCGAAGACATTCTCGCTGTGTTCCTGTTCACCGGACTTCAGTCACCACTACGTGATATCTGGTGGAGGTGCTAACGGATGTCCCTGTCGCCCTCATCCCCTGGGAGCCGTCAGAGCAGCCCGAGCCGTCTCGAAGAAGATCACGCGAAAGCCGCCGGCGCCGTCCCTCCCGAAGGCGAAGGGCGAAGCAGCCGTCGTCTCCAGAGGTGTCCACCAGAATTCGGACTGCTACCGGACCGCACGCGAGCGAAAAAGGACCCATCAATTTTTGAATTGAATTGAATTGAATCCAAACTTTATTTCAAAAATGTGCACATTCTTTAGAATGAGCCACAGGCCAAAAGCTAAAGAAAATAGCTTGAAAATGCCTGTGGCTCATCTAAGAGCCATACAACATAATAAATAAGATAAACACATTCATACAACGATGGCAGGTCGCATACGAGCACACTATAGAAAGAATTAATATTTACAATTGAACTGATTGCTGCACAGAGATGTAGTTTGAAACTAGAAAAAACAATTAAAACTGAACAAGATGCATTTGAAAGTTACACACACTGCTGGGTTGATGACAAATGGGAAAAGGACCCTGATACATACACAAACTACAATATATGACAAGAAGTTATGGAATATTATTTACAAAGTACACTTTTAAATCATGTGGTCGGAGGTTATACATGCTAAGCTGGTTAGATTCGTAGCTGTTTAGAACATTAGGTATAAGAAAATTAAGTGCTTGTTTACCATAATTAGTTCTAGTGCGTGGAAGTGTCCATTTTGCAGTTGATCGGGTTTGAACATACTTTTCTATGGGCTTTAAGATTGCGATATTAAGCAAAAAATTACATATTGATGACTTCAGCCATGGCTACGACACCAGCCCCCGTTATTTTACACCAGCCCCGACTGCCGCCCATGCTCCACGCTTCACCGGGCGAGGATCCCGAGGAATGGCTAGAACAATTTGAGCGTGTCGCCGTGTTCAACAGTTGGGACGACCAGACTAAAATGAGCCATGTCTTCTTCACCTTGGAAGGACCAGCGAGAATATGGTTCGAGAACAACGAAGATTCTCTAGCGACGTGGGAATTATTCAAGCGGGAGTTCCTGAGGGCCTTCACGAGGATCATCAGGAAGGAAAGAGCTCAGCTGCTTCTCCAGTCACGCACCCAACACCCGAACGAGTCCGTGACCGCATACGTAGAAGATATAAAACGCCTTTTTCGAAGAGTCGACCCTAACATGACAGAAGATGAGAAAGTGGAGCTTCTGATGCGGGGTGCTAAAGAGGCACTTTTTGGCGGTCTCACCCGCAATCCACCGACCACGGTTGCGGAACTCACCACTCAAGCAGCCGCCATTGAGAGAAACTTGGAAGCACGAGCCCGTCATTTTCCTCGACAGCCCCAAGTGACCTCGACTGCCCTCTCGGCTGGCACAGCATTCGGAGGCAACCTGCGGGAAGTTATCCGCGAAATTGTACGAGAAGAGCTGCGTCGCCTGCTACCAGCTTCCAACCAGCCTCAAGTCGCGACCCTTGAGGAAATCGTCCGTGATGAACTGCAGCATGCGCTGGGCACCCCGTCATCGCCGCCTCCCGCTGAAGCTCCAGCCTTAACCTACGCCGCTGCACTACGCAGTCATCAGCCCCAGCGCGAGAGCCGAAGTCCGCCTGTTCGACGTGAACCAGCTGTTCCCGAACGCCGCCCCCCTGCCCCCGCCCGCCCAGCCAACGACCGACGCCCAAGCCCCAGGAAGTGCGACGCCTGGAGGACTTCCAATAACCGCCCTCTGTGCTTCCATTACGGCGAAGCCGGTCATGTACTTCGCCACTGCCCGTACAGACGCATCGGCCTGCGAGGTTTCGCCATCGACGCCCCACGACCATTCCCCGGCCAGCGACCACGGGAAATCGACAACTACCTGCACAGAGGGGAGTACGTGTCGTCAAGCCGTCTTTCCCGCTCGCCGTCTCCGTCCACCGCACGTTTTGCATCACCGGGTCGCAGCTACGCCGAGGCTGTCCGAGGAAGGTCCCCTAGCCCGTGTGGGGGAAACTAAACAAAGCAACCTGTGGAGGTCAGTGGTAGAGAGAGGGTGTGGTAGATGGTCCTTGGCAATCACAAAATGAACAAGGGAGGGGAAAACCTCAGGTTGCTAGAGCCAACGTTTCGACAAGGTGACTTGTCTTCGTCTGGGCAAAGCGTTCATCATCGGCAGGGATTAAATAGGGCCTTCGCTCCGAGGAGGAAGGCCCCGGGGGTGGGGAAGGAAAGTGGTGTGGGAGGGGATGCGTGTCAGGAAGGGGAGGGAGGTGAATCATGATTCGTTAGGCTGCAATAGTGGAACAACTTATATCCGGGGGGTGTGTAATGAACAAAAGGCTTTGAAGGGGCTGCGACGGGGGGGGGGGGGGGGGGAGGCGCTGGGTGAACCTGCAAAACTCAGATAAAAGGATTAGTCAGCGTGGTACAGGGAAATGAGAACAAGGGGAAAAAAATCAGCTGGCACTGGAAGGAGAAAGGAAGGGGGGCATTTCCAAGGAAGGACAAGGCAGGGAGGGGGGGGGGGAATGGCTCGTGCTCAGAGAAAGCCAAAAAGTGGGGGCGGAGGGGGTAACAGGAGTGTCATAGTTTCCGAGAACTGGTAGCAGGGGATTAGGAGAAAAAAAAAGGTGAACAAAGGGAGAGGGTGACAAGGCCGGAAATGTGGTGGAAGATATGACGTGGGAAGGGTGGAAGGAGTGACAATATACTTATGTGAAATTAAATTATAGACCAAACAAAGCAAGCTCGAAAACGCAGAAACGTTACCCCAACGGAACAGGCTACTCTGAACCACTTAGCTTCTAGAACCGATATAGTCATTAAACCTGCAGACAAAGGAGGTAGCATAGTTATCCTGCCAGCCGAAAAATACAAAAAAGAAGCTTTTAGGCAACTTAACAACCTTTGTCATTATAGGAAATTAGATTCAGATCCCACTTCAGAGTTCTGCAAATTGATTCTGAACAAACTGGCAAACTTACTATCAAGAGAACTAATCACGCAGTCCGATTGCCACTTCTTAAATCCGCTAAACAAACAGGCAGGACGCTTTTACCTACTTCCCAAAATCCATAAGGTTTCCGCAGAAGACTTGTTTACCGCAGATATCCCCGGCAGACCTATCGTTTCAAACAATAACACGCCCACAGAGAACATATCAATTTTCCTGAACAACTATCTTGCAGATATTCCCACCCACCTCCCTTCCTTTGTCGAGGATACACCGCACTTTCTCCTCATAATAGAGTCTCTGAATGACGCTTCCATTATCCCAGCAGATAGCATACTTGTCAAACTTGACGTCGCCGCTTTGTACACAAATATTCCCATTAATGAAGGTATCGACGCACTCTTAAAAATTCTAACTCAAAGTCCTCACCCGCACGAAACTGAAGTGTACCTCACGCTACTTGAATTGGTACTAACACTCAACTACTTTGAATTCAATTCTTCTTACTACCTTCAAGTATTTGGAACAAGCATGGGCACTCCCTTCGCACCCACCTACGCGAACATTTTTATGGGGCTACTAGAATCTAAACTTCTAAATTCATTTCTAAAAAAACCACTCATATACCTGCGGTACATAGACGATATTTTCATGATATGGGAGCATGGGGCTGAGACCCTGAAGGCATTCGTCACACATTTCAATTCATTCCACTCCAGCATTAAATTCATCTTCAACTCCTCGAAAACGCAAGTCATTTCCTTGACACCACTGTCCATTTAGAAAATCGCAAGCTCAAAACCACACTTTACAGGAAGCCTACTGACCGACAACAATACTTAGATTTCACTAGCCATCATCCAAGACACTGCAAACAAGGTATATTCGTAGGACAGGCAACGAGACTAAGAAGAATATGTAGCGACGACGATGACTACCTGAAACACCTCCACTCGCTAAAAAACGCACTAATCACAAGAAACCATCCACAGACAACCCTTAATAATGCGTTCCAACGAGCAACCACTTTGAAACGAGATGTAGTTGTTAAAAAACGAACAAAAGCTAACAGTCAACGACCTCCTGCACTTATAACGAAATACTCAAACGCGCTTCCAAACATAAACAATATCCTGCGGAAATACCACCCCATTTTAACTGGTAACGACCGTCTCAAGAAAATATTTCCCGACGCACCAAGGGTAACATACAGACGCAACACAAACCTGAGGGACATCCTGGTGCATGCTAGGCTCGGTAAGAAACCACCACCGACAGTAACTTCATGCTCTCGACCTAGATGCAAGACATGCAAACATTTACAAAGGGACACTACGGTTAAAAGTACGGCAAGCGATTTCAGTTTCGATATAAAGACCAGTTTTGACTGCACATCGTCCAATATTATCTACATGCTCCAGTGCTCCTACTGCCAGAAACAATATATCGGAGAAACCGGACAAACAATGAGTGCCAGATTAAAGGGGCACCGGGCTGACACAACACGGAATGAACAGAAGGCAGTGTCGACCCATTTTATTCAACGCCATCACAAATTCGACGAACTCAAATTGTTCATTCTTCAGTCAGGCTTCAAATCGACTAGGGACAGAAAATACAGAGAAGCATTCCTAATCGACAAATTTAAAACACTGCAACCAACAGGGATTAACATGTCCAGAGGAAACCTGGAATCTCTCAGGTACATTCCAGGGTCAGCATAATTTTAAATTAACAAATGTCTTGCACGTGGTCAGACTATTTCCTAGAACCTCACATAAGTATATTGTCGCTCCTTGCACCCTTCCCACGTCATATCTTCCACCACATTTCCGGCCTTGTCACCCTCTCCCTTTGTTCACCTTTTTTTTGCTCCTAATCCCCTGCTACCAGTTCTCGGAAACTATGACACTCCTGTTACCCCCTCCGCCCCCACTTTTTGGCTTTCTCTGAACACGAGCCATTCCCCCCCCCCCTGCCTTGTCCTTCCTTGGAAATGCCCCCCTTCCTTTCTCCTTCCAGTGCCAGCTGATTTTTTTTTTCCTTGTTCTCATTTCCCTGTACCACGCTGACTAATCCTTTTATCTGAGTTTTGCAGGTTCACCCAGCGCCTCCCCCCCCCCCCGTCGCAGCCCCTTCAAAGCCTTTTGTTCATTACACACCCCCCGGATATAAGTTGTTCCACTATTGCAGCCTAACGAATCATGATTCACCTCCCTCCCCTTCCTGACACGCATCCCCTCCCACACCACTTCCCTTCCCCACCCCCGGGGCCTTCCTCCTCGGAGCGAAGGCCCTATTTAATCCCTGCCGATGATGAACGCTTTGCCCAGACGAAGACAAGTCCCCTTGTCGAAACGTTGGCTCTAGCAACCTGAGGTTTTCCCCTCCCTTGTTCACGCTGTGGAGGTCAGGTTGCTTGCCGAGGAAACGACGAAGATCCTCCAAGCGACCACGCCGTTTGAAGACGCCGCAGCTACTGCGCCAACGACGCATGCAACAACAGCCTCGACCACGACGCGATCCGCCTTCAAAACGACGCCGCCATCAGGAAAAGCTTCTACCACACGCCCCAACTACGATTCACATACCCGACGAGGCCGTGATCCAAAGCCGAAGACGACGCTCAACTCCAGAGCCAGGACGTCCGACTTAGAAGTGGTTATCGACGGCCGGAAAGTCACCGCTCTAGTCGAGACAGGAGCCGATTATTCGGTGATGAGCGGACCATTCGCTGCGCAGCTGAGGAAAGTAACGACCGCTTGGGACGGCCCACAAATTCGCACCGCAGGCGGACACCTCATTACGCCATCAGGACGATGCACAGCGCGAGTGACTCTCAAGAGACATACCTATCCCGCGACCTTCGTAGTGCTACGGCAATGTTCCCGCGAAGTGATCTTGGGCATGGATTTCCTTAATGAGCATCAGGCGATCATCGGCCTGCGATCCAAGATGATCACAATATGCACGGACGAGGCCATCCCGTCGATGAGAACTCCGGAACATCACGTTGCGCTCAGTGTCCTGGAGGAACAAGTGAGTGTCTCACCCAGCTCAAGCGTCATCATCACCGTAGGCGCCTCGGAAGCGGATAACACTGAAGCCATTATCGAGGGGAACATGCAGTTGCTTCTCGACCGAGGAATCGGCATCGCCAGAGGCATCCCACATTTTCAGAAAGGACAAGATGAAGTACTCCTGACAAACTTCAGCGAATACCGCCACGTTAACAGAGGAGCGACGATTGCTTTCCTCGACGAAATATCCGACGTACGAGACTCATTCGCCCTCTCCGATCCATCCGTAGAAGATTCACCTGACCAAGAAAACTCGCCCACTTTCGACATAAACCCAGCCCTGCCCCGGAACAGACAAGACCAGATCCGCAATCTCCTTCGGAGCTACAGCCAGTGCTTCGCGTCGTCGCCAAAAGTCCGACAAACGCCAATTGCCAAACATCGCATTATAACCGACCAGCACGCCCGAGCTCTCCGCCAGAGCCCCTACCGAGTGTCACCGCGAGAACGACAAGCCATCCGGGACCAAGTGTAAGAAATGCTGCGCGACGACGTTATTCAGCCTTCAAAGAGCCCCTGGGCGGCACCTGTGGTTCTAGTGAGAAGAAAGACGGTGCACTTCGATTCTGCGTTCATTACCGGCGCTTGAACAACATCACAAAGAAGGACGTCTACCCCTTCGCTCGCACCGACGACACACTGGACCGGCTCTGCGATGTCAGGTATTTCTCATCGATGGACCTCAAGAGCGGCTACTGGCAATTTGAGGTCGATGAAAGAGATCGCGAGAAGACCGCATTCATCACTCCAGATGGCCTCTTCGAGTTCAAGGTGATGCCGTTTGGTCTCTGTTCCGCACCAGCGACATTTCAACGAGTAATGGAGACAGTGCTGGCAGGCCTGAACTGGCAGATTTGTCTGGTATATTTAGAAGACGTCGTTGTCTTCGCCTCGAGCTTTGAAGAGCACCTGAAAAGGCTTCGAACAGTACTAGACGCAATAAAATCGTCCGGGCTAACCTTGAACGCAGAGAAGTGCCACTTTGCCTATGAAGAGCTGCTGTTTCTAGGCCACATTGTTAGCAAGGAGGGAGTACGCCCAGACTCGCAGAAAACAGCTGCTATCGCAATGTTTCCTCCACCGGCCGATAAGAAAGTTGTGCGCAGATTCCTCGGACTGTGCGCGTATTACCGTCGTTTCGTCAAAAACTTTTCGCGCATCGCCGAGCCACTGATCCACCTGACAAAGGCAGATGTGCCATTTAAATGGGAAGCGCCGCAAATAGAAGCCTTCAAGGAACTTCAGCGCCGTTTACAGACCCCACCGATCCTTGCGCACTTTGATGAAAACGCCGAGACTGAAATTCATACCGACGCAAGTAGTGTGGGCCTAGGCGCTATCCTCGTTCAGAAAATTGGCGGAGTGGAGAAGGTCATCGCGTACGCTAGCCGTTCCCTGTCCAAAGCCGAGGCTAATTATTCGACAACTAAGAAGGAGTGCCTTGCCATCATCTGGGCTACGTCGAAATTCCGCCCCTAACTGTACGGACCACCGTTCAAGGTGGTTAGCGATCACCACACACTGTGCTGGCTCGCCAGTTTGAAGGACCCCTCCGGCCGCCTTGCACGATGGAGCCTGCGGCTCCAGGAGTTTGATGTAACCGTCGTTTACAAGTCCGGACGTAAGCACTCTGACGCCGACTGCCTGTCACGAGCCCCTGTAGATGCACCGCCGTCGGACGACGATGAGGACGCCTTCCTGGGACCCATCAGCTCCAGCTCTTTGCAACAGCAGCGCGCGGACCCCGACATAAAATGCCTCATCGAATACTTGGAAGGCAAGGTTTCTTCACCCCCCGCCTCGTTCAAGCGAGGATTGTCTTCGTTCTGTTTACAGAACGATGTCCTCGTGAAGAAGAACTTTGCAGCGAACAAGACAGCCTACCTCCTTGTTGTACCTGTAAGTCTGCGCGGAGAAGTTCTTCAGGCCTCACACGACGAGCCGACAGCTGAACATCTCGGGTTTTCACGCACCCTACGCCGCATTCAAGAAAATTATTACTGGCCCCGACTGTCTGCCGATGTCGCACATTATGTGAAAACCTGCCGAGATTGTCAGCGACGAAAGACCCCTCCAACCCGACCAGCAGGATTTCTGAACCCCATTGAACCCCCCTCAAGGCCCTTTCAGCAGATCGGCATGGACTTGCTTGGGCCGTTCCCGACATCAGCATCTGGAAATAAGTGGATCATTATAGCGACCGACTACCTGACCCGCTACGTCGAGGCAAAAGCCCTACCGAACGGAACAGCAGCAGAAGTCGCCAAATTTTTCGTGGAGAACATTCTTCTGCGACACGGCGGCCCCGATGTGCTCAACACTGACAGAGGAACAGCATTTACGGCGGAACTGACGCAAGCCATCCTCCATTACAGCCAAACCAGCCACCGGAGAACAACTGCATACCACCCGCAGACCAACGGACTGACCGAGCGCCTCAACAGAACCATTGCCGATATGCTCGCCATGTATGTCGATGCCGAACACAAGACCTGGGACGTCATCTTGCATAACGTAGTCTTCGCCTACAACACTGCAGTGCAGGAGACCACACAGATGACGCCTTTTAGGCTCGTCCATGGCAGAGAGGCCACGACCACGCTGGACGCCATGCTGCCCAACGTTTCCGAGGAAGATAACGTCGACGTCGCCGCCTACCTACAACGCGCAGAAGAAGCCCGAAGAGTTGCCCGATTAAGGATCAAAGACCGGCAGCGGACCGACGCCACATGCTACAACCTACGAAGACGCGACGCGGAATACAAGCCAGGAGACCGAGTCTGGGTTTGGACGCCCAATCGCCGCCGAAGATTGAGCGAAAAGCTTTTGCGACGCTATTTCGGCCCGTACAAGGTTCTTCGTCGGCTAGGTGAATTGGACTATGAAGTCGTCGCTGACCAAATGACTGCACCCCAGCGACGCCGCGTACGACCCGAACTAGTCCATGTCTTACGCCTAAAGCCCTATCATGCACGCTAAAGGACACATTCGGTTTCGACATTCGTTGTTTATTTTTGCACAATCCGTTTTTCATTGTTGATAGCCGCATTATTTTCTAAAGCATCGAGGCGATGCTTTTTGAGAAGGGAGTAATGCCGCGAGTCTTTGTAGCGTTTGTTTGTTTTGTTTATTTGTTCATGCTTCAAGGCTGCCGGCACGCCGCTTTATCGCTTCGTTTGTGACGCAAGACGCGCCTATAATTATCTCGATTGATCGCATCCGGACGGAGCCGACTCTAGTTTGTGCCAGAATGTTCTAGTAACTTCTAAAGCTTTATCTCAAAGATTCGCTTTCGGCTTTAAAAAGAGCACGGCCGACAACGGCGGGCATTCTGTTCGACGACCGCCGAGCACGCTCGTTGCTACGCCGCCGTCGAGTGATTCAGTTCTTTGCGGGCGCAAGTCAGCCCGAATAAAGAGTTTCGTTTCGAAGACATTCTCGCTGTGTTCCTGTTCGCCGGACTTCAGTCACCACTACGTGACAATATATACAAGTTATATACAATATATTTATGTAACCCGCCGCGGTGGCTCAGTGGTAACAGCGCATGGCTGCTGACCCGAAAGACACGGGTTCGATCCCGGCCGTGGTGGCCGAATTTCGATGAAGGCGAAACTGTAGAGGCCCGTGTGCTGTGCGATGTCAGTGCACGTTAAAGAACCCCAGGTGGTCGAAATTTGCGGGGCCCTTCACTACGGCGTCCCTAATAGACTGAGTTGCTTCGGAACGTTAAACCCCAATAAACGAAACTAACCATTAACAGCTGCTGCGCTTGCACGTGAGAACAAGATAACGAAGATGAAAGAGACAGGAGATGACAGTGCTGTAGCTGGGAACAGAATAAAGTATAAGGCAGGGTAAAATGATGAAGCAGATGGACAGGAACAGAGTAGCAAGGGGACAGTATGTGATGCCAACAAGGAAACGAAAATGCGAGTAGCCAATAAGGCCATTCAGAATGAAACTAAAATGTACTAAAAGAGCTATAAGGCTATTATACGAGTAAAAATAAAGTGCAATAAAATAGTCAAAGAATCTCGTTAAAAGCAGAAGAACGAATGTAACCAGTGCGAAAAGGGCCATTAAGATCTAGAAGGTGGAAACAGAAATCCTAAACTTTAAAACCTGGATCAACACTGTTTACAACTCTTTAAAAGAGAAACCTGGCAATCCACTGCCTAAAGTGCCCCTCCCGTTTCTGTGAGCCATTTCTTCATTGGTGTACTCTCATCGAAAGAAATTAGCATTAAATCAAACGAGAAATCTTAGAAGCCGGCAAATTCTAAGGCATGGAGAAGATTGTGTAAGCACACCCTCAAAAGCTCAACAAAACGAGAATTAGAGCCAGGTTCAGGTAGAGTAATTATGTCGTCCTACGCTAATTTCGAAGTTTAAAGTTTAGGGGTTCTGTTTTCAGCTTTTAGCTGTTATTGGCCGTTTTGGCAGTGGTTATTTTGTTCTTTCTGCTTTTAACTTCTTTCTTTCCTCTTTTAGTGCAGATTATTATGATTGTGCTTTTAACAGCCTTTTGACTCTTTTATTGCATTTTACTTTCATTGTACTTTTAAAGGCCTTTTTGGCTGCTTTACTTGAATTTCTGTTTTCTTGTTGTCATCACATATTTTCCCTTGTCACTCTGTTGTTGCCTATCGGCTCCATCCTTCTACCCTGCCTTCTAGTTTAGTCTGTTCCAAGCTACGCCATTGATATCTCCTGTCTTTTTCACCTTTGTTATCTTTCTGTCGAGTGCAAGCTCAGGAGCTATTCCCCATATTTTCTCGCCCACTTGTTCTCTACGCATTGTGCCGCTCTGCATAAAAAAAAAGCTAGCTGAAGTTAGAGCTGTGTCGTCTTATCTTGCTAAGACCGTGTCTTAAGAGTGCGCTGTTTGTTTCTCAATAGGAAATACCAGGCAGCGCGCAACACACCAAGAGTGTCTAGCCATGCCTGGAAGGTGTCAGTCGTTCTGGCGGTAAAAGACTGAGGTTACTTTGTTCATGATGCTTTTGTTGCGTCCGTAGATGCGCGCCGAATGCAGAAATCCTGTTGCGTAACTCGTGTTCCCATCGCAGACTCACCGTGGCTTGCTGCGTGCGGTCGGGTATCTCGCAACCTTTTACACGCCACAGTTCTGCGCTTTATCTGAGCAAGCTTTTATTGCACCTCACGGGCAATACAGTCTATACTGCGGGGTTCAGCGTTCTAAAGCGACACATGGGCAAATGGGTTGCCGTAATGGAAGGTTGGGGATTGATTTCGACTACTTCGGGTTTTTGTTTTCAAGTGTGCTGACATCGCACAATATACTGGTGATTTCGCTACCGTCTAAAAGCGGAGTCCGCGGCTAGAAATGAATGAGCCTCTTTTGTGTGAGCAGCCAAATGCCAAACTGAGCCAATGCGGCGGATGCGATTTCACCACATTCTGCAGCAGACCTACACGCTCATGTCTCCATGGTAGACTAGCCTTTTGATTTTTACCGGAGTGGATATGCACGCACTTGAATCCCGTACAACACATCAGTTTTAGGCTTTCCTGCATCCAGTTTTTCTCCTCGGATAAACGTGTGTGCAGAGGAGTCATCGAAGATGCTTTTTATGTTCTGTACGTTGAATGTCTCTGCTCTCTGCATCCCATTTTGAATAGGCGGAACGTTTGCATGAATGGTTTTGATCTCGCTTTATTTATTTTCTTAGAAAGATATTCAGCGATCTTATTTCTTACCTTTTCCGCTCTGCTCGCATGTGACGAACAATAAATGAAGCACGTTGACATCCAACGCCTTCAATAACCGCTTGGTTGTGCGTTAACTTCGTGGAATGAAATCACAACGGATCTCACGTAAAGGGGGGTGAGCGAACTCATATGTGACACACAGCATTACCTTTAACAACACATTATCTTGTTGCAGCGATGCAATACTTCTTTGGAGTGAGAAACCATTTTTCTGATGCTGAGAATATTAGTATACGCAAAAAGCAAAAGATAACAGTACTCTTCTTTTGCAGCAGTGGGCAGTTTGCCTACGATTTTGAGAGGTTCTATGATCCATTCGGACGTCAGCTCAGAAAGGTTGTTGTGTACAATGAAATAACATTTTTTGGAATCTTTGATGTGAACGCTGACGTTTTTTCTGGAGATGTCTCATTTGGATACCTCTATAATAGAATAAGGGTGAGTGTTGATTTTGATTTTTATTTTTCCAGTGAGAACGACATGGACTTGTTTTTAAAAATCGACTCGGTATAAATGGCGTTTAGATTTAAGTGCTGGGAAAGGCAGCACGCTGGTCTGATAAACTAGTTCGTAGATACTGCTTCGAAAACATCTATGATTAAAGGGAACTTCGCAGCATTTCACTGCGTCAGCTAAGGATGGGAAAACGGAGGCGTGGTTTTGAGTGCGTCGCCGTGCAAGTCAAAAAATTAAATCTACATATGCGCTTTTCGACTAATTCAAGAAGTTTGATTACGTTACAAAGGTGGGGACGAAAGACGGCTGAAGTGTACTCACCTTTCGGTCGCACATGAGAAACACGCAGAACTTTGAGCTGGTTTGCCTGACGTGGAGAACATATACGTACCATATCTTTCACTCTGTCCTCTAAACCACACGCTGTATCTCTTCGTATATTCTAGCACCCTAATAGAATTCAATTTGAGAGAGCGGTTAGGAGCGGTCCTCTTTCTGGAAACTGCAAAACATTTTCTACCAGCTATTCAAGCGGTACTGATCCGGTTGCAAGACGCTTAGATATATGACTGACAAAAACCGTCAACCTAAATGACTGGTGTTTTTAAGCACATTAGTGTTTCTGGCAGCGATTCTTATCGATAGATAATTTTTCAGTTGTTGAGTGCATTAGCAGCGCTCTTAGGCTCAATACCAACTGAACTCATTTCTGGCAGTCCAGTCGGGGGTGTCAGGGATGTTATCGACAGGTTCATTCCTAATTAGAGCACGAATAGTTGCCTTTAGGGAGCTCGCAACTACGCATCATGGGACAGTAGACCGTCACCATTGCACAGGGAAGCAACATTAGTCGTTGTGCAGTTAATTTGTTTGATAAAAAGGCCTTGGATTAGTGCGCAGCATGAAAGTCAAAGAAATGATGGACACTGCGCGTAGTTGGGTGAAATTTTTGTATTCGTTCGCTGTCGATAAGTGAACATTCCACCAATTTCTGGGGTTTAAGTTTCTAACCTTAAGAAAGAGCAATTTTTCCTTGTTATGTGCGCCCTGTTAGAGTATTTGTCAGGAACCGCATCAAATGATGCACTTCGGTTTGGCTAAGGGACTATTTGGGTTTGACGGTCAGTGGGTGATTTCTGTACGCGAACTACGCTTGAGTGATCTGCTTTCTTGTGAAATATTGTGCAATATTGGCCGATTTAAGTTTTCAGCCTTTAAGAATTTTGTCATTGATGGAACCTCATACTGCAGCGTGATCGCTTAAGACACCTATTTATCATAAAGGTGAATATATCGACTTGTGGTATTAGGACACGTGGACGTTCGACTAGTCAGTACTGTGTTACTGGTTGTTACTCAGTTACTGGTTGCCATAATCTGATCGTAAAATATGTGTTAAGAAACTTTCTTTAACAGCCAATTTCTCAAAACGCGCATACTGAGCTTGTTCAAGCAAATAATGACAGTTGTCGAACTTCCTTGGCTGGCTAAGTACAGCTAGCTAAAGGAATGATAATTGCGAGGGGGTCGATAGATGCATTCCAGCAAATCGAATGGATTTCAAGTGGCGATGGTAAGCATACGCTGAAGGAGCACAGCGAGCTATTTGCTGCGATAAGGACCGAACTTCCACGTGTGCCCTTGGACCTGTGTGTAAAAAGGTATCTAAATTAGTAATAACAGGCCGTATTTCCCAATCAGTGGTCGACCTCTTTCGCACTATCGTCCCCTACAGCTTCATCACACAAGGAAGGCAAAGTTTCTTTGAGCAGCGCGTGTTGGACGATTATTACGAACTTTAGCCACTGGGAGTGATAAAGCAGACAACGTTTAGTGCATGTAGTTAGTTGCTTAGGCATCACTCGCTATAATTTAAGCTCGAATGTATTATTGTGTTGCGCCCTTGCAGATATGTTTTATTTCCTGTCATCAAGCTGTCGAAACGCAAATTTAAGGCTGCATGCTTTTTTAAATACAGCAAATGTCTGAGGGCTCAACATGTCCAGATAGTAGTCACGTTTTGATTCGCACCTTTCAATCTGAATTACATGTTCATTATCATTGAAATTTATAAGTGAAATTCTCATTTTCTATGCACCAAGTAATTGTGCCTGCTAAAAGACCGGCATTTTAGTGCTATCACCGAGTGATTAATCATTGATCACAGTGAGCAGGGATCGACTGTACGCTATCATTCATTCCAAGTTTCATCAGCCGCGTCGTCAGCCACGCGGCGTCAGGTCGGGCAGTTACGCCTACACTTAAGCATGTATTCCTTAGTGCAGCCTTGCTGACTGGATGCGTAAGTTTAGAGGCCCTCGATTATATCTGCTCGAATCAGTTCCATCGACAGCAGCTCTTCTTCTGTGAAAGTGCCCAGCAGTGTTTTTTTCTGGCAGGCTCTTCATTCTCGGATCGCGTGACCTCATGCAGTGACACTGCACATGATGTCCACTCCGAAAGCACTCCAGAGAGGACATCGAGGCGCACGGTAACTTCTGTCCCCACCTTTTATGCCTGCCTCTTTAAAGGGACTGTGAAAAAAATTAATTGAGATTACGTAAAGATAGGCAATCCATCACTCGTCACCCCAGCGAAAGAATTTTCGAGCTAGCATGAATAACAACGAAGTTATAGACGAATAAAAATCAAGCTCCACCTCTCACCCCTCAACTCATACGCGCGGAGCACCAAGAAAAAATAAAGAAAACAGCTCCGGGACTGGGCTCCGCCCATGAATACGTCATTCGCTGACGTTCGGTTTACGACTTCCGGTTGTCGCACTGCCGAGGAGCAGCGTGCGTCGGCAGCGGCTCTCCGGTCTCGGCGCTTTCTTTGCTCCCGAACTCCCGGCAGAAAGAGGAGGCAGAGGTAAATTGAAAACATATGCGTGAAGGCAATGCCCTGGCCCGCGCTTGTCCGAGGGGATCGCGCGGCGCCTCGAGCAGACGATTTTCACCGTTCCCAGAAGTGTGCCCGTGACGTCGTAGCTGCCGCGGCTCGAGCGAATGACAGCGTGTGGTGGCCTGCCGACGTCATCGGACTAGTGGCGTCTGTTTTCCCGGTTTTGGTTTCAAAATCGCTCCCTACGAAGACACCAAACGGCCCGCGAATTTCAAAAAACGCGATTTTTAAAAACCCATAATAAATTGCCGGCTCAGTTCCGAAGACTCATACTTGGTGTCAGTGCTTCTGAGCATAACTTCTAACATTTACAAGCGGCTTTTAATTCTTTTCATGATCCCTTTAACTTCATTTTCAAGTTTCTCAGCAGTTCCTTGCACGCCAATATTTATGCCCTGCAGACCATTGCGCGGCACCATTCCCGGCATCTCCGCAGAGACGACCATTTCCTACCGCTTCCTTAGACACGTCCCTCTACTTCAGTACCTGCGGCGCTTCATCGCCTGCTTAAGTTTCTGCCGTGCCCCTCTTATTGCACCAGTCGAGCCCGCTCTAGCTCAATGGATTATTCATGCCCACATCCCTTCCGAAACCACCTTTTCCTTGCGTATTTGGAAACACGCCTGTCTGTTTCCTTCCTCGCGACACTTTTTATAACGCTGGAGCATCTTCCGTGCTCCTCTTACTGCATCAGTCGAGCCCGGTCTAGCTCAATGGATGATTCATGCCCACATCCCTTCCGAGACCACCTTTTTCCTTGTGCCTCTGGGAAACACGCCTGTCTGTTTCCTTCCTCGCGGCGCTTTTTATCACGCTGGGGCATCTTTCGTGCTCCTCTTATTGCATCAGTCCAGCCCGCTCTAGCTCAATGGATGATTCATGCCCACATCCCTTCCGAGACCACCTTTTCCTTGCGCCTATGGGGAACACGCCTGTCTGTTTCCTTCCTCGCGGCACTTTTTATAACGCTGGAGCATCTTCCGTGCTCCTCTTATTGCACCAGTCAAGCCCGCACTAGCTCAATGGATGATTCATCACTTGTTGTTGGGCTAGTTGGTAATACATACTGCTGAAGGAACCAGCGCACAAAACACAACGGACAAGAAAAAGGTGGTACACGACGGACAGGAGCGCTGACGGACAGCGACGGACAGCGAACATTCACACGACGGATAGCGCTCCTGTCCGTCGTGTACCACCTTTTTCTTGTCCGTTGTGTTTTGTGCGCTGGTTCCTTCAGAAGGATGATTCATGCCCACATCCCTTCCGAGACCACCTTTTCCTTGCGCCTTTCGGAAACACGCCTGTCTGTTTCCTTCCTCGCGGCACTTTTTATAACGCTGGAGCATATTCCGTGCTCCTCGTATTGCATCAGTCAAGCCCGCTCTAGTCAAATGGATGATTCATGCCCACATCCCTTCCGAGACCACCTTTTCCTTGCGCCTTTGGGAAACACGCCTGTCTCCTTCCTCGCGGCACTCTTTATAACGGTGGAGCATCTTCCGTGCTCCTCTTATTGCATCAGTCGAGCACGCTCTAGCTCAATGGATGATTCATGCCCACGTCCCTTCCGAGACCACCTTTTCCTTGCGCCTTTGGGAAACACGCCTGTCTCCTTCCTCGCGGCACTCTTTATAACGGTGGAGCATCTTCCGTGCTCCTCTTATTGCATCAGTCGAGCCCGCTCTAGCTCAATGGATGATTCATGCCCACATCCCTTCCGAGACCACCTTTTCCTTGCGCCTTTGGGAAACACGCCTGTCTGTTTCCTTCCTCGCGGCACTTTTTATAACGCTGGAGCATCTTGCGTCCTCCTCTTAATGCATCAGTCGAGCCCACTTTACCTCACAGGATGATTCATGCCTACATCCCTTCCGAGACAACCTTTTCCTTGCGCCTTTCGGAAACACGCCTGTCTGTTTCCTTCCTCGCGGCACTGTTTAGAAAGCTGGAGCATCTTCCGTGCTGGTCAAATGTTTAGGGGAAACCCCCAAGGTGGAGTAATTTTCTAATAAGGGAGTAATTACTCATTGGCATCTACCCATGCGCAGCCATACGGCTACAAAGGAAAGCTATACAGCTTTCTCAGAAACTTCGTAGTTAAAGAAAAATTCGTCCTGGTCCGGGGTTCGAACCCGGAACCACCGCCACACCGGAGCAGTCGCTCTACCAATTGACCTAACCGGGACGGCAAGCTTATGGTAGGGCGAGAGCGTTTCCCCTAAACATTTTACCAACACTCTTCCCACTTCGAGTTACTGATCAATTCGCTCTCGCCCTACCATAAGCTTGCCGTCCCGGTTAGCTCAATTGGTAGAGCGACTGCTCCGGTGTGGCGGTGGTTCCGGGTTCGAACCCCGGACCAGGACGAATTTTTCTTTAACTACGAAGTTTCTGAGAAAGCTGTATAGCTTTCCTTTGTAGCCGTATGGCTGCGCATGGGTGGATGCCAATGAGTAATTACTCCCTTATTATCTTCCGTGCTCCTCTTATTGCATCAGTCGAGCCGGCTCTAGCTCAGTGGATGATTCATGCCCACACCCCTTCCGAGACCACCTTTTCCTTGCGCCAGTCGAGCCCGTTCCAACAGAAGGGATGATTCGCGTCCACTGCTCTTCCGAGAACTCCTTTCCTCGCACGTCCGTTAGGCATGCCCGTCTATTCTGTTCCTCACTGTACTTCGTCGCACGCTTTATTTTCGCGCGACTCTAATTGCGCCAGTCGAGCCCGTTCCAACAGAATGGATGATTCGTGTCCACTTCTCTTCCGAGAACTCCTTTCCTCGCACGTCCGTTAGGCACGCCCGTCTATTCTCTTCCTCGCTGTACTTCGTCGCACGCTTTAGTTTCGCGCGACTCTAATTGCGCCAGTTGAGCCCGTTCCAACAAAATAAATTATTCGTGTCCACTTCTCTTCCGAGCACTCCTTTCCTCGCACGTCCGTTAGGCACGCCCGTCTATTCACTTCCTCGCTGTACTTCGTCGCACGCTTTAGTTTCGCGCGACTCTAATTGCGCCAGTCGAGCCCGTTCCAACAAAATAAATTATTCGTGTCCACTTCTCTTCCCAGCACTCTTTTCCTCGAACGTCCGTTAGGCACGCCCGTCTATTCTCTTCCTCGCTGTACTTCGTCGCACGCTTTAGTTTCGCGCGACTCTAATTGCGCCAGTCGAGCCCGTTCCAACAAAATAAATTATTCGTGTCCACTTTTCTTCCGAGCACTCCTTTCCTCGCACGTCCGTTAGGCACGCGCGTCTATTTCCTTCCTCACTGTACTTCGTCGCACGCTTTATTTTCGCGCGACTCTGATTGCGCCAGTCGAGCCGGTTCCAACAGAATGGATGATTCGTGTCCACTTCTCTTCCGAGAACTCCTTTCCTCGCACGTCCGTTAGGCACGCCCGTCTATTCTCTTCCTCGCTGTACTTCGTCGCACGCTTAAGTTTCGCGCGACTGTAATTGCTCCAGTAGAGCCCGTTCCAACAGAATTGATGATTCGTGTCGACTTCTCTTCCGAGAACTCCTTTCCTCGCACGTCCGTTAGGCACGCCCGTCTATTCTCTTCCTCGCTGTACTTCGTCGCACGCTTTAGTTTCGCGCGACTCTAATTGCGCCAGTCGATCCCGTTCCAACAGAATAAATGATTCTTGTCCACTTCTCTTTCGAGAACTCCTTTCCTCGCACGTCCGTTAGGCACGCCCGTCTATTCTCTTCCTCGCTGTACTTCGTCGCACGCTTTAGTTTCGCGCGACTCTAATTGCGCCAGTCGATCCCGTTCCAACAGAATAAATGATTCGTGTCCACTTCTTTTCCGAGAACTCCTTTCCTCGCACGTCCGTTAGGCACGCCCGTCTATTCTCTTCCTCGCTGTACTTCGTCGCACGCTGTAGTTTCGCGCGACTCTAATTGCGCCAGTCGATCCAGTTCCAACAGAATAAATGATTCATGTCCACTTTTCTTCCGAGAACTCCTTTCCTCGCACGTCCGTTAGGCACGCCCGTCTATTCTCTTCCTCGCTGTACTTCGTCGCACGCTTTAGTTTCGCGCGACTCTAATTGCGCCAGTCGATCCCGTTCCAACAGAATAAATGATTCGTGTCCACTTCTCTTCCGCGAACACCTTTCCTCGCACGTCGGTTAAGCACGCCCGTCTATTCTCTTCCTCGCTGTACTTCGTCGCACGCTTTAGTTTCGCGCGACTCTAATTGCGCCAGTCGATCCCGTTCCAACAATAAATGATTCGTGTCCGCTTCTCTTCCGAGAACTCCTTTCCTCGCACGTCCGTTAGGCAGGCCCGTCTATTCTCTTCCTCGCTGTACTTCGTCGCACGCTTTAGTTTCGCGCGACTCTTATTGCGCCAGTCGCCCCCGTTCCAACAGATTAAATGATTCGTGTCCACTTCTCTTCCGAGAACTCCTTTCCTGGCACGTCCGTTAGGCACGCCGTCTATTCTCTTCCTCGCTGTACTTCGTCGCACGCTTTAGTTTCGCGCGACTCTAATTGCGCCAGTCGATCCCGTTCCAACAGAATAAATGATTCGTGTCCACTTCTCTTCCGAGAACTCCTTTCCTCGCACGTCCGTTAGGCACGCCCGTCTATTCTCTTCCTCGCTGTACTTCGTCGCACGTTTTAGTTTCGCGCGACTCTAATTGCGCCAGTCGCTCCCGTTCCAACAGAATAAATGATTCGTGTCCACTTCTCTTCCGAGAACTCCTTTCCTCGCACGTCCGTTAGGCACGCCCGTCTATTCTCTTCCTCGCTATACTTCGTCGCACGCTTTAGTTTCGCGCGACTCTAATTGCGCCAGTCGTTCCCGTTCCAACAGAATAAATGATTCGTGTCCACTTCCTTTCCGAGAACTCCTTTCCTCGCACGTCCGTTAGGCACGGCCGTCTATTCTCTTCCTCGCTGTACTTCGTCGCACGCTGTAGTTTCGCGCGACTCTAATTGCGCCAGTCGATCCCGTTCCAACAGAATAAATGATTCTTGTCCACTTCTCTTTCGAGAACTCCTTTCCTCGCACGTCCGTTAGGCACGCCCGTCTATTCTCTTCCTCGCTGTACTTCGTCGCACGCTTTAGTTTCGCGCGACTCTAATTGCGCCAGTCGATCCCGTTCCAACAGAATAAATGATTCGTGTCCGCTTCTCTTCCGAGAACTCCTTTCCTCGCACGTCCGTTAGGCAGGCCCGTCTATTCTCTTCCTCGCTGTACTTCGTCGCACGCTTTAGTTTCGCGCGACTCTTATTGCGCCAGTCGCCCCCGTTCCAACAGATTAAATGATTCGTGTCCACTTCTCTTCCGAGAACTCCTTTCCTGGCACGTCCGTTAGGCACGCCGTCTATTCTCTTCCTCGCTGTACTTCGTCGCACGCTTTAGTTTCGCGCGACTCTAATTGCGCCAGTCGATCCTGTTCCAATAGAATAAATGATTCGTGTCCACTTCTCTTCCGAGAACACCTTTCCTCGCACGTCGGTTAACCACGCCCGTCTATTCTCTTCCTCGCTGTACTTCGTCGCACGCTTTAGTTTCGCGCGACTCTAATTGCGCCAGTCGATCCAGTTCCAACAGAATAAATGATTCGTGTCCGCTTTTCTTCCGAGAACTCCTTTCCTCGCACGTCCGTTAGGCACGGCCGTCTATTCTCTTCCTCGCTGTACTTCGTCGCACGCTTTAGTTTCGCGCGACTCTAATTGCGCCAGTCGATCCCGTTCGAATAGAATAAATGATTTGTGTCCGCTTCTCTTCCGAGAACTCCTTTCCTCGCATGTCCGTTAGGCACGCCCGTCTATTCTCTTACTCACTGTACTTCGTCGCACGTTTTAGTTTCGCGCGACTCTAATTGCGCCAGTCGCTCCCTTTCCAACAGAATAAATGATTCGTGTCCACTTCTCTTCCGAGAACTCCTTTCCTCGCACGTCCGTTAGGCACGCCCGTCTATTCTCTTCCTCGCTGTACTTCGTCGCACGCTTTAGTGTCGCGCGACTCTAATTGCGCCAGTCGATCATGTTCCAACAGAATAAATGATTCGTGTCCACTTCTCTTCCGAGAACTCCTTTCCTCGCACGTCCGTTAGGCACGCCCGTCTATTCTCTTCCTCGCTGTACTTCGTCGCACGCTTTAGTTTCGCGCGACTCTAATTGCGCCAGTCGATCCCGTTCCAACAGAAGAAATGATTCGTGTCCACTTCTCTTCCGAGACTCCTTTCCTCGCACGTCCGTTAGGCACGCCCGTCTATTCTCTTCCTCGCTGTACTTCGTCGCACGCTTTAGTTTCGCGCGACTCTAATTGCGCCAGTCGATCCCGTTCCAACAGAATAAATGATTCGTGTCCACTTCTCTTCCGAGAACTCCTTTCCTCGCACGTCCGTTAGGCACGCCCGTCTATTCTCTTCCTCGCTGTACTTCGTCGCACGCTTTAGTTTCGCGCGACTCTAATTGCGCCAGTCGATCCCGTTCCAACAGAATAAATGATTCGTGTCCACTTCTCTTTCGAGAACTCCTTTCCTCGCACGTCCGTTAGGCACGCCCGTCTATTCTCTTCCTCGCTGTACTTCGTCGCACGCTTTAGTTTCGCCCGACTCTAATTGCGCCAGTCGCTCTCGTTCCAACAGAATAAATGATTCGTGTCCACTTCTCTTCCGAGAACTCCTTTCCTCGCACGTCCGTTAGGCACGCCCGTCTATTCTCTTCCTCGCTGTACTTCGTCGCACGCTTTAGTTTCGCGCGACTGTAATTGCTCCAGTAGAGCCCGTTCCAACAGAATTGATGATTCGTGTCCACTTCTCTTCCGAGAACTCCTTTCCTCGCACGTCCGTTAGGCACGCCCGTCTATTCTCTTCCTCGCTGTACTTCGTCGCCCGCTTTAGTTTCGCGCGACTCTAATTGCGCCAGTCGATCCCGTTCCAACAGAATAAATGATTCGTGTCCACTTCTCTTCCGAGAACTCCTTTCCTCGCACGTCCGTTAGGCACGCCCGTCTATTCTCTTCCTCGCTGTACTTCGTCGCACGTTTTAGTTTCGCGCGACTCTAATTGCGCCAGTCGCTCCCGTTCCAACAGAATAAATGATTCGTGTCCACTTCTCTTCCGAGAACTCCTTTCCTCGCACGTCCGTTAGGCACGCCCGTCTATTCTCTTCCTAGCTGTACTTCGTCGCACGCTTTAGTTTCGCGCGACTCTAATTGCGCCAGTCGATCCCGTTCCAACGGAATAAATGATTCATGTCCACTTCTCTTCCGAGAACTCCTTTCCTCGCACGTCCGTTAGGCACGCCCGTCTATTCTCTTCCTCGCTGTACTTCGTCGCACGCTTAGTTTCGCGCGACTCTAATTGCGCCAGTCGATCCTGTTCCAATAGAATAAATGATTCGTGTCCACTTCTCTTCCGAGAACACCTTTCCTCGCACGTCGGTTAACCACGCCCGTCTATTCTCTTCCTCGCTGTACTTCGTCGCACGCTTTAGTTTCGCGCGACTCTAATTGCGCCAGTCGATCCCGTTCCAACAGAATAAATGATTCGTGTCCGCTTTTCTTCCGAGAACTCCTTTCCTCGCACGTCCGTTAGGCACGGCCGTCTATTCTCTTCCTCGCTGTACTTCGTCGCACGCTTTAGTTTCGCGCGACTCTAATTGCGCCAGTCGATCCCGTTCCAACAGAATAAATGATTCGTGTCCACTTCTCTTCCGAGAACTCCTTTCCTCGCACGTCCGTTAGGCACGCCCGTCTATTCTCTTCCTCGCTGTACTTCGTCGCACGCTTTAGTTTCGCGCGACTGTAATTGCTCCAGTAGAGCCCGTTCCAACAGAATTGATGATTCGTGTCCACTTCTCTTCCGAGAACTCCTTTCCTCGCACGTCCGTTAGGCACGCCCGTCTATTCTCTTCCTCGCTGCACTTCGTCGCACGCTTTAGTTTCGCGCGACTCTAATTGCGCCAGTCGATCCCGTTCCAACAGAATAAATGATTCTTGTCCACTTCTCTTCCGAGAACTCCTTTCCTCGCACGTCCGTTAGGCACGCCCGTCTATTCTCTTCCTCGCTGTACTTCGTCGCACGCTTTAGTTTCGCGCGACTCTAATTGCGCCAGTCGATCCCGTTCCAACAGAATAAATGATTCGTGTCCACTTCCTTTCCGAGAACTCCTTTCCTCGCACGTCCGTTAGGCACGGCCGTCTATTCTCTTCCTCGCTGTACTTCGTCGCACGCTGTAGTTTCGCGCGACTCTAATTGCGCCAGTCGATCCCGTTCCAACAGAATAAATGATTCTTGTCCACTTCTCTTTCGAGAACTCCTTTCCTCGCACGTCCGTTAGGCACGCCCGTCTATTCTCTTCCTCGCTGTACTTCGTCGCACGCTTTAGTTTCGCGCGACTCTAATTGCGACAGTCGATCCCGTTCCAACAGAATAAATGATTCGTGTCCACTTCTTTTCCGAGAACTCCTTTCCTCGCACGTCCGTTAGGCACGCCCGTCTATTCTCTTCCTCGCTGTACTTCGTCGCACGCTGTAGTTTCGCGCGACTCTAATTGCGCCAGTCGATCCAGTTCCAACAGAATAAATGATTCATGTCCACTTTTCTTCCGAGAACTCCTTTCCTCGCACGTCCGTTAGGCACGCCCGTCTATTCTCTTCCTCGCTGTACTTCGTCGCACGCTTTAGTTTCGCGCGACTCTAATTGCGCCAGTCGATCCCGTTCCAACAGAATAAATGATTCGTGTCCACTTCTCTTCCGAGAACACCTTTCCTCGCACGTCGGTTAAGCACGCCCGTCTATTCTCTTCCTCGCTGTACTTCGTCGCACGCTTTAGTTTCGCGCGACTCTAATTGCGCCAGTCGATCCCGTTCCAACAGAATAAATGATTCGTGTCCGCTTCTCTTCCGAGAACTCCTTTCCTCGCACGTCCGTTAGGCACGCCCGTCTATTCTCTTCCTCGCTGTACTTCGTCGCACGCTTTAGTTTCGCGCGACTCTAATTGCGCCAGTCGATCCCGTTCCAACAGAATAAATGATTCGTGTCCGCTTCTCTTCCGAGAACTCCTTTCCTCGCACGTCCGTTAGGCAGGCCCGTCTATTCTCTTCCTCGCTGTACTTCGTCGCACGCTTTAGTTTCGCGCGACTCTTATTGCGCCAGTCGCCCCCGTTCCAACAGATTAAATGATTCGTGTCCACTTCTCTTCCGAGAACTCCTTTCCTGGCACGTCCGTTAGGCACGCCGTCTATTCTCTTCCTCGCTGTACTTCGTCGCACGCTTTAGTTTCGCGCGACTCTAATTGCGCCAGTCGATCCTGTTCCAATAGAATAAATGATTCGTGTCCACTTCTCTTCCGAGAACACCTTTCCTCGCACGTCGGTTAACCACGCCCGTCTATTCTCTTCCTCGCTGTACTTCGTCGCACGCTTTAGTTTCGCGCGACTCTAATTGCGCCAGTCGATCCAGTTCCAACAGAATAAATGATTCGTGTCCGCTTTTCTTCCGAGAACTCCTTTCCTCGCACGTCCGTTAGGCACGGCCGTCTATTCTCTTCCTCGCTGTACTTCGTCGCACGCTTTAGTTTCGCGCGACTCTAATTGCGCCAGTCGATCCCGTTCGAATAGAATAAATGATTTGTGTCCGCTTCTCTTCCGAGAACTCCTTTCCTCGCATGTCCGTTAGGCACGCCCGTCTATTCTCTTACTCACTGTACTTCGTCGCACGTTTTAGTTTCGCGCGACTCTAATTGCGCCAGTCGCTCCCTTTCCAACAGAATAAATGATTCGTGTCCACTTCTCTTCCGAGAACTCCTTTCCTCGCACGTCCGTTAGGCACGCCCGTCTATTCTCTTCCTCGCTGTACTTCGTCGCACGCTTTAGTGTCGCGCGACTCTAATTGCGCCAGTCGATCATGTTCCAACAGAATAAATGATTCGTGTCCACTTCTCTTCCGAGAACTCCTTTCCTCGCACGTCCGTTAGGCACGCCCGTCTATTCTCTTCCTCGCTGTACTTCGTCGCACGCTTTAGTTTCGCGCGACTCTAATTGCGCCAGTCGATCCCGTTCCAACAGAAGAAATGATTCGTGTCCACTTCTCTTCCGAGACTCCTTTCCTCGCACGTCCGTTAGGCACGCCCGTCTATTCTCTTCCTCGCTGTACTTCGTCGCACGCTTTAGTTTCGCGCGACTCTAATTGCGCCAGTCGATCCCGTTCCAACAGAATAAATGATTCGTGTCCACTTCTCTTCCGAGAACTCCTTTCCTCGCACGTCCGTTAGGCACGCCCGTCTATTCTCTTCCTCGCTGTACTTCGTCGCACGCTTTAGTTTCGCGCGACTCTAATTGCGCCAGTCGATCCCGTTCCAACAGAATAAATGATTCGTGTCCACTTCTCTTTCGAGAACTCCTTTCCTCGCACGTCCGTTAGGCACGCCCGTCTATTCTCTTCCTCGCTGTACTTCGTCGCACGCTTTAGTTTCGCCCGACTCTAATTGCGCCAGTCGCTCCCGTTCCAACAGAATAAATGATTCGTGTCCACTTCTCTTCCGAGAACTCCTTTCCTCGCACGTCCGTTAGGCACGCCCGTCTATTCTCTTCCTCGCTGTACTTCGTCGCACGCTTTAGTTTCGCGCGACTGTAATTGCTCCAGTAGAGCCCGTTCCAACAGAATTGATGATTCGTGTCCACTTCTCTTCCGAGAACTCCTTTCCTCGCACGTCCGTTAGGCACGCCCGTCTATTCTCTTCCTCGCTGTACTTCGTCGCCCGCTTTAGTTTCGCGCGACTCTAATTGCGCCAGTCGATCCCGTTCCAACAGAATAAATGATTCGTGTCCACTTCTCTTCCGAGAACTCCTTTCCTCGCACGTCCGTTAGGCACGCCCGTCTATTCTCTTCCTCGCTGTACTTCGTCGCACGTTTTAGTTTCGCGCGACTCTAATTGCGCCAGTCGCTCCCGTTCCAACAGAATAAATGATTCGTGTCCACTTCTCTTCCGAGAACTCCTTTCCTCGCACGTCCGTTAGGCACGCCCGTCTATTCTCTTCCTAGCTGTACTTCGTCGCACGCTTTAGTTTCGCGCGACTCTAATTGCGCCAGTCGATCCCGTTCCAACGGAATAAATGATTCATGTCCACTTCTCTTCCGAGAACTCCTTTCCTCGCACGTCCGTTAGGCACGCCCGTCTATTCTCTTCCTCGCTGTACTTCGTCGCACGCTTTAGTTTCGCGCGACTCTAATTGCGCCAGTCGATCCTGTTCCAATAGAATAAATGATTCGTGTCCACTTCTCTTCCGAGAACACCTTTCCTCGCACGTCGGTTAACCACGCCCGTCTATTCTCTTCCTCGCTGTACTTCGTCGCACGCTTTAGTTTCGCGCGACTCTAATTGCGCCAGTCGATCCCGTTCCAACAGAATAAATGATTCGTGTCCGCTTTTCTTCCGAGAACTCCTTTCCTCGCACGTCCGTTAGGCACGGCCGTCTATTCTCTTCCTCGCTGTACTTCGTCGCACGCTTTAGTTTCGCGCGACTCTAATTGCGCCAGTCGATCCCGTTCCAACAGAATAAATGATTCGTGTCCACTTCTCTTCCGAGAACTCCTTTCCTCGCACGTCCGTTAGGCACGCCGTCTATTCTCTTCCTCGCTGTACTTCGTCGCACGCTTTAGTTTCGCGCGACTGTAATTGCTCCAGTAGAGCCCGTTCCAACAGAATTGATGATTCGTGTCCACTTCTCTTCCGAGAACTCCTTTCCTCGCACGTCCGTTAGGCACGCCCGTCTATTCTCTTCCTCGCTGCACTTCGTCGCACGCTTTAGTTTCGCGCGACTCTAATTGCGCCAGTCGATCCCGTTCCAACAGAATAAATGATTCTTGTCCACTTCTCTTCCGAGAACTCCTTTCCTCGCACGTCCGTTAGGCACGCCCGTCTATTCTCTTCCTCGCTGTACTTCGTCGCACGCTTTAGTTTCGCGCGACTCTAATTGCGCCAGTCGATCCCGTTCCAACAGAATAAATGATTCGTGTCCACTTCTTTTCCGAGAACTCCTTTCCTCGCACGTCCGTTAGGCACGCCCGTCTATTCTCTTCATCGCTGTACTTCGTCGCACGCTGTAGTTTTGCGCGACTCTAATTGCGCCAGTCGATCCCGTTCCAACGGAATAAATGATTCATGTCCACTTCTCTTCCGAGAACTCCTTTCCTCGCACGTCCGTTAGGCACGCCCGTCTATTCTCTTCCTCGCTGTACTTCGTCGCACGCTTTAGTTTCGCGCGACTCTAATTGCGCCAGTCGATCCCGTTCCAACAGAATAAATGCTTCGTGTCCGCTTTTCTTCCGAGAACTCCTTTCCTCGCACGTCCGTTAGGCACGGCCGTCTATTCTCTTCCTCGCTGTACTTCGTCGCACGCTGTAGTTTCGCGCGACTCTAATTGCGCCAGTCGATCCCGTTCCAACAGAATAAATGATTCGTGTCCGCTTTTCTTCCGAGAACTCCTTTCCTCGCACGTCCGTTAGGCACGGCCGTCTATTCTCTTCCTCGCTGTACTTCGTCGCACGCTTTAGTTTCGCGCGACTCTAATTGCGCCAGTCGATCCCGTTCGAATAGAATAAATGATTTGTGTCCACTTCTCTTCCGAGAACTCCTTTCCTCGCATGTCCGTTAGGCACGCCCGTCTATTCTCTTACTCACTGTACTTCGTCGCACGTTTTAGTTTCGCGCGACTCTAATTGCGCCAGTCGCTCCCGTTCCAACAGAATAAATGATTCGTGTCCACTTCTATTCCGAGAACTCCTTTCCTCGCACGTCCGTTAGGCACGCCCGTCTATTCTCTTCCTCGCTGTACTTCGTCGCACGCTTTAGTGTCGCGCGACTCTAATTGCGCCAGTCGATCATGTTCCAACAGAATAAATGATTCGTGTCCACTTCTCTTCCGAGAACTCCTTTCCTCGCACGTCCGTTAGGCACGCCCGTCTATTCTCTTCCTCGCTGTACTTCGTCGCACGCTTTAGTTTCGCGCGACTAATTGCGCCAGTCGATCCCGTTCCAACAGAAGAAATGATTCGTGTCCACTTCTCTTCCGAGACTCCTTTCCTCGCACGTCCATTAGGCACGCCCGTCTATTCTCTTCCTCGCTGTACTTCGTCGCACGCTTTAGTTTCGCGCGACTCTAATTGCGCCAGTCGATCCCGTTCCAACAGAATAAATGATTCGTGTCCACTTCTCTTTCGAGAACTCCTTTCCTCGCACGTCCGTTAGGCACGCCCGTCTATTCTCTTCCTCGCTGTACTTCGTCGCACGCTTTAGTTTCGCCCGACTCTAATTGCGCCAGTCGCTCCCGTTCCAACAGAATAAATGATTCGTGTCCACTTCTCTTCCGAGAACTCCTTTCCTCGCACGTCCGTTAGGCACGCCCGTCTATTCTCTTCCTAGCTGTACTTCGTCGCACGCTTTAGTTTCGCGCGACTCTAATTGCGCCAGTCGATCCCGTTCCAACAGAATAAATTATTCGTGTCCACTTCCTTTCCGAGAACTCCTTTCCTCGAACGTCCGTTAGGCACGGCCGTCTATTCTCTTCCTCGCTGTACTTCGTCGCACGCTGTAGTTTCGCGCGACTCTAATTGCGCCAGTCGATCCCGTTCCAACAGAACAAATGATTCATGTCCACTTCTCTTCCGAGAACTCCTTTCCTCGCACGTCCGTTAGGCACGCCCGTCTATTCTCTTCCTCGCTGTACTTCGTCGCACGCTTTAGTTTCGCGCGACTCTAATTGTGCCAGTCGATCCCGTTCCAACAGAATAAATGATTCGTGTCCACTTCTCTTCCGAGAACTCCTTTCCTCGCACGTCCGTTAGGCAAGCCCGTCTATTCTCTTCCTCGCTGTACTTCGTCGCACGCTTTAGTTTCGCGCGACTCTAATTGCGCCAGTCGCTCCCGTTCCAACAGAATAAATGATTCGTGTCCACTTCTCTTCCGAGAACTCCTTTCCTCGCACGTCCGTTAGGCACGCCCGTCTATTCTCTTCCTCGCTGTACTTCGTCGCACGCTTTAGTTTCGCGCGACTGTAATTGCTCCAGTAGAGCCCGTTCCAACAGAATTGATGATTCGTGTCCACTTCTCTTCCGAGAACTCCTTTCCTCGCACGCCCGTCTATTCTCTTCTTCGTCGCACGCTTTAGTTTCGCGCGACTCTAATTGCGCCAGTCGATCCCGTTCCAACAGAATAAATGATTCTTGTCCACTTCTCTTCCGAGAACTCCTTTCCTCGCACGTGCGTTAGGCACGCCCGTCTATTCTCTTCCTCGCTGTACTTCGTCGCAGGCTTTATTTTCGCGCGACTCTAATTGCGCCAGTCGATCCCGTTCCAACAGAATAAATGATTCGTGTCCACTTCTTTTCCGAGAACTCCTTTCCTCGCACGTCCGTTAGGCACGCCCGTCTATTCTCTTCCTCGCTGTACTTCGTGGCACGCTGTAGTTTTGCGCGACTCTAATTGCGCCAGTCGATCCCGTTCCAACGGAATAAATGATTCATGTCCACTTCTTTTCCGAGAAATCCTTTCCTCGCACGTCCGTTATGCACGCCCGTCTATTCTCTTCCTCGCTGTACTTCGTCGCACGCTTTAGTTTCGCGCGAGTCTAATTGCGCCAGTCGATCCTGTTCCAATAGTATAAATGATTCGTGTCCACTTCTCTTCCGAGAACACCTTTCCTCGCACGTCGGTTAAGCACGCCCGTCTATTCTCTTCCTCGCTGTACTTCGTCGCACGCTTTAGTTTCGCGCGACTCTAATTGCGCCAGTCTATCCCGTTCCAACAGAATAAATGATTCGTGTCCGCTTTTCTTCCGAGAACTCCTTTCCTCGCACGTCCGTTAGGCACGGCCGTCTATTCTCTTCCTCGCTGTACTTCGTCGCACGCTGTAGTTTCGCGCGACTCTAATTGCGCCAGTCGATCCCGTTCCAACAGAATAAATGATTCATGTCCACTTCTCTTCCGAGAAATCCTTTCCTCGCACGTCCGTTAGGCACGCCCGTCTATTCTCTTCCTCGCTGTACTTCGTCGCACGCTTTAGTTTCGCGCGACTCTAATTGCGCCAGTCGATCCCGTTCCAACAGAATAAATGATTCGTGTCCACTTCTCTTCCGAGAACACCTTTCCTCGCACGTCCGTTAAGCACGCCCGTCTATTCTCTTCCTGGCTGTACTTCGTCGCACGCTTTAGTTTCGCGCGACTCTTATTGCGCCAGTCGCTCCCGTTCCAACAGATTAAATGATTCGTGTCCACTTCTCTTCCGAGAACTTCTTTCCTCGCACGTCCGTTAGGCACGCCGTCTATTCTCTTCCTCGCTGTACTTCGTCGCCCGCTTTAGTTTCGCGCGACTCTAATTGCGCCAGTCGATCCCGTTCCAACAGAATAAATGATTCGTGTCCACTTCTCTTCCGAGAACTCCTTTCCTCGCACGTCCGTTAGGCACGCCCGTCTATTCTCTTCCTCGCTGTACTTCGTCGCACGTTTTAGTTTCGCGCGACTCTAATTGCGCCAGTCGCTCCCGTTCCAACAGAATAAATGATTCGTGTCCACTTCTCTTCCGAGAACTCCTTTCCTCGCACGTCCGTTAGGCACGCCCGTCTATTCTCTTCCTAGCTGTACTTCGTCGCACGCTTTAGTTTCGCGCGACTCTAATTGCGCCAGTCGATCCCGTTCCAACAGAATAAATGATTCGTGTCCACTTCCTTTCCGAGAACTCCTTTCCTCGAACGTCCGTTAGGCACGGCCGTCTATTCTCTTCCTCGCTGTACTTCGTCGCACGCTGTAGTTTCGCGCGACTCTAATTGCGCCAGTCGATCCCGTTCCAACAGAACAAATGATTCATGTCCACTTCTCTTCCGAGAACTCCTTTCCTCGCACGTCCGTTAGGCACGCCCGTCTATTCTCTTCCTCGCTGTACTTCGTCGCCCGCTTTAGTTTCGCGCGACTCTAATTGTGCCAGTCGATCCCGTTCGAACAGAATAAATGATTCGTGTCCACTTCTCTTCCGAGAACTCCTTTCCTCGCACGTCCGTTAGGCAAGCCCGTCTATTCTCTTCCTCGCTGTACTACGTCGCACGCTTTAGTTTCGCGCGACTCTAATTGCGCCAGTCGCTCCCGTTCCAACAGAATAAATGATTCGTGTCCACTTCTCTTCCGAGAACTCCTTTCCTCGCACGTCCGTTAGGCACGCCCGTCTATTCTCTTCCTCGCTGTACTTCGTCGCACGCTTTAGTTTCGCGCGACTGTAATTGCTCCAGTAGAGCCCGTTCCAACAGAATTGATGATTCGTGTCCACTTCTCTTCCGAGAACTCCTTTCCTCGCACGTCCGTTAGGCACGCCCGTCTATTCTCTTCCTCGCTGCACTTCGTCGCACGCTTTAGTTTCGCGCGACTCTAATTGCGCCAGTCGATCCCGTTCCAACAGAATAAATGATTCTTGTCCACTTCTCTTCCGAGAACTCCTTTCCTCGCACGTCCGTTAGGCACGCCCGTCTATTCTCTTCCTCGCTGTACTTCGTCGCACGCTTTAGTTTCGCGCGACTCTAATTGCGCCAGTCGATCCCGTTCCAACAGAATAAATGATTCGTGTCCACTTCTTTTCCGAGAACTCCTTTCCTCGCACGTCCGTTAGGCACGGCCGTCTATTCTCTTCCTCGCTGTACTTCGTCGCACGCTGTAGTTTCGCGCGACTCTAATTGCGCCAGTCGATCCCGTTCCAACAGAATAAATGATTCATGTCCACTTCTCTTCCGAGAAATCCTTTCCTCGCACGTCCGTTAGGCACGCCCGTCTATTCTCTTCCTCGCTGTACTTCGTCGCACGCTTTAGTTTCGCGCGACTCTAATTGCGCCAGTCGATCCCGTTCCAACAGAATAAATGATTCGTGTCCACTTCTCTTCCGAGAACACCTTTCCTCGCACGTCCGTTAAGCACGCCCGTCTATTCTCTTCCTCGCTGTACTTCGTCGCACGCTTTAGTTTCGCGCGACTCTAATTGAGCCAGTCGATCCCGTTCCAACAGAATAAATGATTCGTGTCCACTTCTTTTCCGAGAACTCCTTTCCTCGCACGTCCGTTAGGCACGCCCGTCTATTCTCTTCCTCGCTGTACTTCGTCGCACGCTGTAGTTTTGCGCGACTCTAATTGCGCCAGTCGATCCCGTTCCAACGGAATAAATGATTCATGTCCACTTCTTTTCCGAGAAATCCTTTCCTCGCACGTCCGTTATGCACGCCCGTCTATTCTCTTCCTCGCTGTACTTCGTCGCACGCTTTAGTTTCGCGCGAGTCTAATTGCGCCAGTCGATCCTGTTCCAATAGAATAAATGATTCGTGTCCACTTCTCTTCTGAGAACACCTTTCCTCGCACGTCGGTTAAGCACGCCCGTCTATTCTCTTCCTCGCTGTACTTCGTCGCACGCTTTAGTTTCGCGCGACTCTAATTGCGCCAGTCGATCCCGTTCCAACAGAATAAATGATTCGTGTCCGCTTTTCTTCCGAGAACTCCTTTCCTCGCACGTCCGTTAGGCACGGCCGTCTATTCTCTTCCTCGCTGTACTTCGTCGCACGCTGTAGTTTCGCGCGACTCTAATTGCGCCAGTCGATCCCGTTCCAACAGAATAAATGATTCATGTCCACTTCTCTTCCGAGAAATCCTTTCCTCGCACGTCCGTTAGGCACGCCCGTCTATTCTCTTCCTCGCTGTACTTCGTCGCACGCTTTAGTTTCGCGCGACTCTAATTGCGCCAGTCGATCCCGTTCCAACAGAATAAATGATTCGTGTCCACTTCTCTTCCGAGAACACCTTTCCTCGCACGTCCGTTAAGCACGCCCGTCTATTCTCTTCCTGGCTGTACTTCGTCGCACGCTTTAGTTTCGCGCGACTCTTATTGCGCCAGTCGCTCCCGTTCCAACAGATTAAATTATTCGTGTCCACTTCTCTTCCGAGAACTTCTTTCCTCGCACGTCCGTTAGGCACGCCGTCTATTCTCTTCCTCGCTGTACTTCGTCGCCCGCTTTAGTTTCGCGCGACTCTAATTGCGCCAGTCGATCCCGTTCCAACAGAATAAATGATTCGTGTCCACTTCTCTTCCGAGAACTCCTTTCCTCGCACGTCCGTTAGGCACGCCCGTCTATTCTCTTCCTCGCTGTACTTCGTCGCATGTTTTAGTTTCGCGCGACTCTAATTGCGCCAGTCGCTCCCGTTCCAACAGAATAAATGATTCGTGTCCACTTCTCTTCCGAGAACTCCTTTCCTCGCACGTCCGTTAGGCACGCCCGTCTATTCTCTTCCTAGCTGTACTTCGTCGCACGCTTTAGTTTCGCGCGACTCTAATTGCGCCAGTCGATCCCGTTCCAACAGAATAAATGATTCGTGTCCACTTCCTTTCCGAGAACTCCTTTCCTCGAACGTCCGTTAGGCACGGCCGTCTATTCTCTTCCTCGCTGTACTTCGTCGCACGCTGTAGTTTCGCGCGACTCTAATTGCGCCAGTCGATCCCGTTCCAACAGAACAAATGATTCATGTCCACTTCTCTTCCGAGAACTCCTTTCCTCGCACGTCCGTTAGGCACGCCCGTCTATTCTCTTCCTCGCTGTACTTCGTCGCACGCTGTAGTTTCGCGCGACTCTAATTGCGCCAGTCGATCCCGTTCCAACAGAATAAATGATTCATGTCCACTTCTCTTCCGAGAAATCCTTTCCTCGCACGTCCGTTAGGCACGCCCGTCTATTCTCTTCCTCGCTGTACTTCGTCGCACGCTTTAGTTTCGCGCGACTCTAATTGCGCCAGTCGATCCCGTTCCAACAGAATAAATGATTCGTGTCCACTTCTCTTCCGAGAACACCTTTCCTCGCACGTCCGTTAAGCACGCCCGTCTATTCTCTTCCTGGCTGTACTTCGTCGCACGCTTTAGTTTCGCGCGACTCTTATTGCGCCAGTCGCTCCCGTTCCAACAGATTAAATGATTCGTGTCCACTTCTCTTCCGAGAACTTCTTTCCTCGCACGTCCGTTAGGCACGCCGTCTATTCTCTTCCTCGCTGTACTTCGTCGCCCGCTTTAGTTTCGCGCGACTCTAATTGAGCCAGTCGATCCCGTTCCAACAGAATAAATGATTCGTGTCCACTTCTCTTCCGAGAACTCCTTTCCTCGCACGTCCGTTAAGCACGCCGTCTATTCTCTTCCTCGCTGTACTTCGTCGCACGCTTTAGTTTCGCGCGACTCTAATTGCGCCAGTCGATCCCGTTCGAATAGAATAAATGATTTGTGTCCACTTCTCTTCCGAGAACTCCTTTCCTCGCATGTCCGTTAGGCACGCCCGTCTATTCTCTTACTCACTGTACTTCGTCGCACGTTTTAGTTTCGCGCGACTCTAATTGCGCCAGTCGCTCCCGTTCCAACAGAATAAATGATTCGTGTCCACTTCTATTCCGAGAACTCCTTTCCTCGCACGTCCGTTAGGCACGCCCGTCTATTCTCTTCCTCGCTGTACTTCGTCGCACGCTTTAGTGTCGCGCGACTCTAATTGCGCCAGTCGATCATGTTCCAACAGAATAAATGATTCGTGTCCACTTCTCTTCCGAGAACTCCTTTCCTCGCACGTCCGTTAGGCACGCCCGTCTATTCTCTTCCTCGCTGTACTTCGTCGCACGCTTTAGTTTCGCGCGACTCTAATTGCGCCAGTCGATCCCGTTCCAACAGAAGAAATGATTCGTGTCCACTTCTCTTCCGAGACTCCTTTCCTCGCACGTCCGTTAGGCACGCCCGTCTATTCTCTTCCTCGCTGTACTTCGTCGCACGCTTTAGTTTCGCGCGACTCTAATTGCGCCAGTCGATCCCGTTCCAACAGAATAAATGATTCGTGTCCACTTCTCTTTCGAGAACTCCTTTCCTCGCACGTCCGTTAGGCACGCCCGTCTATTCTCTTCCTCGCTGTACTTCGTCGCACGCTTTAGTTTCGCCCGACTCTAATTGCGCCAGTCGCTCCCGTTCCAACAGAATAAATGATTCGTGTCCACTTCTCTTCCGAGAACTCATTTCCTCGCACGTCCGTTAGGCACGCCCGTCTATTCTCTTCCTAGCTGTACTTCGTCGCACGCTTTAGTTTCGCGCGACTCTAATTGCGCCAGTCGATCCCGTTCCAACAGAATAAATGATTCGTGTCCACTTCCTTTCCGAGAACTCCTTTCCTCGAACGTCCGTTAGGCACGGCCGTCTATTCTCTTCCTCGCTGTACTTCGTCGCACGCTGTAGTTTCGCGCGACTCTAATTCCGCCAGTCGATCCCGTTCCAACAGAACAAATGATTCATGTCCACTTCTCTTCCGAGAACTCCTTTCCTCGCACGTCCGTTAGGCACGCCCGTCTATTCTCTTCCTCGCTGTACTTCGTCGCACGCTTTAGTTTCGCGCGACTCTAATTGTGCCAGTCGATCCCGTTCCAACAGAATAAATTATTCGTGTCCACTTCTCTTCCGAGAACTCCTTTCCTCGCACGTCCGTTAGGCAAGCCCGTCTATTCTCTTCCTCGCTGTACTTCGTCGCACGCTTTAGTTTCGCGCGACTCTAATTGCGCCAGTCGCTCCCGTTCCAACAGAATAAATGATTCGTGTCCACTTCTCTTCCGAGAACTCCTTTCCTCGCACGTCCGTTAGGCACGCCCGTCTATTCTCTTCCTCGCTGTACTTCGTCGCACGCTTTAGTTTCGCGCGACTGTAATTGCTCCAGTAGAGCCCGTTCCAACAGAATTGATGATTCGTGTCCACTTCTCTTCCGAGAACTCCTTTCCTCGCACGCCCGTCTATTCTCTTCCTCGCTGCACTTCGTCGCACGCTTTAGTTTCGCGCGACTCTAATTGCGCCAGTCGATCCCGTTCCAACAGAATAAATTATTCTTGTCCACTTCTCTTCCGAGAACTCCTTTCCTCGCACGTCCGTTAGGCACGCCCGTCTATTCTCTTCCTCGCTGTACTTCGTCGCACGCTTTATTTTCGCGCGACTCTAATTGCGCCAGTCGATCCCGTTCCAACAGAATAAATGATTCGTGTCCACTTCTTTTCCGAGAACTCCTTTCCTCGCACGTCCGTTAGGCACGCCCGTCTATTCTCTTCCTCGCTGTACTCCGTCGCACGCTGTAGTTTTGCGCGACTCTAATTGCGCCAGTCGATCCCGTTCCAACGGAATAAATGATTCATGTCCACTTCTTTTCCGAGAACTCCTTTCCTCGCACGTCCGTTATGCACGCCCGTCTATTCTCTTCCTCGCTGTACTTCGTCGCACGCTTTAGTTTCGCGCGAGTCTAATTGCGCCAGTCGATCCTGTTCCAATAGAATAAATGATTCGTGTCCACTTCTCTTCCGAGAACACCTTTCCTCGCACGTCGGTTAAGCACGCCCGTCTATTCTCTTCCTCGCTGTACTTCGTCGCACGCTTTAGTTTCGCGCGACTCTAATTACGCCAGTCGATCCCGTTCCAACAGAATAAATGATTCGTGTCCGCTTTTCTTCCGAGAACTCCTTTCCTCGCACGTCCGTTAGGCACGGCCGTCTATTCTCTTCCTCGCTGTACTTCGTCGCACGCTGTAGTTTCGCGCGACTCTAATTGCGCCAGTCGATCCCGTTCCAACAGAATAAATGATTCATGTCCACTTCTCTTCCGAGAAATCCTTTCCTCGCACGTCCGTTAGGCACGCCCGTCTATTCTCTTCCTCGCTGTACTTCGTCGCATGCTTTAGTTTCGCGCGACTCTAATTGCGCCAGTCGATCCCGTTCCAACAGAATAAATGATTCGTGTCCACTTCTCTTCCGAGAACACCTTTCCTCGCACGTCCGTTAAGCACGCCCGTCTATTCTCTTCCTCGCTGTACTTCGTCGCACGCTTTAGTTTCGCGCGACTCTAATTGAGCCAGTCGATCCCGTTCCAACAGAATAAATGATTCGTGTCCACTTCTCTTCCGAGAACTCCTTTCCTCGCACGTCCGTTAGGCACGCCCGTCTATTCTCTTCCTCGCTGTACTTCGTCGCACGCTTTAGTTTCGCGCGACTCTAATTGCGCCAGTCGCTCCCGTTCCAACAGAATAAATGATTCGTGTCCACTTCTCTTCCGAGAACTCCTTTCCTCGCACGTCCGTTAGCACGCCGTCTATTCTCTTCCTCTCTGTACTTCGTCGCACGCTTTAGTTTCGCGCGACTCTAATTGCGCCAGTCGATCCCGTTCGAATAGAATAAATGATTTGTGTCCACTTCTCTTCCGAGAACTCCTTTCCTCGCACGTCCGTTAGGCACGCCCGTCTATTCTCTTACTCACTGTACTTCGTCGCACGTTTTAGTTTCGCGCGACTCTAATTGCGCCAGTCGCTCCCGTTCCAACAGAATAAATGATTCGTGTCCACTTCTCTTCCGAGAACTCCTTTCCTCGCACGTCCGTTAGGCACGCCCGTCTATTCTCTTCCTCGCTGTACTTCGTCGCACGCTTTAGTGTCGCGCGACTCTAATTGCGCCAGTCGATCATGTTCCAACAGAATAAATGATTCGTGTCCACTTCTCTTCCGAGAACACCTTTCCTCGCACGTCGGTTAAGCACGCCCGTCTATTCTCTTCCTTGCTGTACTTCGTCGCACGCTTTAGTTTCGCGCGACTCTAATTGCGCCAGTCGATCCCGTTCCAACAGAATAAATGATTCGTGTCCGCTTTTCTTCCGAGAACTCCTTTCCTCGCACGTCCGTTAGGCACGGCCGTCTATTCTCTTCCTCGCTGTACTTCGTCGCACGCTGTAGTTTCGCGCGACTCTAATTGCGCCAGTCGATCCCGTTCCAACAGAATAAATGATTCATGTCCACTTCTCTTCCGAGAAATCCTTTCCTCGCGCGTCCGTTAGGCACGCCCGTCTATTCTCTTCCTCGCTGTACTTCGTCGCACGCTTTAGTTTCGCGCGACTCTAATTGCGCCAGTCGATCCCGTTCCAACAGAATAAATGATTCGTGTCCACTTCTCTTCCGAGAACACCTTTCCTCGCACGTCCGTTAAGCACGCCCGTCTATTCTCTTCCTCGCTGTACTTCGTCGCACGCTTTAGTTTCGCGCGACTCTAATTGAGCCAGTCGAACCCGTTCCAACAGAATAAATGATTCGTGTCCACTTCTCTTCCGAGAACTCCTTTCCTCGCACGTCCGTTAGGCACGCCCGTCTATTCTCTTCCTCGCTCTACTTCGTCGCACGCTTTAGTTTCGCGCGACTCTAATTGCGCCAGTCGCTCCCGTTCCAACAGAATAAATGATTCGTGTCCACTTCTCTTCCGAGAACTCCTTTCCTCGCACGTCCGTTAAGCACGCCGTCTATTCTCTTCCTCGCTGTACTTCGTCGCACGCTTTAGTTTCGCGCGACTCTAATTGCGCCAGTCGATCCCGTTCGAATAGAATAAATGATTTGTGTCCACTTCTCTTCCGAGAACTCCTTTCCTCGCACGTCCGTTAGGCACGCCCGTCTATTCTCTTACTCACTGTACTTCGTCGCACGTTTTAGTTTCGCGCGACTCTAATTGCGCCAGTCGCTCCCGTTCCAACAGAATAAATGATTCGTGTCCACTTCTCTTCCGAGAACTCCTTTCCTCGCACGTCCGTTAGGCACGCCCGTCTATTCTCTTCCTCGCTGTACTTCGTCGCACGCTTTAGTTTCGCGCGACTCTAATTGCGCCAGTCGATCCCGTTCCAACAGAAGAAATGATTCGTGTCCACTTCTCTTCCGAGACTCCTTTCCTCGCACGTCCGTTAGGCACGCCCGTCTATTCTCTTCCTCGCTGTACTTCGTCGCACGCTTTAGTTTCGCGCGACTCTAATTGCGCCAGTCGATCCCGTTCCAACAGAATAAATGATTCGTGTCCACTTCTCTTCCGAGAACTCCTTTCCTCGCACGTCCGTTAGGCACGCCCGTCTATTCTCTTCCTCGCTGTACTTCGTCGCACGCTTTAGTTTCGCGCGACTCTAATTGCGCCAGTCGCTCCCGTTCCAACAGAATAAATGATTCGTGTCCACTTCTCTTTCGAGAACTCCTTTCCTCGCACGTCCGTTAGGCACGCCCGTCTATTCTCTTCCTCGCTGTACTTCGTCGCACGCTTTAGTTTCGCCCGACTCTAATTGCGCCATTCGCAACCGTTCCAACAGAATAAATGATTCGTGTCCACTTCTCTTCCGAGAACTCCTTTCCTCGCGCGTCCGCTGGACATAATCGTGTAATCCCTTCCTCCCCTACTTTGTCCCACGCTGTAGTTTCTCCCGAGCGTTTTATTGCGCCAGCCAAAGCCGCTGTAACCCATGCCCACCGTAACCTAATACAGACAGACGCTTGTTGGGTTGCTGTGTTTCAACAGTGTAATGTTGAGGAATTGGGCACAATCGTATTCGCATCGCGCGCGGTGATCGCAACAGAGCATTGATATTCTGTGGGTGAGCGAGAAGCCTTGGCATGTATTTTTGCATTTCAGCAATGACATATATACCTCGGGGGAAGTAAGTTTCTGTTGCGAACATACCATACGGCGTTGGTAAACGCGTTCACCGGCTTCGATTTTCCAGATGGTCTGCTCGGCTGCTGTACTACAATGTTTCTATCGAGTATCACAAAGCACCTCAAAATGTCTTCGCAGATTCACTTTAATGCCTGCCAAATGAGTGCGTTTCAAAGCAAACCTTAAATGAAACAATAGTCTCTGTCATGTCGCCATCTCTAACAGAAGAACAGCTGCAGCTTTCTACTGCTAGAGACGAGGTATTGCAAGCGGTTGTGGGATACGTCACAACAGGGTGGCCACCGAACAAAAACTTTGACGCCTGAAGTCCTTCTCTACCTGGCGCGAGGACTCTCAGAGGCAGGTGGCTCGCTGCTCCGAAGAGAAATGATTGCAATTCCTTATATGCTAGAAGCTATGCTTGTCTGACTTGCACATGAAAATCACCCTAGCATGAAACAAGCAATAATTTTGTTTGCATCAATGAAGGTGATGCTGGGACCACGATCAAAGTTGCTGGGTTGACAGTGCCACGCTGCCGGTTACACTTTTTCCGGCAGCAGCAGGAGGAAACGAATGGCAGGAAGAGCAAGCAACACAACTGCGCAAGCTTTCAATGATTTTCTGTACTCGAGAGAAAGGAAAAAAAAGGCAACAGCACAGCCATATTTTAACATATATACTATGGGGAAAATATATACACAGTAGCATTATTCATCAAGTAATACAGTGGCATACATAAGTTTACATTAGCAGAAAAATTACTGTAGCATCCTTTTGTTTATACTAGTCCGAAATATAGTAGTATACGTTACTATACAAACATACGAAAGAAAAGCTAGGAAAGATAAAAAAGTATAAACGGCACTGCGTGTTGAGTAGATGTAGCGCATTGGCGGAAGCATGTCGGATAGACTGTAATATCCGAGATCGGGGACTTAGTGCGTCGCGGTGAATGTTTGCAGTGTTTAGTTTATTCAGTAAAACAGGCCACTCGTGTCGTAGCCTACTATGAACCAACGTGACTATGAACTAACGTATAATTGCTAACGTGACAATATTTTCATCTGCTGAAGAGGACCTTCCAGCGTGGCATGTAACGGAACTGCTTTGGTTTTATGTTTTGCGTTAGCTGTGCCATTTTCCCTAGAAGTCTTCTGTGCAGCTTTTTTTCTTTAATGAAGGATAATATGGCAGTGCACATGTACAGGTGACGGACTGGGATGACGTTAAGTAGCTCAAGTAAACTTGCTGTGGATGAGCAATAGGGTCTGTAGGTTATATTGCGCAGATATTTTTGCAGGACCGGTATTTGATTTATTTTTGTTAACGTTCTAGATTTTATTTATTTTATTTATTTATTTATAGATACTGCGATCTTGTACAGATTATGGCAGGGTGGGACAAAACAAATTACAAGCATATAAACACACTCAATTTCATAACACTTGCAGACACTTTTCAAACAGCAGTAAAGGATTATGATTATCAGTATCGCTATTAAGTTTGTTCCAATCAGTAATTGTCCTCGGAAAAAAAGAATATTTAAAGCAGTTATTTCGCGCGTTCGAAGAGGTTATTGATATTACATGCCTTTGTCTCGTGTTATAACCTGAGGAGTAAGAAAAATAATTAGAAGTATCAACTTTGTAATGTCCTTTTATAAGCTGAAAGAAAAACTTTAATCGACAAACACGATTGCTCTCAACGACGGGGGGTAACCCACTTCGCCTCACGCGCTCACCTACAGATGCACGGCCATATGAGTTTAAAACAAATCTAGCTACTTTATGCTGTATTCGCTCTAATTTCTGAATGTTTGTTAACGTGCAAGGGTCCCAAATGATTACGGTATATTCTAGTAACGGACAGATGAGGGAGTTTTACGCCAATATACGAACAATAGGTGGGGTTGACTTTAGTGAGCGCCTCAAGAAAAAGACTTTCCGCGTGGGTTTGCTACCACAGCGTCTATGTGCTTTGACCACGAAAGGTTGTTAGTAATCCATAGGCCCACATATTTATACTTTTTCACCTCTAATAATGATATGCTGTTAGTACCGTACACAAAATGAGTCATTTTCTTGTTTGTAATTTTCATGAAGACGGTTTTTTTATTCAAAATTAATGCACATCTGCCATTTGTTGCACCACGCAACCACCTTCGCTAGGTCATTACTTAGACGCACCTGGTCGTCAACTGAAGACACCATTTGATACAGGATACAGTCATCAAAAGATACAGTCACAAAAGATACAGTCACAAGATACAGTCAAAGGATACAGTCACAAAAGGTGGGATTTGGCGCACCTGACTGATTTCTTGACGTCCGAAAAACTTCGCGTGGTTGTCTCGGATAAAGAAGGTTATTTCGTTACGCTGCCAGAGAAACTTTTCCGCGAGAAGGCTAGGAATTCAGTTGCCAAAAACTTTAAGCCTGTGCGTACCAGTGCCGTTAAGCAAAAAAGCGAGGCGTTAAGGCTGGTAGGTGATATGAATTTAGTTGGCCTGCAAGCATCCATTAAGAAGGCGAGAGGCAACTTTTTAGAAGTGTTTTTTTCTGCCAAAACTCACAAAATTGACATCCCCTTCCGTTGCATTGTTACTGAACGGGGAACTTGGCAACATGCTGTTTCAAGTTTTTTGCAAAGTAATTTGTGTTCACTGACTGTAGAAGACCCGTTTCTTGTATCTAATTCCGTAGCGGTTGTGCAATATCTGAAACTAAATAATCCTGGTGGGTGTGATATGTTTAGTATTGATGTGCAGGATTTATTCTATTCATTGCCACATGATAGGCTCCTCCAGTGTGTTAAGAAATGTATAGTGAAGGATAATGATGAAGAAGCATTCATTTCAAAGTGTGGTGTTTCTGTGGTCTCGTTTTTGGAGCTTGTGTCATTTTATCTCAAATCCACATTTGTTGAATGGGAAGGCAGGCTATATGTTCAAAAAGCAGGGGTGTGCATCGGCTCAAAAGTGGCTCCAGTACTTAGTAATATCTTTCTTTCCTATGCGGATAGGAACATTAAAGTTGACTTAGACAACCGTGTAAAACAAATCTTCCGGTATGTAGACGATTATCTTGTTTTTGTTGAATCCCATGACTTCAAGGCACAGGTGGATGACATTTTAATGACTTTTGAAAACTGCGGGTTTGGTCTGAAATTTACTTTTGAATTACCGGAAGAAAATCAGCTGCAATTCTTGGATATTAGATTGGAGGAAAAGGTGAATCATGTTTGTTGGTCCTTCCTACAACGGTCGGAAAAGCCTTTGCTAAATTATCAGTCTGGGCATTCGAAAATAGTTAAATGCGGCATAGCAGTGTCTTGTTTAGGATCTGCACTTACTAAATCATGTATTCATAATTTAGGCAGCAGTTTCGATAAGCAGGTTCAAAGGCTAAGGTCAGCGGGCTTCCCCAAAGATGTGATAGCGCTTGCTAGCAACAAGATCCTGAAGAAGATGAAGTCGTTTGGTAGACATGAAGCACAGGAAAATTCCGGTAATGATAGAACGAAGTATGCGGTTATACCCTACATTCATAAGTTATCCCATAGGCTTAAGCAGGTTGGTACTAGATATGGGGTTAAAGTGCTCTTTTCGGTCCCTAATAAACTAGGCAAGGTTTGTGCTATTGTTGACAAAAGAGCCCGGGAACAGAAGCAAATAAGAGGCAAAAGAAAAAATGCATGCCAGGTGGATCATGAATCACCCTTTGTGCCATGTGCAGAGGGAGTGGTATATGACATACCTTTTAAATGTGGCAAGAATTACCTTGGGCAAACCAGGAAATGCATAAATACTCGCTTACGTCAGCATAAATCCTCTTTGAATGGTGCTCCTTCTTCAAATCTGTCCCTTCATTACAGAGATTGGCATCTGAACAAACCCGGTGTGTCTAATAAAAAAGCATGCTTTCCACTGCTTAACAGGGCAAAGATTAAATTCAGACATCCAGATCAGCTAACTAGGGAGTTGTGTCAAGCCTATCACATTCACAAGAACAGCGACACGTGCGTTAGCACACCATCTGTAAACTTACATGAATGTGAAATTTTGTATCTAGATTCTTAACTTTCTTTTCGTGCTTTTGCGGGAAGCGCAGGCGCTTTGAGTTGTCAGTTGTGTGCATATAATCTGTGTTTTTTCAAATAAACTTTCAGTTGTTAGTAGCGCTTGTCCTTGTCTTCCTTCTCTGTTCTTGTTCCTAGTCGCAGCGCTGGTGAAATTTTAAAGATGTACCAACTAGCTCAAACCACCATTTTGCTTTTGATCCGCGTACAGCTTCGCGCGAACTGAAAGATCTGCCACTATGTCCTTAATAAACAAATGAAAGAGTAGTCCCAAAACAAATCCCTGGGGGACGCCAGACATAACCGGGACACTGCTAGAAGAAATATTGTTTAGAGTAACGAATTTACACCTGTCCGAGAGGTAAGCTGTAATCCATGCAGGTATCCGGTCGTTTTTAATGTAATAACGTAATTTATGAATCAGTTTCTTATGTGACACCTTATCAAATGCTTTGCGGAAATCCATGAATATTGCGTCTGTTTGCTTTCCCTGGTTAATCGACTGAGCAAAGTCATGCACAGTGTCAACTAACTGCGTACTTGTAGAAAACCCACGCCTGAAACCATGCTGAAAATCGGTAAGTACTTTGTGCTCTTCTAAGAAACTTAATATATGTTTATGAATTATATGTTCTAAAATTTTACATGATGTCAACGTTATATCGGTCGGTAATTCTCGATGTGTGCTTTTTTTCCGGTTTTGTGCAGAGGTTTAATCGCGGCTGTCCTCCAGTCATCCGGTAAAGATCCGTCATGTAAAGATCTGTTGAATATTACTGTCAAGTACTTTGCGCACCACTCCTCATAGCGCTTCAAAAAAGTGTTTGGTATGTTATCGGGACCTGGGGATTTTTTGACATCAAGGTTCAAAAGCAAGTTACAAACACCAGTCTCTGAAATTACAACAGATATGGCAGGGAGTGCTGCAGAAAAGTTGGGCAGGCATCCATTGTCCTCTGTGAATACTGACTGAGAAATTTGCTGAACGCAGAACAAACAACAGCCTCATCACGCACACATTTGCCGTCTACTATGAATTCGTTCGTGGAAGAAGATTTGGGCGTGATTTGGCGCCAGAATCTCTCGGGAGACGTTTTAATGAACGAGGGCAGGAGCGTTCCGTAATACTTTTCTTTGTCGCAAATTGTTTTCTGCTTAAGTTCCTCTGAAATTGCTTCCACAATTAGTTTTAACGATGAATTTCTGCTTGATTTCTTTTTTAACCTTTTAAGCCTTCGCTGCAAGCGTAACGTCTCCCGAGAAATCCATGGATTGCAGTAGACAATTTTTGTTTTTGCAATTTTGGGAACGAAAAGGGCAATACAATCGGAGACGTTCCTTTTAAAATGAAGCCATAGGTCATTCACACTATCAGTACAATTCCAAAAAAATTCTTATAACATGAATCAAGCATGTCCAGAATAGATTCGTCTTCCGCACGTGAACATTTTTGAAAACATTGCACGCTAGTTGGACGATCTGGGTACTCTATTGACAAGCTGAGCAGCACAGATTTGTGATCGGATATACCGTTTGTGACTTCACAGGCTACGAAGTTGCGGATGGCACCATTTACAAAAAATAGATCTAGAATCGATCCCGCGGCTCCTTGCACTCTCGTAAAATTATTTACTACTTGCCGCAGGTCATATGTGAACACAATGTCGAACATTACAGTGTAAGCGTTATGGGCGGAGTATGATGAAAAGGTGTGCCAGTCAATATTAGGCAAGTTGAAATCGCCAGCTAGTCTGTCGTCTCTTTTTACATGGCATTATAAGTATGCTCTTAAGTTTTCCAGGACCGTAACAGAAGAGTTGGGAGGCCTGTAAAAAACACCAAGAACAAAGCGAACCCCGCTGATGTATGTTTTGCAAAATATGGCTTCAATGCCTTGAGCATCAGGCATCCTGAAAAGTTGCAATGATGATTCCATTAAAATTGCTGCTCCTCCACCTCTTCTGCCACGGTCACTACGAAACACTTCATAGTCTTTAGGTACAAAATCACTGTCAAATATTTCATTGCTTCGCCATGTCTCGGTAAGCATGGCAAAGTCCGCGTCATGTGAGAGCAGCATGCCTTCAAGTTCTGCAGCTTTGTTTAAGACGCTGCGACAATTTATGAGATCCCCATATAAGCAGAGCATAACTTAAATGACTCGAAAAAGGAGAGTTGTAAATTAAGAGCTTTATTTTTTGAGGGAGCATGTTTCAGAATTTTCTTATAATACTGCAAGCTTTTGAAGGTTTTCGGTTTAGTGTGCGCTGTTCCACACTAAACCATAAAATGTGTGCGTTAAACAAGACGCCCAGCATTTGCATATCAGTGACGCATGGTATACTGAAACCGTTGTTATTAAGCACTGGAAGGCTGTGGACAACTGTGTTTCTCGTTCGAAAAGCCACTGGCTTTGTTTTTTTTTTGGTGACGATAACTGAAGTGTTGCCTTTTATACCATTCACATAGATTTTCAAGTCCAGTGTTACCATACCAGCCGAGTTCTTGAAGAGTGGAAGCGCTAAAAAGGATTGTGGTATCATAGGTGTAAATTATAAAATTTGCAGCTTGTGTGATGCTAGTTATCTCATTTATGTAGAAATTGAAAAGACATGTACCCAGAATGCTACCCCGTGGGACTCCAGTAGTAATAGAAAGAAAATTGAATCGCATTTTATTAATTATTAAACTCTCACTACGCGATCCTAAATAGCTTTTAATCAATTCTAAGGTGGCTCCGCGTAAGCCGCATTGTTGCAGTTTCGTAAGGAAGGTTACGTGGCTTAGTCTGCCAAATGCTTTACATAAATCAATGACACCCAAACTAGGTAACCTGACCTAGTTTGACAAACTAGGGACGGTGACGAGGCACCGTCCGCGTCTCGTTGATTGCGAAAAAGATGTCATATATTCAATTCCCCTGTCGTGCGGCAACATCTATATAGGCCAAACAGGGAGATGCCTGAACACAAGGCTACAAGAGCACAAAAGGAACCTAAGGGACCCATACTCAGGTGAACTCGCCTTACACTGTAGCCAGTGCGAAGGCTGCACCCCTGCCCTTGAAAGCAGTTATACTTCGCAAGTGTCGGGACACCACCACGAGGTTGATAGCAGAAGCTCTGGCGATATCAAAATGCGCAGATAAGTGTGTCAGCAACCCCTCTGTGTGCCTTAGTGAAAAAGAAATGTCATTTCTGAACGCCAATGATAGGACGAAAGATTGGAGGAACGGGAGACAATTCCGATAATCGTGCCACGAATGCGTGAGGTGATGTGTTGGTTTCTGTTTTGTTGTTTTGTACCTAGTTCTTATATAGGCTGGCTCAGAGCAATAAAACACAGTTGTTAGTCAGCGCTTGTGTTTGCGTCCTTCTCGTGTCGTCCGTGTTACTGCTGCGCTGCAATTTTCCAGTATGCAGAACCAACTAGCCAGTCACTATGTTTTAGGTAACCTGCTTTGAAAATTATTTAAAGCTATCTCTTGATCGAAGTAGTGCTTCAGTAGTGGGCGTTCCAGGTTGAAACCAGTGTTCTGCATTAGACAGAATTGCAGATCTCTCAAAAAACGGTTTTTTTTCAGGAAAATATTACTTTTTCCGCAGCCCTTCGAAAACACAGGAAGTATTGATATCGACCCGCACTTCGAGAAATCATTCCTTTCTCCGCTTTTTTATATTGCGATTGCTTTGGCTGTCTGTAGTTTTTTTGGGGAACTTCTCTGATGGAAAACAAATACTGCAAATATCCCTTGAGACGAGCGTTATAAAAGCCTAGCACGTACTTAACTGGCCGGAGCTTTAGGTTGTCAATGTCACGTCGTTCCAGAGCTTTCTCAAACTATGGAGGCATCTGAAATCCTAACTGTTCATCAAGAGAGAGAGAGAGAAAACTTTATTATGGCCCCCTTGGGTCCCTAACTGTTCATCAAAACAACATCTGCAGTGTTATACCACCCGCCACATAGCTCTGTCGCGGCATGTTTTGAAGTAGCAGACAAGCTTTTTGATTATATTTCCCGCAAACGACACAGTTTAATTATTGGAGGATACTTGGACATATACATTTATTTATTTATTTATTTGATTTATTTACACATACTGCAGCGCAATTATGTGCGCTACGGCAGGAGTGGGAAAAATAGAAAATGCAAAATACGCAACAAGGTAACAAAATGCAGCAAAATGTATAAAGTGAGCACTACTATAAATTTAAAATCAGAAAAGAAATATCAAACAAGAAAGGAGCTGTTAACGACAGGGTAGGAATACACAGCTATTATGCGTCTTCAATGGCAGTTAAAAAACTTTGAAATGGACAAGAACGAATGGACCCAGGTAGAGAATTCCAGGCTTCTATTGAACAGCGAAAAAAACTGAACTTGATCAAATTAGCATGCGCAAAATACGGTATCAAATATAGCTCGTAAGGACTTCTTGTAGATGATAACGATGCAAAGTTAACGTAGTGGTTATATGAGAGCCTTACCGTGGAATTGACGATACATTGTAAGAATTTTAATGATTCAGTGCGGCGACGGGCAGACAGCGTGGTTAAATTCACTGAAGGAAGTGTAGAAGAGGGTGAGAAATCGCGATCGTAACGATGACATATAAAGCGCACAGCTTTCTTCTGGACTGCTTCTAACATGTTAATTTCAAACTGCTTGTACGGGTTCCACACTACAGCTGCATATTCAAGAACAGGGCGGATTAGAGATTTATACAACAGTAGCTTTGTGTCTTTTGGTGAACTGGGTAGCGTGCGTCCTAGATAACCTAGCTTTTTAGTGCTTTATTGCATACGTAATCAATGTATTTAGACCATTACATGCTATGCGTGAATATGACATCAATATATTTACACTGAGAGACCCTATCTACCACACGGCCATTGAAAGAGTAACTAAAATGGGAAACGGAAGATTTGTTACATAGAGATATGAGGACGTTTTGTCGAAATTAATTCTCATTTGCCAGGCGCTACCCCAACTACAAAAAATAGCAGAAGACTCTTGGAGATGACGATGATCACTGGGGCCATTAATTACTTCGTATAAAACAAAGTCGTCAGCGTAAAGACGAATGCTAGAAGAAATGTTATGTGGCAAGTCTTTTATATATATTAAAAAGAGTAGTGGTCCAAGGATCGAGCCTTGAGGCACTCCTGACAATACATCAACAGCAGGGGAATGAGAAGAATTATAGGATACGAACTGAGAACGAGATGAGAGAAAGCTAGAAATCCAATCAAACAAGCGATGATTGTTTATCACAGCATTTAGCTTAGCAAGAAGCTTTGAATGTAGAACAGTATCGAATGCTTCCGAGAAGTCTATAAAAATGGCATCAACTTGGTTGCCGACATAGAGGTTATGTAATATATCATGAGTGAATTCGGTTAATTCTGTTACCGTACTAAAACCACGCCTAAACCCATGCTGAATATTAGATAGCAAATTATTGGATTCAGAAAAAGCATGATGTGTTGATGAATGACGTGTTCCAACATTTTGCATGACTGTGATGTCAATGAAATCGGTCTGTAGTTCGACAAGCACTGTCTATCACCGATCACCGGATCTAAAAAAGGGAGTACTTTCACTAATTTCTATGAAAAAGGAACAGCAGCAGATCATAAGGACTTATTGAATATGATGGTCAGATATTTCGAAGATCACATGGAGTAACGAACCAGGAACGCATTATATATTCCATCTGGGCCGGTAGATTTCTTAACGTCGAGGGTTAACACAAGATTCAGGATGCCACCAGTGTTTATCACAACATCACTGACTGCTACAGAAGAAATAATAATAGTGAGTGGCGGAATGCCGTTGTTATCGGGAGCGAATACTGAGTGAAAATATTTGTTGAACGCATCCGATATGACTGCCGGCTCATTGATGACGTCATTTTGTAATCTGAACGAAGTGGATGAAGTATCACGAGGTAAGATGAATGGCCAAAATTTTCGGGGGTTAGTTCTTAACAGATTGCGCAGGTGGACACGAAAAAAAAATCTTTCGCCATGTGCAACTTAAGATTAAGTTCTTTTTTGCCTTGTGAAATCTGTCTAAGGTTATGGGATCGTTGCTTCTTCTAGAACGCCTTAGCCAACGAACGCGACGAGATAAACGCAAAATGTCTCGAGTCATCCAAGGAACATTAGTATTTCTTTTCTTAGTTTTAATAGGAACAAAGCGGTGGACGCAATCCTTGAGAAGGCATTCAATGTAATTAGGAAGCAAATTTACGTCCTGGCTTGCTCAGAAAGCAGAGAATGTATCGAAACGATCAGCTAAAACATCAATAATGGAATTGTCGTCAGCACGACTGAAGTCAAGAAAAGTAGTAAACAAATAGGGTGATTTGGAGATTGGACAAGAGAGTGAAACTAACACGCCTTTATGGTCTGAGAGCCGATCAATTACATTCATTTTGGGCCAAAGTAGCGCTTAGAAAAACTTAGTCGAGGATGGAATTCCGCCTAGTAGCACTAGACACAACCTGAGTTAGTCCAAACAATAAGGAGATGTTTATTAGTTCTTTACAAATTGCAATGTCACGACCAAGTGCAGACAACGATGGCCAGTGGATGCAAGGAATGTTGAAGTATCCCATACAGATAAATCTTGATGAAGTAATGTTGATCTTGGTCATGAAATTTGCGACAGCTTGAAGGACATCAACGGAAGGGCTAGGTGACCGATAAATAACACTGATTAGAGCACTATAATTGTTTAGATAAACTTTGCACCACAATGATTCTGTATCAGGGGAGAAGGTAAAACTGAGAATAGTAAATCTGATCTTATAAGCAATGCCACAGCGCCACCAGTACTGCAACTTTTGTCTAAGCGCACAGCAACAAAACCTGGTGGAGTGAATTCGGAGCCCTAAATTCCACTGTGCAGGCTAGTCTCCGTTATGCCAATAATATGGGGGGAGTGAACAGAAATAAGGGACAGTAAATCTGGAAATTTTTTTAACAATGCTGAGAGCGTAAATATTTAGGACAACTAGCTTATCAGGACGGCCAGAGCTAAGTCACGGAGTCGATGATGCGGCAGTCAAGGACACAGGCGCAGAACAAGCAGGATCATTGTATGCTTTTACCAACGAGTTAGAACTTTCATCCCAATTGTAACGAACCTTGTCAATGAAGGCATGATTGAAACTTAACTTCACGACAGAAATGTGCTCACGAAAAGACACTGATGCGTCCCATATTTTTTCCGAATGGACCTAACCCTTGCAGAAAAATCTTCTGTAATAAAGAAGGCAGAGCCCTTGAGTTTAGAGACGTTTTTAAAAACCACACTTCTGTCGTTGGAGCTAGAAAGATTTAGAATAACTGGAGGAGATTAACCTGTGCGAGCTGCAGCGAGCCTGTGGAAGCGTTCAATGCTGGGGCAGCTAATCTTCAACTTATCAGTAAATAAGGATGAGTTGTTAGTCAACAATATGTCAGCGGTTTCGTTCGGGTCTTCTGAAACGCCGTGTCTTATAATGTTATTTTGTCGTAAGCGATTTTCAAGGTCATCATTTTTTTGCACCAGCTCAGTTACTCTGGAATTTAAAGAGTTAATTTCAGCGTGTAAATCAGAAATTAGATTGGAATTTTCGGGCGTGGGTGAAGACTCTAATGAAGCCACACGTGACTCGAAAGCATCAAAGCGACAGGCAAAAGATTGCTTAATGTCCGCGATGTCACGGGCCAACTGAATCTGCACTGCTAGTATTCTAGAGAACATATCAGACACCGAAGAGTTTGAAGAAATTTCACTGTCGAGATTTATAGTGGAAGAACTCTCATCGTCAGCCTCCCCGAGAGTGAGACTGGAACCACTCACAGACCGGGTTAAAGGTCTGCTACCAGATTGACTGTTTTTACTGGAGTTTGCTGGCTTTGATGGGGGGCCTGGATTGAGTTCCATATCACCTCTCAGGAGGAGATGACATGCGCAATAAAACGCGTGTACGCACCAGGACACAAGAGTAGGTGGACCAGAGTACAGCAGCAAATATCGATCATCAGAACGGACGCATTCAGCGTCAGAATAGTAACATACCTGCATGAAGAGCAAGAAGCGATTAAAGATGACGCCGGTGCCGCTGCAGCCTAGCCCACTGAAAGGTCGATCCGCGCACGTGGCTTTTATATCCTTGGCAGGTGACGTCATAGACCAGCAGTGCAGCGATATTGGCTGATCGAACGAGAAGATGGCGAGTTGACTGGCTTGCAAATATTTGAAGAAAACAGGAAACCCGAAGACATCACCGTGTGCAGTCCAAGGGTAAGCACACGGTAGTATCCACGTGCCCATCCAGAAGCGAAGAAGCCAAACTAGACGAGACGATTCCGCAGGGGCCGTGGTCAGCAAAAGAAGCGATGAACTGCATGAACAGCAAGCGGCGATTAAACATGACGCCGGTACCGCTGGAGCCTAGCCCACTCCTGGCACCTAGCGCACTCCTGCAGCCTAGTCCACATTCTGGAGCCTTGGAACGCCACAACTTCATCTTTAAATCTTTTATGCTGCAAACATACGGCCAACACGATTTGATGTCCCAGCCGCATTACTCAATCCACCTCATCAGAAGATGACTTTTTTTATAAAAAATCTTGATGCAAACAGTATAGTCTCTAAACCAGCGACCAGTCACATTAGTGATCATCTATCCAGATACATAGTTGTTCGAAAAACATCGGTACAACGCAAGAAAAACCAAAGTATATCATTTCAGAACATAACTGAAGCAACGCTAATGCAGTTCCGCCGTGCAAGAAAAACACTGTCACGGGATGAAGTGTATGGGGCAAACACTGCAGATATTATGTACAGGGTTGGTCAAAAGTTCCCAGGCCTCAGGGTCTGCTTTACATACTTGCATTCTGGCATTTATGAAGCCGATCAAGCTATCAAGGCTCTCACCGGTTAGAACGATACTTCTTCAACTCTCTAGAGATATTTTGATCTTCGATGATGTCGTAACGCCCTGACTATGCTGCTGAAAAGCAGACCCTGTGGCCTAGAAACTTTTGACCGACCCTGTACAGAGACTCTTAACGCTCGTGAAATCTGCCTATGATGAGTCCTCTCCCATGAAAACGGTGCACAGGAATTAAAATACTGAGATGCCATGTATTACAAAGGAAAGTTGCCGCATGATCGACAAGGAGAACAAGCTTTTTGCACGATTCGCTCAAACCAAAGATAAATCATATTTACGAAAGTTCGAGAAAATCCCCCGCCGTGGTGGCTCAGTGTTTACGGCGCTAGGCTGCTGGCCCGAAAGACGCGGGTTCGATCCCGGCCGCGGTGGCTGAATTTCGATGGAGGCGCAATTCTAGAGGCCCGTGTACTATGCGATGTCAGTGCATGTTAAAGAACTCCAGGTGGTCTAAATTTCCGGAGCCCTTCACTACGGCGTCCCTCATATCCTGAGTCGGTTTCGGACGTTAAACCGCAATAAACCCAACCAAAGTTCGAGACACTGAGAAATAAGATAGTCAAAACATTTCGTCTGCTAAAACAATGCTACTTGAACGACTTGTTTTCTCCTGAAAGACGATTCACACAACAGAAAACCTGGAAACAAGTCAATGGTCTCTTGAATCAGTCCAAAGGCCACTGCTGCTCCAAGCTTGAAATAAAAAAAGATATGGTGAGATTCTTTCGGGCACCAACGTTAACAACTATTTCAACATTATAAAGCGCAATCGAAAGATTCAGCCGGGTGGTTAAAGACTAGATTCAAATGGCGAGGCTGGGAAAACGCGCGTTGAAAATTTCCTGGGTGGGCTGCCACCGACCGTATAGCTGGACACTGCACCTGATAACTGTCGTGTTACTTACAAGGCTCCTACATGGTCGTCAACCCAGAACACTAATTATTGCCGGAATGCTTTGTGGGGCAACGTTCGCTCTTCCGCTGTGCTGAAACCAGTTCGCGAAAGTGCCTATGCCTAGGAGTCGCACTCGAAGCAGTGCACTGAAGGGAGACGTGGTGCTAGGTCCGCTACATTTCAAGAGGGTGACCTCGTTCGTATGAGAATTCCTACAGCTGGAAGCAAGGCATCGCTTTCATACATGGGTTCATCGAAAATAGAAAGAGACGGTGGAATTCCTTTTAAGTGGCGGCCGCTGCTGGAATGCATATCAGTTATTTCTCCTCTCACCCTACACACCACTGTACACTGCCCCGAAAATCCGACTACTGCTGCAGATCGCACCAAACCCGAAACAGCCGAAATGACTGCTGCACCCATGCCACAATCTCCTCCTCCAGCGGTTGAGGCAAGCAGTTCAACTCCTCCTTAGAGCCGCGACACAGGACCAGGGCTACGTCGAAGCACAAGTAAGCATCGTTCATCAGATTCCAATACTGACCTCACTGGTGACCTTGAGTGCACTGTGCTGTTGCATGTGCTCCATTTTTTTTTTAAAGCGGGAGGTGTTGTTGCGTCCCGACTGAGTTTCAGTTTAGTTTTTTCTACGGCCTGTACTATCATCATCAGAGCTTCTCTCCTGTGTACCGACACTCTCTGCTGGAAATAAGCAGTCTACCCTGAACAGCCATTTTCGCCTATTCGTTCTTGCCGTCCGAATACCCGACACCTCACTTACGCCAAACGCTTTGTAACGAGGAAAAACCAGACAGAAACATAATTACACTTTGCCTCTTCCTTTGCGAGGGCTAACAATAAAAATATTGATATTTGCCGTCCACTGTACAATATCCATTAAGCTAGTCTAAGTTTGCGGCGATACGTTGGCCGCAGCTTGCAAAGGACAGAGTTATTTGCAGAGACATGAGAGGAGCCTTTTTCCTGCAGTGGTCGTAGTGAGGCAAATAATGATGTTCATAGTGATAACAGACTGGTATGCTTTTGCCCAAGGGGTGGTCAGAACCGAAAATTTTGGAAATGCGCTTCAGAGAATGCCGTGAACACAGCTCTTCTATCGACCGTTTCTGATAATCTGTTCATTTCCAGTTTCATGTAACCATCGTGGCACTGTTTGTGTTGAATTGAACTGTTTTCTTTGTTTCTCTATCGCTGAGAATATTAAATATTCTTAGTTTTTGCCCGTCCTGCCTCAACATATTGGCGCTAATCGTTCCAGTTATTGTTTTTTCATTCTTCAATGCGGCCGGCACGGCGCTTGATCGCTCTTCTTGCGAAACGCGCCCAGATATAACTCCATTGATCATACCCAGCTGGAGGCGATTCTCGGTTTTTGCAGAATATTCTAGTAAAATTCAACGCTTTATCTAGAAAGTTCAGTTAGCTATCAGCTTTAAAATAAACAATGCTTGTTAAATGAAGTACGCTTGTTGCTATGCCTTCGCCGCCTCATTCAGTTGTTTGCGGGCGCAAATCAGCCCAAATGGAGAGTTTTGTATGGAAACCATTATCGCATTATTCTTCTGTCTGCACTGCAGTCACCACCGCGTGACATCTGGTGGAGGTGCTCACGGATGTGCCTTGCGCTCTCACCCCTTCGAAGCCGCCAAAGCATACTGAGCGACCTCGAAGAAGCAGATCACGAGGAAGCTGCAGAAGCTGTCCCAATGGATAACGAGCGCGGAGGAGACGTCGTCTCCAGAGGTGCTCACCTGAATGCGCAGTACTACAGGAGCACACGCGAGCAAAGAAGGAGTCCTCAATTCCGAGGCCAAAAATGGCATCGACACTAGCCTTCATTATTTTGCACCAGCCCCGACCGCCGCCCAAGTTCAGCGGTTCACGGGGCGATGATTCTGAAGAATGACTGGAACACGCTGACCTTGTTGCCGTATTCAACAATTGGGAGGACTACAGAAAAGTAAGCCGCGTTTTCTTCACCCTGTAAGGACCAGCCAGAATACGGTTCGAAAACCATAGAGCTTTTCTGCCGACGTGGGAATCATTTAGTCGGGAGTTCCTGCAGGCATTCACACGCATCTTCAAGAACAAAGAGCTCAGCTGCTTCTATAGTCACGCATCTAGCACGCGAACGAGACAGTGACTGCGTACGTAGAACCCATGAAGCGACTTTTTCGACCCGTCGATCCTGTCATGACGGAAGAGAAGAAGGTGGAGCTTTTGATTCGTGGTGGTACACAGGCACGTTTTGTTGGTCTCATCCGCAGTCCACAGAATACCGTCCCTGAACTCACCAGCGAAGCAGCCACCATTGAGAGAACTTTGGGAGCATGATCCCGCCATTTCCCTCGGGAGCTCCAAGTGATCTCAACAACCCTCTTGGATGGCACAACATTTGGAGGAAATCTGCAGGATGTCACCCGCAAAGTTGTACGGAAAGAGCTGCGTCGCATGCTACCAGCTTCTAACCATCCCCAAGTAGCGACCCTTGAAGAAATCGTGCGTGTAGAAATTATCTGGTTGCAAGTAGGCCCAAATAACGAGTTTTTTTAGAAGCATTTCCGGTGTCTTCCTGCCGTCTGGACCGTAGTCACCACTACGTGACAATATTGGGCCTACAGTATTGAGTGAAAACGTTTGAGAGGACTGCTGCTACTCGCACTCGAGAAATTCGAAAGGACTTGCAGCAGTCACTAAGCGCCACTTTTGACCGCCAGTGCGCCTCTCTGTCACTGTTGTGTCATGGTGTCATGTGACTTCTCTATGAAACCATCACTTTGTCACATGACCACATTTGGTCATTTTGACACGACTTTGGTATGACGTAACCACTTTGTCACGTGTTCGCACGTAACTTTAGTGTAACGTCATCACCTATCATCATCATCATCACTACAGCAATCTTTGTCATCGAAATCTCATTTAATTGATTTTTGTTAATTACCAATAATTATATCCATCAGCATCAACTAAATAACGACAAGGCGTCATCAGTCTTCATCGCTCGCGGCATACTACACTACTGATTAATTTATTCCTCAATTACATTACACTTAAACACAACCACACATTCAAGTTGTCAAGTCATAGTGCGGACACATTTTTCTGCCATGTTATGCTGACACGCATTGCTGAGACGTTTTGCGGACGTGGCTATTATATTGAGCCATCTAAGGCTTTCGCATTAACAAGAATAAAGTCTCACAGTGAAAGCAAGCATAACCAAGTAACCAAGGGTCTCACAAGACACGCAGCTGGTAACGCGGGCTATCCGAATGCAGTGTGCAGTGGTGCATCGCTTAATCGCTGCGCCACTGCGCCAGGAGTGGTATGCGGTCTTCCAGCGATCTGTAAATGCACAGTATAGAATGACCAATTTCGTATATATGAACAATAAGCATTATCGCCTCATACTGTTAAGGTGGAGCTTACGTCTTGTTTCCCTGATCTTTGTCTCAAGCCTACTTGAATATGAAAGCCGCTCCGGGAACCGGAACTGCAGTACTAGCGCACCTAATTCACACTTGCCCTAGCCACGCTAAATCGTCCACCCTATTTAGAGTGTAAGCACTAATCCGACCGGTAGCAACCACGGGCAAATCGTCCTTTATCTGCTGCATTGTCTGTTAGCAGCTTGCCCAGCGCGAGCGCTCAGTTCAGCGGCAAGGGGCGCTCATCGTTGTCTTCTGCGTGACGCTAATCAGGTGGTTCTAGCCCGCGCAAAATCGTCTCTTGCATGTCCGCATCTAGTCTAGCGCTAGCGCTCCGTCCCGCGGAACTGCATGCTCATCATCGTCTTCTATGTTTCGAGAACCGTGTTTTCCCACTGATTGTAGTGTAGTATGCATTTGGTCTAGTTTCTTCTTTATGGACAGAGAGAGAGAGAAAAACTTTATTATGGCAAGTATGTTAGACCCCCCTTGGGTCCCTGGACCCCCGTACGGTCCCACTCTACGTCGGAACGTTCATGTGGTGTTTGTTCATGACGTCGGCACCCCAAAGCACCGCAGTAAGCTGCGATGGCGGGTCTAGAGACAAGAGCACGACCCCCCAGTCCTCCCAACGTGATAACGCAGGCTGTCCCTGCGGGGGAGGATCAGCAGGGCAGCCGAAAAGGATGTGGGAGAGTGTGGCGTGAGGGTCGCCGACAGGGAGCATGCAGGGGATGTGCCACAGTAGTGGGATAGCAGCTGAGGGGATGAGAGAGAGCGGGTCTGGAGGCGTCTCCAGAGGATCTGCTGGGAGTGGGTAAGAGAGGGGTGTGGAGGAGGGTAAGTCCTACGGTCCAAGCAGGGCATTTGTGTGAGCTCTGCAAAGGTGTGCGCCCGTTCTCTCGAGAAGCTTGGACCGAGGCCATCCTGAGCCCGGCAAATCAAACCTCGGGCCAATTTATCGGCAGCCTCGTTTCCTGGATTCCCAGAGTGAGCCGGCACCCACTGGAGCTCTACCCTGCGTTGCAAGTTTTTGGCGGAGATGTTCAACAACTCCCAAGCAGGGGCGTGAATCCTGCCTCTGGCGAAGTTGAACAGAGCCGTTTCGGAGTCGCTAAATATGTAGTTTGCATTGGAATGTACAAGGGCTAGGGATGGCGGTTTCCTCTGCCTCCTCAGACGTAGAGCCCGAGGGAAGGCGGTGTGTGAGGAGCTGTGCTTGGACTGGATTGTAACCAACTGCCACAGCTTCATGTGTTGTGCACGCGGCGTCTACCCAAATGGCGTCCTGAGCTTGTCCGTAATACTTGGGAAGGGCCTTAGCGCGAGCAATGCGGCCAGGGATGTGGTACTGGGGATGAACGTTCCGAGGAAGGGGTTTCACAACGAGGGGGGGTATGAATGTGTCGAGGAATTGCTATAAGGGATGCCTGATCAGGGGCAATGTTGATGCGAAGGGAAGCAAGGATATGCCTGCCAGTTGCGCTCGCGGCAAGTCTTACGAGTAGATACTGTGTCTGAAGGTGCGCGTCTACTAGTTCCTGAAAGGTGTTATGCATGCATACTTCAAGGAGTTTGGCTGTGCTAGTGCTGCGAGGTAGGTTTAAGGCTGCCTTGGTTGCTAGACGAATCATGGCGTCCACTCGCTCTGTTTCGATGCGGTTCAGCTTAAGATATGGGGTGGCGTATAAAATGCGGCTAAGTGTAAAAGCATGCACTACTTTCATGCGGTCCGCTTCGTCTAAACCTTTGTCCAGGGAGGATACGCGGCGGAGAAGTTGCAACACGGATTGCGTGGAGGCCTTGACTGTTTTAAGGGTATGATCGTTGCGTCCGGAATCCTGCAACGATACGGAGGGTGGGGGTGACGGGGATAGGGGTTCCTTGAAAAGCGATTTTAATGGGCGAGTTAGTTGTAGATTTCGGTCTTATGAGGAGGAGCGCGAATTCAGAGGGGGAGCATTCGAACCCAATAGATGACGCGTGAGCGGAAATGGTGTCAGCTGCTAATTGAAGAGTTTTCTCAAATTTTCCATCAGATCCATGAGTAGTAGAAGAACTTGCTTTGGGGCTAGTTGGTTCATGATTGTAGTTCAGAATGGCGCAAAAGACACACACACAGGAAAAAAGGGGATGACACAAAGAGCGCCTTTGTGTCATCCCCTTTTTTCCTGTGTGTGTGTCTTTTGCGCCATTCTGAACTACAACCATGAGTAGTCCATGCGGTAATATCAGCAGCGTACAAGATATGCCTTATGTTTGAGATGAGAGCGAGTTTATGAGGTAGGATGATGAGAGCAGTATTGAAGAGAAGGGGAGAGAGAACCGCGCCTTGGGGTGTTCCAAGCTCGCAGAGTGTATAAGGTGGTGTGCTCAGTTCAGCTACGTGCAGGGAAGCAGTGCGGCCCGATAGAATGGCGCGAACGTAGTTGTAGGTATTTAAGCCTACCTGCAGTGCCTGCAGTTCTCGTAAAATGGCATTGTGTTGAATCCTGTCAAATGCCTTTGTGAGGTCAACTGCCAGAATAGCTTTAGTGAGCTGGGGGATCGTGTCATCAAGCACGTCATGTGTAATTTGTAGTAGGGCATCCTGTGCAGATAGGTGCGCACGAATGCCCACCATGCTGTGCGGGAAAAGGTGGTTGTCTCCCATGTTCGTGGTTAGTCGAGCAAGAAATAAGTTACTGGTTTGCCTATGGAAGATACATAAGCTCAAAAGCCTCTTGTAAGTGGCAGCTGACCTCAACTGAATTATCATTGCACCATTGAAAATATACCAATTATTACCATCCTGTGAAGTTTTTTTGCGTCATTCTTCCCTGGCAGCTGCGTTTCGAAGCACGCGAAATGCAAGAAACGTCGCATATTCTTGTGTGTATGCATGTAAGCGGTTGAAAGAACGAAGTAAATGGCACGGGTTTGTACCTATCGCCAACAGGACCACTCTCATTGGTTTGTGTGCACAGAAGCCCAGAAATTGAGACGATACGGACGTAGATGCAATAGATGTGGGCCGCATCCGTCTGCGAGGAACCATATACCCCTGCATCGTCTCCATACGCGGCTTCAAATGTGCAGGCAAGCATCAAATGAACTTCTCTAAATGCGCACCGATCTTTTGGGCTCCGCATCAAATATTTCTGCGGTGGTTTGCGATGTCAATGCACGTTGAAGATCCCGTGGTTTCCGCATTACACCAGAGTGCTGCTCTTCGCCACCTTTTTCATCTCTTCCTCCTTTCACTCCCTCTTTCAACACTTTCTTGCTGCCTGTTCTGGTGGTCAGCGAGAAGTGAGGGCTTTATTGTGTTCTTCCGGTGTATGACAACGAACTGTTTTCTTGTTTCGCTCCTACAAAGTGTTTATGAGCTCTGCAGTTGACTGGGCATTCGTGCTGTAGAGTTTGCTCAAACATTAGAATAATCTGTGGAAATAAGCATATAGAGGTGTAAGGGCGCTTTATCGATGCGCCACACATGTATGTAGGTAAACCCTAAGGTGAGGGGCTCGCATTCTCGCCCTCCCGTCGGCGCACGTGTTGTTCGGGCGCCGTGGTGTTCGAGTGATGCTACGACTTGAGTGAGGCCCTGCTTAGGGAACGCGGGGAATATGCGCTCTACCATGAACCGACGCCTGAGAAGGCAGGAATAGCGAACTTACGTTCGCAGCAAGCACCGGCATCTTTAGCCGAAGGATGGAGACGTACCCCTAGTTTACACCTGTTTCAGGTGGCTCATGTTTTCTCTCATCTTCGCCGTGATCCCTGGATGTTGTTCTCCTGAGCTTGCCATGAACTTATAAGCATGACATGCTTTAAAATTCCATGTGCTCTGTGATATCAGTGAGCGTTGTGTTGTGGGTGAGGTGAAACGCCCACGGGTCGAGATTTCCCGTTAAATAATCCTGAGTGAAAGAAGCTATTTTGTGTACCTTCACTACGGGTTCTCGTATAGTCCGTGCGCAGAATGATCCATTCAACCCTGAGTAAGTAGCATACTACTTCCTTAGCGCCTGTTTCAGTCATCATCATCAGCCTGACTACGTCCACTGCAGGGCAAAGTCCTCTTCCATGTCCCTCTAATTAACCTGTCCTTTGCCTCTTGTGCCCAACGTATCCCCACAAACTTGTTCACCTTATCCGCGAACCTAACTCTCTGGTGCACTCTGCTATGCTTGACTTCTCTTGGAATCCATTTCATTACCCCCAAGGACGGGCGGTTATCTTGCCTTCGCATTACATGCCCTTCCCATGCCCATTTCTTCCTCTTGATTTTGACTAGGGTGTTATTAACCCTCATTTGTTCCCTCAACACTGCGCCCGCTTCCAATCTCTTATCGTTATACCTATCATTTTTCTTTCCATAGCTTGCTCGGTTGCCCTTAACTTAGGTTGAACCCTATCCATCAACCGGCACGTTTCTGCCCCATTGGTGAGTATTGGTAAGATACAGCTGTTGTATACTTTTCTCTTGAGGGACCTTAGTGAACTGCCATTCATGATCGGAGAGAACATGCCATATGCTTTCCACCCTATTCTTATCCTTCTAGTTATTTCTCTCCGATTATCCCGATCTGCGGTCATTACCTACCCTAAGAAGGCATATTCTCCTTTTACTTCCAGTACCTCGCTATCAACTGCGAACTGCTTTTCACTCGCTAGACTGCTGGACGCTATTTTGGTTTTCTGCATATTTATTTTCACGCCCACCGTTCTGCTCTGTCAAATATTTTGATCGCGATTTGCAGTTCTAGCCCAGAGAGACTTAACAAGGCAATGTCATCGGCGAATCACAGATTACTTATGGTATTCTCCAATAAATCTTATCCCCAACTGTTCCATATTCAGGCCTTGGAATAACTCCTGTAAACAGGCGGTGAATAGAATTGGCGAGATCGTGTCTCCTTGCCTGACACCCTTCCCTATTGGAATTTTATTGCTGACTTTATTGACGACAGTTGTAGTTCTGCAGTCGTTACAGACATATTCCAATATCTGCACATAGCGCTCTCCTACATCCTGATTTCGCAATGCCTGCGTGACAGCTCACTTTTCCACTTTGACAAATGCTTTCTTGTAACCAATGAACGCAATATATAGGGTTCGTTCATATTCTGCACATCTCTCTATCTCCTTATTGATATTGTGAATACGGCTATTGTCGAGCATCCTTCACGAAAGCTTGTGTGGTCATTAAGTTGATTGAAGTCATAGGCTGTCCTGACTCTATTAGCGATTACCTTAGTAAACACCCCGTAGGCATTGGGCAGTAAGCTGACCGGACTGTAATTTTTAAGCCCTTGACACCTGCTTTCTTATGAATTTAGGGTAATGTCAGCCGTTTTCTAAGCTTCTGGTACGTTCGAGTCGCAAGGCATGGCGTACACAGGGTGGCTAGTTTTTTCTAAAACAATCTCCCTTCCATGCTTCAACAAATCTGCTGTTACCTGATCCGCACCAGCTGCTTTCCCTCTTTCTATTGCTTCTAAAAATTTCTCTACTTCCTCTTTCCTTACTCTAGGGTAAGGGTGCGGGCTAGTTGGTTATCCATGAATAAAAATGTAGAGCGCAGCTTAAAACAGACAAGCACAAACACGAGTGCAGACAGAGGAGCGGTCGTGTGTCCGCTCTCGTCTTTTTGCTTGCCTCTTTTAAGATGCCGTCCATATCTTTATTCGTTTCTTACTGGCGGGATGTCCCATTTCTGTGCCCTACTGTCTCTCTCATTAACGATGTGATTGCATTGGCTACTGATTAGGTTTGTGTGGAACTCTGCGGTTATTTGAACTATATTATTCATATGGGTAATTGCATCGCCTTCTTTGCATCTGAACGCATATATCTGGTTTTTACCTAGGCGTAATTTCCACTTCACCGCTTTTAGGCTAGCTCCATTCTTTAGAGCATTCTCCATTCTCTCTGTATTAAATTTCCTTATGACGGGAAACTTGCGCTTATTTATGAACTTTGACAGCTCTGCTTGTTCTATTCAGTCTGTAGAGTTAGACACCCTCATGCTTTGGCGTTTCTTAAGATCTTTCGTCTCCTGCGACAACTTGACGGTGCCTTGTCGAACCATCCTACCGCAGTCAACTACGGGGAACTCCGTAACGATAGCTGTGAGATTGTTGTTCATTGTTTCAAAATTATAGCGTCTTCCTCAGTTAAAGTGGAATATGTGCTCTGCAGCGATATCCTGAAATCCTCGTCTTCCCCTCTCTCCAATAACTCGTTACTGGGATTCTGGTTCACTAGCTTCCTCCGCTCCCTCTTCAAATCTAAGCTAATACGAGACCTTACCATTGTGTGCTCGTTACAACGGACCTTTCCGAAGACCTCCGCATCCTCTACGATGCCAGGGTGAGCGGATAGTACGAAGTATATTTCATTTTTAGCCTCACCGCTGGGGCTCTTCCACGTCCGTTTCCTGTTTTTTTGTTTGCGGAAGTAGGTATTCGTGGTCTGCAAATTATTTACATCTGCGAACTCTACTAATAGCTCGTCCTCGCTTTTGCCAGATCTTATGTCACAGTCACCTAGCGGCTGCACAAGTAAGCTAAACTGGGCTAGTCGGAGCAATTGCATCTTCGAAAAACGTAGCGCGAAACACAAGACACAGGTAAGGTGAAGACAGGACACGAGCGCTTCTCACGACTAAATTTTTTATTAGGAAGGATAACAGAATATATACCATAGATATGGAGGCGAAGAGAAAGAAGGAAAAAACAAAATAACAACTCAAAAAACAAGAACAAGACGAGGAGATAAGAGGCCGGCGATGGAAGCAGGTACATAGCATAGCAACATAAAACACGTGCACAGTTACTTGACAACTGATTGAAGGTACACAATCTCACTTTTTGTTAAGGCGATCAATGCGTCACTAATACACTCCCCCCCCCCCCCCTTTCGCGATATAGAACGCTTCAATAATCTCCCTTGTACCTAGCGGCTGATCTCCAGCCTGCTTCTTGCCCACCTTCGCATTGAAGTCGCTCATCAGTACAGTGTACGGTGATTTTACATGGTTCATAGCTGATTCCACGCTTCATAGAAGCTTTCAACTATCTGGTCATCATGGCTTGATGTAGGCCGTATACCTGCACCACCTTCAGCTTGTACCTCTTATTAAGCCAAATTACGATAGCTGCCACTCTCTCGTTAATATTACAAAACTCCTCTATGTTACCAGCTGCTTCCTGAATGATAAAGAACCCCACACCTAGTTCTTGTCTGTCCGCTAATCCGCGATAGCACAGTACATACCCGCCCTTCTGTACTGTACATGCCTCATCTGTCCTTCTAACCTCACTAAGCCCTATGACATCCCATTTAACACCCACCACTACCTCGAGCCGCACTGCTAAGCTAGCCTTACTGGATAAGCTTGTAGAGTTAAACTTTGCCAAGATCAGTTTCCAATGGCGGCGTGTCCGGTGCCGGAAATTATTAGAACCCTCCGCTGCGTCATAGATCTGACCGCCGCCTTGGTTAGTTGCTCAGCAGTCGCTGGGGACTGAGGGAAGAGGGTTATATAGTTTCTTCATGGAAGCTTATGGCCAAGTACCAGACGAGGGTGGCCATATCCTGTTCTGGTAAGGGAGTGCGTTGTCGGTTCTGGCCACCGAGATCAGGCCGCCCCCCAGGCCTGCCTAAGTAATTGCATGGACGCGTGGAGTATATTTAGAGCCCCGCTCTTAGGCGGCTATTTCTGCGTTCCGTGGTGTCACCGTCGCCGTTGTCCATTGTAACCAGCAGTGATGAAGCGGGAGCTTGAAAAGAAGAAAGTGAAAGCCAAACCTTCTCCCCTCCTTAGCAACCGGTGCGCCAGTGGGGGGCACAGCTGTGCATAGCAACCATGACGTCACACAGTAGCGGTAGAACTAGCGCGCGCGCGTCGGCGGTGGCAGCTACACCACCGCTCCTTCGCCAGACGTCTCATTTCAGTCGGGTAAGCGAGACGCATGGCTCCGAAGCGGCCCAGTGATTCCGCGCCAAGCGGTTCGGGGAAGCGGCAGTGGGTTGACCACAAGGCTTTCGTCAACCCCACTTTAGAATTTCCAAAGTGTCTTGCGCCGGTTTCTGCGTTTTGAGGCGTGCCGTCGCCGTTGTCCGTTGTAACTAGCAGAGGACACCTTAGTCGCGCTTTAAGCTGCGAAACCAATGTGCCGGGAGCTTGGAATGCAACGGAAATGCGTATAACTGCCCTCTTGGGCACTGCACATCTCAACTGGGCTTTAAGCTACGTGGCGGTAGCGACGGATGTGTGCTGCATGCGTTAGCACTGACAAAGTTGTGCCATTTTAAGGAAAGGAATGGAACGGAGCACAACTGTCTCCCTGGGTCAATGGACGCCTGAATCGAGCTTATAAGGACGTAGGTGATGAGAGAGAGATATGGGCTTCATGCGTTAGAGCTAACGATGAGTGAACTCTCGCGATCAACCATTACCTGCCACCTTCCAGGGTGGCAGGGTCGGTGGGGACTTCAGTGTACACATAAAGACAAACAGGAATTTCTTACCACTTATGCGTTCCACCCGTGCCTCTTGCTCGTAACGCCTTCCACGGCTGTGACAACCCCGCGAAATACCTGCATAGACCTCGTCTTTAAGAAGCAGGCATTGGTGCAGCAAGTCGAGCATATATCCATCTATTTCTCCGACCACAAGGCTTCCTTCATGACATTCGAGAACTGTTAATGGAGTGTTTGTTGAAGAAGGAAAATGTGTGAAAAATCACAAGTTGTCTGTAACTGTACATACATTTCTTGCTCGAAGCCTTTGCCTTAATGCATCGAAAAGCTGAAACTGCTGATGAACTGCGGTCAAATCTCGCATTAGAAAGCAACGTAAATATCGGCAGTTTTTTTTCTAACCTGGTGGAGAATTGTGTGACAACACGATTCCAACCCTAGTCTTCTTTCACGAGAAGCGGACGCTCCACCTCTACGCCATCGCTGCAGCCTTTCTGTAGTTTTGCAATATCTTCAAGAGGTCTGGCACGCAGCAGTAAAGATCCCCTGGTGGTGAAAATAATTTCGAAGCACTCCACTAAAGAACCTTTTCTTTTTTTCACTCCCTCCATCATCCCTAACTTTATTGCGTTGTATGCGTGTCTACCGAGACGTGAGACAGTTGCTACCTCCTCTCCTTGCCTCAATGCCAAAATTCATTTTTATTGGCTCCGCTAGAGCAACATATCTTATGGAAAATAATTGTTAAGGTTCTCATTGTGACGACTTTTATGCTATGAATGCAGAAATATATTTTTAGCCTCTGCCTCATACTTTCTGGGTTTCCAGAAATCGGCGAGTTTTTATTTTCTTCGCCGCGTGGAGAGGCACGAGCGGTAATATGACTCCTCTGAGTTGTTCTAAACGCTTCTTAAACGCTCTCTGCTCTACTCTGTCGGAGCTACAAGTAGCCATAAGTGAATGGTGAAAGCAGTAGGTCTGATGTAGCCAGTCGCCTATACCAAACCTGTCAAGCACTAGAATAAAGAAAGACTTAAAATGGACAGAGATATCAAAATGCAGGACAATTTTCACTCGCTTTTAATGAGTTTGTCGACTTGCACAGCACAGCTTTACAGTACTGTCTTTATTTTTGCATTTTTAGACATTGTTGCGCAAGATGCCTACACTGCAATTCTGCATGAGTAAGTTTCGGCGGAGCGGAGGCCTGATAAATTTTTCTCACACTGGGCAAAGGCTTCACTTAGCATCTGACCGTGAAAAAGTTACCGTCTGTGCAGTTTATACAGTGTTTATTGGAAGGAACAGCTGGGGCGCTAATGCCAAGTACAGTCTATGCTGCTGAAAAATACGGACGGCGTAAGTTTAGTCGGGTAGTGTGCGGACTGATTGCCTGCATTGAAACGAAGTCACAGTGGGTATACCAAGTCGTCCAATGCTACAACAAAAATCGTAAATAATTTTCTGGAACGCAAGTCTTTTTTTGCTTAACAAGACTACAGACTCGCAGCAGTACGAACCTACGGTAACCGTAAGTCATGCACACACCTGAACGCAATACTTGCAACGAATTTGCACTCTTGGAGCGTTGTTTTATCGCCGCCGTTGTTACAAGCCAAGCACACGAGATAAAAAAAAAAGAAATTTCACTGCGCCTCGAAAGCCATTTTTGACCTTCACATGCGTTGAGGGAAACGATCGAGTAACTCTTGAGAAACACTTATGTCTGGCTATGAGGCCTACGATTGATCTAATGGTTTATTTGTGCATAAACCACGGTCAATTAATGTGACAGAGTTCGTTGAAGCGAATGAGAACATGAGATCAGGCAGCTAACTTACAGTGAAAATCCATGCAAGGAAAAGCAATTCGCAGCAAAAACACTAATGTTGTATGAAAACTTTTCGCCGCAATTTCTACTACCGTTCGATGAAGGCAGGTCGACTTTTTTGAAGTAGGCAAGAAATTTGCGAGAAAAAATACGGTTGGAAATTGGGTTCATTCTGCTTGCGAACAATTTCCAAATAATAGCTGATATATTGAGCATTGCCAGGCTGGGAGTTAAGCGAACCTAGGTGGCGAGAGGCAAAGGCACCTTCGGGTGACATTTACTTTCGTGAGCCCCGTTTAGTAGCTATTATGCCTTGTGCTCGAGGCTTACATCTCTTTCACGCAGTGCTTTCCATATCACATCTCTCTTTTTTTTTCAGCTAATGGCCATCGTTTTACAAGCATGGGCTAAATCTGAATACGGTGTTGTACTGGGAACGAGCCCCATCAAAGAAAGCCGGCTGCGAGCTGTGATGCTGCGTGAATTCACGTAAGCGAAGAGTTGGCGCGAGTAACCTTGGAAAAGGTGAAGACGCTAGCTGTTAGATTTCTTATTTTAAGACGGGGTGACACTTCATTTCGACCGCCGCCTCATTTCATCTGGGGCTCTTCGCACAATGCTAGGAGCTTAAATTTCACCGAATCAGCACATGTGTGTATTTTGAGACAGCAGAGCGAAAGGACAACATATGGAGACAACACATAGCCAGCACTAAGCATTAAAGGGACGCAAAGAGAAGACAGCAGTCGGCCTCTCTGGCTAGATTATTGCATTCGAAGGAGTCGGAATAAAATCACGAAAAAGAATCCCTGTTATGCTGTTATAAAAACTGTAACACGGCTGTTCCTTGAAGGGAACCGTGCAGTACGGGACGAGCGGCGGAAACAGCCTCAAATCAGACTGGTCGAGGAAAGACAAACGCGGTGTGCTCACTGCGCGTTTTCAGTACCCGCAATTCCGTACCCGCAATCTCGACAGAGGCAGCCACGTTTCGATGGAGGCGAAACTCAAAAGGCGCCCGTGTGCTGTGCGATGTCCGTGCACGGTAAACATCCGCAGTGTGGTTGAATTTTTTTTCGTTCAATTTCGGCTTCACCGCGAGTGCGGGTCTTCTTCGCGCAATCGCCCCTGGGAATAGTGAAGCCATCCTGTCGTCATACGCCGAGGGTAAGATGGTGGTGCCGTAGTACGGCTTGACAATCGTACAATAACTGTCTCGGGTACGCAACGGCGGAGATCTGGAGACGGCGTGGGGGGACGTCACGTCGCTGACAGGCGTGTGCTGCAGGACGGAGTAGAGGCGGTGATACCCGCGAAGGATTTCGAGGGTGGTTCACGAGTACTTGATGGGATCTAGAGTCACAAAAGGATTCCATAGGTGTGGTGTGGCGTGACCGTTGTCGTGGTACGATTTCTGGCGATACTGGATCTTAGTCGCGAGTGGAAGAGCGATTAGGTCGCAATCTTTTGTGTGTCGCGCGGCTCTAGAATAAGAGGTATATTCGAAGACGTCAGGTCCGAAATGCGGAGTCATATCTCTTGTAGCAGACGGCTGACCGCCGTAAGAAAGAAAGCAAGGAGATAAACCGGTAGTGTACTGCGTAGCGGCAGTGTAAGCCTAAGTCACATATGTGAAGGAAGCTAACATTCGCCGAAACGAAAGAGCATAGAGGTGTCTTTTTTATTCATGGTGTTGGTAACATGGAGATTAAAAGCGTAATTGTATTACCAACCCCACACCGCCGGTTTGACACAAATCCACGACTTCTCAATTTTGCGTCCGGTGCTTTAAGAATTCAACTACGGTGAAAGCTGCTCAATTTCCTGCTTTCAGGGGTGTATATATGTGTGTAGTGCAACCAAACCTTCAGACTCTTCACCAGCTCCTTCCTTGTCCCTAGCTGCGCACATAGTTAGTCCTGTACTACCGCGAATGGCACATGAAACGCGATCAAACGGTGAGGGCGGAGGCCCTGCGAGAAACCATGTATGCTATCTATGGCACCTGGACTGCGAAAACCGGGGTCTTCGTGAAGCTATGCAGAAGAGAGCGGAAGGGCAAAGAGGTGCTCTTCATGGCATACATGAAAGCCAGCACTCGTGAGTTCGGCTCCCACGCTTGGCATGCAGTTGTTTCATCTGCTTTCTAATGAATTATTTTTAGATGATGAAATACTCACACTACTATTTATCTAGTGATCGACACCGCAAATCAACAAAAAAAAATTCCCTATGCTACCTGTTTTTGGTGACTGTTGACTTCGTTCATCTCTCATAAATAGCTCTTCTTTTCCCGTCCTTTGAAGGCCCAATACCTTAACAAGGGCCTCAGTTCTAGTAGTGTTGATGCCATTGACATCTTAAGAGAGTTCTCTCACAGCTTCCGCCCTCACAATTTCATCACGTTTCATCTCATACTCGTGGTTATACGGCACGTAAACATCTGTCGACAGTGGAGAGGGTAGCGCTGGTCAACACAAAGAAGGTTCGGTTACACTGCACATAAATACCCCTCGATGCATAGAGCGTCCGACGTGATATTCGGACGTCATGGCTTCGGCTCACACCGGGGACATGTGGATATTTTTTTTTCACGTTTCTAGCCAATTTTCTGTAGGCGATAAAGTAAGTACAATACTGTTCACCGATTGATCAACTCCACAAATTAAAAAAGGCATCCTTTGTGCTCCTTTGTTTCGATGACTATTGGCTTTCTTCAAGTACGTCATAACGAGCCGCCCTTTTCCCTTCCCTTGTCTGCTCAATGAACCACATAAGAAATGACGAGATTTCAATCCAAGCAACGTGCGTATTTTGCACGTCCCCATTGTGACAATACATAAACGGTTCGGTGATGCCGTTGGTCTGCAAATGATGGGCGGAGGTGGTTGGATCAATTATAAAGCACTGTGTTATCACGGCTTTGCGAACATTCGAAAAGATGGCGCGGCCTCTGTCACTAAGGAGCTCGCAAGGTGCACCGTGACGAAGGACGAATCGCTGTAAAACGAATGAGGCGAGGTCTCTCGCTGTGACAGCCGTAACGGCGCCGGTTCCTGCATACCTGCTTAGATGAGCACTCGCACTGACTGCCCAATCAATGCCGGCTGCAGTGTACGGTAGCGGGTCGTAGAAATTAACGGCAGTGTGGTAGAAATACCGTGCATGAAGGCAGCGGCTTCAACACTCTAGCAGTACGATGAGATGTCTTGCGACGTTGGCAGTGGAGGCATGAGAGAACACATACTTCACGATGAAGGTGTATATGTCGCACCAGTAGTATAGCGCGCCCGTATTCGGGTGTATGTCTCGAAAACTCCCGCGTAACGGCACTATGGGTAAGCATGGAAATTGGCGCATATATGCGTGCGCAAGTGGCGACGAATATTGAGCATCCACTTGCGGCCACCTAATTGTAGTTGCCGCGGTATGGGAGTAGACCACGAATCGCGAAGTAAAAAGCATGACGGCCTGGTGCACGTGACTGAAAGCAGCCATTGAGTTTGAAGTAAAGAAGAGAAGCGATTCAAGGATCTATACGTTGTGCTGAGGGCGTGCCACTGATACCAAGTGACAGCATTGCGGCGTCCGGGTAGAAAAGGCTGGCTTTCTTAGCTGGAAGTGGCCAGCAGGACAGGGCGTCGGCCTCCTGATGGTTACGGCCTGAGTGATAGACAACACTGATGTCATGTTCCTAAATACGAAGAGCACACCCGCAAGACGGCCATTGTGGTATGTCACAATGTTAAAAGGCGGCTAATAAAGTAAGGGGGAATTCCGCCAGAGCGCATACTATTTACAAACATTGAAATGAAAGTGCAATGAAGAGTTTTTTTTTTTCGATCTGTCAAAGTTGCATAACAAAGCACAAAAGGACACAGAGCAAAAGGCTGCGGGGATGCAGCTAGACACTCACCCTGCGCCCTCTGCCGGGACGTACAGCCCCATCAGCTGATCACAAGAGCAGTGGGAGAGCGCACCCACAAAAGAAAGACACAGCCACAAAATATCTGCACCTAACAGTTGGATGAAGTTCCTGCTATGTTATCACTGCATAAAATTACGACGGGCACATGTCACACTGTTATATTCAGAAATTAATTTGCAATCAGCACACATACACTGCAAGTAAAGCAAAAGTATGCAGACAGAGCATATTTCTTACATCATGGGGACCTTTCTATGTAGATTGAAAAATACGAATAACTGATTAATTCACTTGAAGTTTCAAGTATGATGTCTTTCTTTGACAAATATTAAGATGTAGTGCTAAGTTATATGACTGTAATTACTTACGATAATTAGTACAGCATAAAAGTATGGTACATGTGATTTGGCGTCTTACATTGTAGGCTTAAATGAAACGAGTAAGGTTGAGACCTGATCAAATAAATTCATTCTTAGCTAAAACAGCATTTTTGCACGTAGATATTCGTTTCTATGAAAATAACCGAACTCTTCGTGATGTTGAACCTTAAAAACAGTTATTCGTAAGCGTACATCATGTTACATTTGGTGTTAACTAAATTATTTTCAGTTTTCTTCGTTTTTAAAAAAATATTTCATTCTTTTTCAATTAAAGATTAACTGGATTTATCCTTCGTGAGTGTGCTTCTTGCATAGGCAACGACGTATTCATCGAAGTCAAATATGCGCTGCGCGAATACTCTGCCGAGGCAAACACTATTGGCGGCCGTACGTACCTCGGTCGGAGCGGCCGATTCGAAATGGCTCAGTATGGCCGGCGCCGTGACGAGACGGCTCAGCGTGTTGTGGGCATCGTGGTACGCCGGATAACACATCGAAAAAGCAGAACTGCCAAACAGAAATTGTGCTAAAAGAGCAGCAATGGCAGCACTGTTGCGAATTGAAAGGCAGAAGTAAGAGCACAGCCTTACGATGCTTGCCAGGTCTTTCAAGGAGCTAGGTTTGGAAAAGGCAGGAACAGTAAGACGTTTGGCCGTGCCAGGACAAACGCCTTTGTTGGAGACAACGTCGGGTGAATTTAACAGTCGACGTGCAGTAAAACGGCCATTTTTTTTTTATGTTGAGCTGCAGACCGACATGAGAAGAAACGACTGCAATGTTTTCGAGGCAGTGGCAGCAAACCTCCCAATTGAGTGCGTGCAAAATGGCATCCACTATCACAGAAGGTATCACAGGAAATTGTTGCAATCTGTCGATGGTCAAAAAAGCCGTTTTGGGGCTAATGACCAGTTCCATGATTGGTTAAACATGAATGGAGGGATAAAAGGAGTTGTGCCCTTCACAAACAGTCCATAGCGCCGTCTATGCGCGGGGGATATATGTCCTTGCATGTAATTTATTTACTTATTTCTCAAATGCCCCTTGGACAGGGGTCTTACACGACGGGTGGGCGACATCACAGACGATTTCAAGGGTGGGTTGCTTCACAATAGAAAATTTTCAATGACTGTTCTGAAATTTGTTGCACTGGAGTGGTGAACCGCTTCTTCAGGAAGATCATTCCAGTCTTTCGCGGTTTGTGGAAAAGAAAACGAATGAAGATGCGATGATGTGCGCGCGTGCGGTGAGTATACAGACTGGGAATGATTGGTCCGGCATGAGTGGCAGTGAGCAGGAGATATAACGCTGTTATCCATTGGAAAAAATGATAGAATTTGTGGTAGAGAACCAGCCTGGCTATTTTGCGTCGAGGTTTTGGAGGGCGAAGATTTGCATTAGATTTTAGAGCTTTGACACTAGTATAGAAAGAACAGTTATGAAAAATAAATTGAGCTGCGTGGTTTTGAATAAATTCAATGTAGTTAGAAAGATTAGTTCGATGAGGGTCCCACACTCAGCATGCATATTCTAGCTTGGGACTTGAACTTTCAAGTGTTTTCTAAGCAAGGGTTTTTACTGAAGCGGGGGGGGGGGGGGGGGGGGGGCGAATGTAAGATTTCGCCTGAGAAAACCTCGAGTGCGGTTGGCCTCGTCAGAGATTTTCGCTACGTGCGAGGCATTGGACCCGCAACAACGCTTATTCTTTCATCTTGAGTCGCAGGTTTGAGCTGTCATTTTTGTATCTTTTATTTTGCACTGCTCTCTGCCCTGCCTCTGCTGCCGGTGACGTTTTTGATACGTGTAGTACTTTGTGTGCTATTTGCGACATGACAAAAATTGCTGACATAAAGCATGAATTCCGAAAGGAACTGAGGGAGCAAAAAAATAGCCTAGAGTACATCAACAACAACTACGAAGAAATGAAGCAAGAGTGCGCCGAAATAAAAAAGGAAAACGCTGCGCTTAAACAATCTCATGAAGAATTTCTACAGGAGCTTGAAAATCTGAGAAAACAGGTGCACGACAACTCTGTTAGAGTAACTGAACAAGATCAGTATTCTAGGATCGATTACATTGAAATAAAGGGTTACCCTATGAGGATAATGAAAACCTAGAAAAGCTCCTTGCTAAAGTGGGCGACGCAGAGGGTGAGCCCATAGATAGGCACGATATCGAGGTGTGTCATCGTGTTTCTGTTTGGAACGACGCCGAAAGCAAGAACATTGTTACCGTCTTCAACAGACGTGCGAAACGAAACCAAGTGATTGATAGGGCACGCAGCAAGAAACTAAACACAGAAGTCTTAGAATTTTCAACCAAGGCGTCGGTGTTTGTGAACAAACACCTTTGTCCTCAGCCTCAAAAAAGAAGGCAAAAAAAGAAGGCAATGAGCTGGTGTTTTGCATGGGCAAACGGCGGCACAGTTTCGCGCAGAAAACGGAGACATCTCGTGTCATCCGGACTTCATGCGAAGCTGATTCAAAAAAGATTGTGTAAGCACCTCCTGCGCTACTCAGTGCATCTTCTTTCCTCGTGCTGACGAACACACCGAAAAATATCGCTTCCCGAAAGACAATGCGCACCTTGCCCATCTACATTTCAATGAGCAGTCTGCAAGGAACAAATGCGATGAAGTAACATGTTTTGATGAATTTAGGTTCAAGTTTCATATCATAATGATAACAAAAACATGGTATAAAACGCAAGAAGAAGTGCTTTCTCTACCATGTTACAGGGGTTTCTACCTAAACAGACCTTACAGGCGTGGTGGGGGAGCAATGCAGTTGATGTCAGAACAGTTGCCATGCTTAGTGCTCCCCAACTTCACAGCGATTACTCCAGATTACGAGACTCTGACGCTCCAATCCAAGCAATCTTTATTTGTCGTTATTTATAGGCCGCTTAGTGGGAGTACTGATCAATTTTTGCGCACTTAAAAAGGCTCCTGAATTTGGCGTGTGAATAAACGGCACACTACCATCGGTTGTGACTGCAACATTAACATGCTTCAGCCTACTCTAAACTCGCAACATATGTGTCTGCTTCTGGACACTTTTCATTGTTCAACGGTAATAACAGAGCCTACACGCATCACTTGTCACTCTGAAAGTCTTCTTGACTTATTCATCACAAATAACCCGGAAAGCTGTATAAAAGCCGGCGTTATAACGGCAGCTGAGGGTGATCATCTGCCTTTTTTGATGCTTTATAAGCCCGGTGAGCTATGTAAAAACTTCGAAAATCATTGTCAATCATTTTTACTTCAAGAAATTAATGAAAAAACGCGTCAACGTTTCCGAACTACAATTGAGGAAATTGACTTTACATCTGCGCTTGAGTGTATTACTGCTGATGATGCCTACGACATTTTCTTCAGTTTATTTAAACGAGTTTACAAAGACCGTTTTAGGTACAAACCTATCAAAAAGCGCAAAAAATATCGCATACTATGGCGCACTGAAGAATGTATTAAAATGATCAGCAAAAATGCGATGTATTTTTAGTCATTGAAAACAAGAGACCCCAATGACTTCATATCGTTTAAGAAATACACAAACAGCGTAACAAAGGTGTTGCGCAACTCAAAACACTCTTATTTTGAAATCTTTTTTGTCGCGTTGCAGTTCGGGGGACGCTCTTTGGCGTGAATTGAATAAACTTTTAAATCGCGATACACACGAAAGTAGAGACCTTGAAATTAGAGTCAATAATCAAAGTTTTAAAGGAAGAGAGCTAGCAAATAAGTTCAATGAATACTTTACGACTTTAGCGAATAGTAACCAGAATAATAAAGCATCGTCCTACTTGTGTCTACCGAACGCCCACACTGCTTTTTTTTTTATCCAGTTACTACAGATGAAGTTTATTCTATTTTTATGTCTTTCAAGGATACCAAAGCGCTTGATAATGATGGCCTTGTTATCCGCCCCATAAAGTTTGTGCTCGAGTTCCTGGTACCTGCTCTCACACATATTTTCAATACCTGTTTGGCTACTGGTGTTTCCTACAAAAAAAATGCAGCTAGCCAGAGTCACTGTTCTGTTTAAGTCGGAAGACAAAAATGAGTTTTCAAATTATCGGCCTATTTCTGTGTTGCCTGTCATATCAAAAGGATTGGAAAAATTTTTCTGTAAAAGAGTTGTATCGTTCTGTGGTAAGCATTCTATAATATCCACCCCGAAGTTTGGTTTCCGACAGGGTATGTCAACAAAACTGGCCCTTCTCACACAAAAAGAATTCATTTAGTCAAGAGTTCGACGGAAATCCGTCTGGTCAGGCATGGTGATGCAATGAAGTGAAGTAGCAGTCACTGACCATAGTCGAAAAAAGAAAGACGTTTCGAAACCCGTACGGGTTTCTTGTTCACAGTGAGCAGGACAAGAGCGGTGGCGAATTTATATCCGGAGAATGTGACGTAAAGATCGGGCGTAGATGCCTGGCATGGGTCCAGCGTTCTTGTTTAATGTTGCTTGTGTTGTCTGGATGAATAGCGATTCCAGCAGAAGGCGCGTCGTCAGGTTTCTCTCCTTAGATAAGATGGAGGCATTGCCCCAGTCAATCTGGTGGCCAGTGTCGTGAGCATGACCCGCCAGCGCATTTGTGGCATGCTTTTCGTTTTTCACATCACGTTGGTGGTCCTTTATGCGTCTTGAGAACTTCCCTGTCTCACCGATGTAGGCATGATTGCAGTTCAGGCACGGTATTTTGTAGACGACTCCTGGAAACTGCTCATTTGGTAGTCGGTCTTTCACATTCATTAGCTGATTCCGCAGCTTGCTGACAGGCATGTGGGCCACGCGCAAGTCGTATTTTGAGAACACACGAGACAGCGCTTCGCTGATACCAGGCATGTATGGAATGCCTGCTCGTGTTCGATACGTCCTACAATCAGTGGTAGCTGGATGTGCAGCTCGTTCTTGTGTCTTTGATATGAAGCGGCTCGGATAACCGTTGGCTGACAGTTCTTCGTGCACTGTTTTTAACTCCTTTTCTAGATCTTCTTGGCCTTTGCAGACACGTGTCGCACGTTTGGTCAGTGATGTGACGACGGAGGCTTTGTGCGCAACTGGATGATTTGAATGAAAAGAATTCATGAAAGAATGAAAGAATTCATTATTAAAGTTTTCGAACAAAGAAAATTCAAACTAGGCGCCTTTGAAGATTTTTCCAAGTCATTTGACGGAATTAACCACACAACCCTATTTTCTAAGCTTGAATTAATATTAAGAATTCCGTGAAATACCTCTTGCCCTTTTACAATCATGTCTGTCCGGGAGACAGCAAAGCATTTCAATAAAAGAGGAGTCGTCAGCTCTACGCAATATATCTTGTGGAGTGCCCCAAGGTAGTATATTAACCCATTCTTTTTACAATCTATATAAATGACATAATAAAAATAAGCGACCAGCCATTCTTTGTGGCCTATGCCGAGGGCACAAATTTCTTTATTTATTCAGAGGACGCTATTGAATTATCTTCTTTAGGTAATATTACATTTAGTAAACTGCTAGAATGCGGCAAAGTAAATTCGTTAGAAATAAATACGAAAGTATACGAAAATAAATAAATACGAAAATAAATAAATAAATACAAGGCTCTCCTATTTCGACCCGTGCAGAAAATTCTTGATTGCAGTATTTGTTTAAAAATAGGGCATGAAAAAATAAATACTGTACATCAGGTGAAAACCTTAGGTGTAGTAATTAGTGAAGATTTAAATTGAGATGCACATGTTACAAGTATGCTTCGCAACTTGGCAAAGGCCTGTGGCGTTCTGTGTAGATTTCGTTATATTGTCCCATCTAAAATTAAGCTAATGTTACATGCCTTATTTACCCCACACATCAATTACTGTAGCCTTGTTTGGGCAACGACATCAAAGGCGAAGATACACCGGCTATTTTTCATGCAAAAAAAGCAATCCGTCACATTGCAGGCTTACCGCATGATGGCCACACAACGGAGATTTTCTCAATATATAATATACTCCCTGAAGTACATTAATACAATTTCAACCTAAGTAGGAAGTATAAAATCTCGTTGACAAAATCAAATTCATGCTTTCTCTCGCTGTGCAATCTCAGAAAATCTTTGGAACTTCCCTACAACATGAGACAGATACACATTTGGCTAATCCCCTTTTCGCGCACAAATAACGGTTTTAGTAGATTGGAACATCGCTTGCCAGGATTATTAAACACACTTCAAGACACAGACATGGACAGCGTCAAGACACGCACTCGTTAAATATTATAGGAATCTAAAAGTATCAAGTAATAGATTAAGGACTGGCATTCGATATTGTAATTAAAGACAAATTTCTGTATAAATATATTTGGCTGTGTTTCTGATTTAATTTGTGAAGTATGTACTATTAGGATCGGGTGACCGTGGTCGGGCCGGAGAAGGGACGAGGAAGGCGGGAGACGGGGTTACGAGTAGAAAACAAGGGAAAAAAGACTTTATATACGAATATTTATATTATTTACAAAAAGGGTAACTGAGAGGGATTCTCAGTGAAAGAGAACGTCTTCAGGAGTCAACAGGAGTGCTCTGGAGTCCTCAAAACAACACCCGTTAAATAGCGCACGGATTCCCCAGATCCCTGTCTGGGGAAATAGTTCGAAGAATGACGTGTCCAATCAGACGGACCGTTGTGGATACTGTTGATACCGCCCACGGCAGGGCGGCGCTGGGCCGTGGGGCTCTCCCACAGCTCGGTTGATGGGAGAGGGTAGAGGCTCAGTAATTAAACACTGCTGTCTTTCACTCAGCACACCACCACTCTGTTCGTTGACCCGAGGGTCGACACGGCCACGGAACGCCGCCATCGTCGCCGCATCTTCGGCCTTCGGCGGTCTTTGACCTTCGCCGCAGCCGCCATGGTCCCACGGTCCTGGAAGGTCGCTGCCTTAATCCACTTAGGCAGGAGGGGAGCGCGAGCTGCCTTAATCCATACAGGCAGAGGGGGGGAGGGCATCCCAAACCCAACAGTACATGTAAAAATTTTTGTGCAGAGTGAATAGAGTTTTATGTGCGTGTGCGTGCGTGCGTGCGTGCGTGCGTGTGTGTGTGTGTGTGTGAGTGTGTGTGTGTGTGTGTGCGTGCGTGTGTGTGTGTGTGTGTGTGTGCGCGTGCGTGCGTGCGTGCGTGCGTGCTCACTGGGTATAATGCTTTATGGTGTAAGCGCATGAAATATTATTTGATCATATTTTATGCTGTAGGGCAACAAATTCTGCAGAAACTAATCTGAACATTGTGTGCGATTTTTTGTGCCTGATTTCTAACCGCTGTACACTGCCATCAAAGAGGGCAAGGGCCTTATTCAAGCTGCTTAACTAGCAGATTTTAGTCCTTGCCCTCACACTTTTTTTGTATCGGGAGAAATGTGAAATAAACGGAATGTGAGCGTATTTTCAGCACAATTCTAGCTGCCATTCAAGAGTCGTGGGCTTGAAATCGCGTTCCGGGAATTGACATTTCGATGTCAATGTATTTGAAGTGTACTTCCATAAATACGCAGTTTATTCGTCGAAAGAACACTTAAATGCTAGCAAATTGGCAGTCCGCATTAGCATACTTGCAGCACACTTCAAGCTGCAGTTGAACAATCTAATTGCTCGAAATCGAGATTCAGGAAATCGCATTTTGTGTGTCGGCAATGTATTTAAAGTATACCTTCGTATATACGCAATTAATTGGATCAAATATACTGAAATTCTAACAAATGGGCATGCCCATTTGTGCAGGCCGCGTAAACGTATCTGTATTACACTTCAAGCCACCGTGTAACAATCTAGGGCTCGAAATTGCGTTTCAGGGAACAGTGAAAACTCTCCCTTTCCTATCGTCCCTTCCGCTACGGTAACTTCCAGCAGGAAGGTAATCACCACTTAATTCCACTACGTGCGGGGAACGTGATAACATACCGGCCAAGGCGCCTTGGGTACTTCCGGGCCCGAATATGCAAGCCGAAAAGGACCCCTGCTGGCAAGGCTGGCCGGCTCCCTTAGACGCCCTTGCACCTGTTGGTTGACAGTTCCACTCCTGACCTGTGCTTGACGCAAGTTTCCACTGGCAATTCAGTTCTAGATTGCCCCCAGATTCAAACGCGACCAGTGGGGCAATTTATTTATTTTATTCATTTAGTAAGGAACCCACAGCGCCGTGGCATTACAGTGGGGCGGGGGGGGGGGGGGGGGGGGGGGCAATGTACAAAAAAGGAGCACACATGACACCTCCGCCCGGAGGCAGAGTTACAAGCATAAAGCGTTCACCATGTACATCTCACTTCAAATGAACACATCACAATCGCATCACATCATTAAAGAACGAAAGAACGCATCATTTGATGTCACACTCACAACATCGCTCGGTATTCTGTTCCATTCTCCAATGGTTCTCGGAAAAAAAGACATTTTAAACAATTCAGTTTTTGCCGCGAATTCGCGGACTTTAAAAACATGGTCAACACGGTTGGATATATAAAAAGGCTCCTGCACATACCTTTCGCGTTCAACCCGAACAGTTGAATAATAAACAGTATGAAATAGCTTCAGACGCAACTTCTTTCGGCACGTGTCAAGCAGTTCCCAGTTGAGTGAATCCTTCGTACGCGATGCACTGTAACGAGCCCTGCGTGTGCCAGACACGAAACGAGAGGCAATGTTCTGCACCCTCTCCAACTTATCTTTATCTCTACCAGTAGGCGGGTCCCAGACAGTGCACGCGTAGTCCAGAACCGACCTGACATAAGTCTTGAATAAAATGTCACGACATGACAGTGGAAACGTGCTTGCATTTCGGCGAAGAAATCACAAGTTTCTGCATGCTTCAGCAGGGATATAATCGACGTGACGGCGCCAGCTCAAATCAGGAGTAAAATAAACGCCTAGATATTTAAATTCGAATACCTGTTCTAACATTGTGTTCCTAATAACATATGAATAGACATCAGGGTTTTTCTTTCTTGTAAACTTCATATGGACATATTGAATGCCAACAGCGCAAACGACGCAGACAAAGTAGAAGAACACACAGGACAAGCGCTCATATGTACCACCAACTCGCATCCAATATGTACCACCAACTCGCCCGTTTGGCTATAGTGTTCATATGGACAGTCTTGAACAAATTCAAATTCATATTCCATTTAACGCACCACTCTGAGATTCTGTTCAAATCTTCTTGGAACAATTCCACATCTCGATCACTAGTGACAACACTATAAAGAACGCAGTCATCCACAAATAACCGCATTTGAGATACTATTCCGTCACCAATGTCATTCACGTAGAGCAGGAACAATAGTGGTCCTAACACGGAGCCCTGGGGAACACCAGACACAACCTGCACTCTTTGAGACTCGGCGCCATTCATAACCACAAACTGCTGCCGTAAACGTAGGTAATCTTTTACCCATGATATCACTTGAGGGCTAATATTGTAAAAAGAGATTTTTTGAATTAGTAAAGAATGCGTCACGGTATCAAAGGCCTTTTTAAAGTCCAAAAACACGCAGTCCACGCTAAGTCACCTGTCCAGTGCCTCAGCCAGATCGTACGCAAATTCAGTCAGCTGCGTAGTACACGATAGGCCCCTTCGAAAACCATGCTGACGAGGATTAAACAATGAATGTGCGTCCATATGTGCTGCTATACTGGTGAACAAAATATGTTCGAGTGTCTTGCACGCAACTGAAGTTAGAGATACCGGTCTATAATTTGATACAGTGTTGCGAGGGCCAGATTTGTAGATTGGCAGAACACTTGAAATTTTCTAGTCATCTGGAAGGCAGGATTCATCAAGCGATTTTTCAAAAATTATCTTTAAGTAGGGTGCAACCGACTCAGCACACAGTTTGTAGAATTTGTTTGGCAAGTCATCAGGACAACCAGCCTCAGCAATCTTCAGATTCTGCAACAGAGACTGTATACCGTTGATGCTGATCACAACATCATCCATAACACTCGCCACTGGCTGGAAACTCGGGGTATTCATATCAGCATGTTCGATTTAGAGCTGAAAACAGAGCTGAAATATTTACTAAAGAACTCAGCTTTTTGTGCATCATCATCAACAAAGGTGTCACCAGAAACAAGAGGTGGTATAGTTACAGAGTCTTTTCCATTTCTCTTTACATGTTTCCAAAATTTCTTTGGATTTTCTTTTAATTTCGTCTCCATTGAAATGCCAAACGAATTCTTTGCAGCTGCCACAGCAACTTTCATTCTTCCGGCAATTTCCTGAAGCTTGAACCAATTCTCACGCGTCGGATTTCCTTTAAATTTTACGTAAACACGTTGCCTTTTGCGCGTAATACTGCGTAGCTCCCGAGTAAACCATGGTTTGCTTTTACTCCTCATTTTCGTTAATATCCATGCCGGAACAAAGCACTGCCTCAGTTCAAACATCTTATCCTGAAATCTAGACCATAGTTCAACCACTCCAGAGTTATCGGCATGCGTTTCAAAGATCGTTCGGTACTTATTCAACTCTTCGTTTATCTCCCTTACGTTTGCTTTTTCATAGTTATATACTTGCCTATGTGCTGTACCAGCGCTCCTTACATGTTCAACTTTCATTTCACAAAGCACAACACTGTGATCGCTTATTCCAGGTAGCACCTGAGTGGAATTGACGAATTCAGGTTGATTTGTGAACAAAAAATCTAGGATTTGATCCCCACGTGTCGGTTCCAGAACCGTTTGACGCAATGCATAAAGTTCAACCAAGTCGATCTGTTCTTGGCAGGAGCGATTCGTAAAGGACTGGAAGTGAGGTTGAGTCCAGTTAATGCTAGGCAGATTGAAATCACCTCCTATCACCATAAAATCTGCTTGAATTGCGTCAACTGTCCCCGCCAGCTGCGCAAACACATCAACTGATGAATCAGGTGGGCAGTAGAACGAACACACAGTTATAACTTTGTTGTTATTAAGCACCAGTTTACACCATACAGCTTCACATTCATCGGCAACATTTATTTGGTAAGAAGAAATTGAAGCATCCACAAGAATAAATACACCTCCTCCATGCAAGTGTCTGTCCTTTCTAAAACTTTTAAAACGATCTGGGAATACTTCACCATCTGCAATTTCATTTCCTAACCATGATTCAGTGCCGAGAATAACGGACGGCTTTACCATATCAATTAGAGCTACAAATTCATCAACCTTGTTTTTAATGCTACGGCAGTTAATTACAAGAAAGGAAATAAGCGTCGCATTACGCCGACACCGTCACTCCACCGGTCCTACCTCCTTTGTAGCACTGGCCTCATCACCTACTATCGGTACGACCTCATTTGTATTATCATCAAACAAGTACTTCTCGCCGTTTATAATAAGAGTGTCATACCTGAGGCTGATCTTGTCGCCACTTTGTTCTCGTGATTTTGCGAACTGCCATAGAAACTTTCTTTTTCTACGTACTTCCTCAGAAAAGTCCTCTGAAATACTTACATCACTTCCTTTTAATTTATAAGCCCTCTTCAAAACATTCTGCTTGTCAGCGTATGAGGCGAAAATCGCTTTTAAAGGACGGTTGCTACCAGACTTGAATCTGCCTAACCTGTGAGCAATTTCTAGTTTTACGGATTGAACACCTAATCTCGAATTACACACATCAGTTACGCATTCTACTGAGTCCTCATTTGACTCGTTTGGTTTTGTATCCTCGACACCAAAGAAAAGCAAATTGCAACGCCTCCTCTGGTTCTCCAGATGCTCAACCTTTGCCATTACTGAACTCAACATCCGCTGCTGATCTTCAAATCGTTTTTTCCATTCACCAACTGCACAGTTCATTTCATCAAGGCTCGCTATTCTTGACTCTATCGATGCAATACGGCTGCCGAGATCATGCATGGCTCTCTTACTTTCAACTTGGGTCAGTTCTATCCGCGATAATATGGGTCAGTTCTATCCGCGATACTTCCGCGATAATATGGGAGCCCGTAGTCTTTGAGCAAAAATCGCCTCACCGGGCGAGATAGTGCGTCGCTCTCGGCGGGTATATACAAGGCAAGCCAAGCAACACACTTGTCCGAGCACTTCTCGTTTGTTGCCTCAGTTTAGTCATGATTTGCTCTGTGTAAGCATTTTTGCCCTTGCAAATCCTTCATGTAATTTACAATATTACACACCTCTTGCTTGATGATGATGATTATATATGTATGGTTTGTTCTGCAATTGAATCAGTAACCCGTCTCATTCTGAGAGTCCGACCACTTTTTCAAGCGCAAGTGAATGAATTTTAATATACTAACTGTATATTTTAGTCTATTTATAATGTAATCCAATATATGTAATGCATATTTTAGTATATTTTTAGTGCAATATAAATATGCTAACTGCGCAAAAATGTACTTTTGCGTATTTTAAAACGGTCAAAATATTATTCCTAGCATACTTAGAAAGCTTTGGTCTATGGTTTATGGGGTTTAACGTCCCAAAGCGACTAAGGTATGACAGACGCCGTGGTGGAGAGCTCCGCAAATTTCGACCACCTGGGGCTCTTTAACGTGCACTGACATCGCACAGTACACGGGCCTCTAGAATTTCAACCGCCGCGGCCGGGATCGAACCCGCGTCTTTCGGGTCAGCAGCCGAGCACCATAGCTACTGAGCCACCGCGGCGGCGCTTCTTAGAAATCACTTAGAAAGCATTCGTATTGCAGTTTAAGCATAGGGACAGAAAAATCCGAAATAAACATGAAATTAATACAATATGTTAGAAATGCATTTTTAGCACATCCTCTTTTTCGCTATGGGAATGATGTAATGTGACGTCCTACCATGTTCCCACCATCACCCCCTCCCCCCCAATCTATAAAGGTGTAGATGAAATCCCAGAGATGGCATCACTGGCTGACGTCAATGTGGTGCCAGCGTTACCGGCTATATTCGCATCAAAATTTTGAGCAGTCGTTTGTCGTACAGCGTTGCGGTTAGTGTCATAGCATCTGTCTGTGCATAAGGCTTTCATGTTTTAGTCAAGTAGGAGGCTAGCTTACGAGAGGAGTTCGGAAACGGCGACATATGGACCTTTAGTTGCATATCTCATCAAAACCATGCCTTCGCATTCTTCCACGTAAGCAGACACAAATTCCTCTGAATTTTTCACATGCTGTAATCTTGCTAGTGAAGTTCGACATGTAAATGTGTAATGCTCTTGATTTTTCCGTTTCCTGTAGATACGATATCAGCGAGACGCCCTATATTTACATTGCTCTGAGCCATACCTCCTACCAAAACTTCTTCCAGTCGGTGCCCACATGGGATCACTTTGGCGATCCTGCGTACACTGCGCCCGGTTGTTTCATTGTTCCGCCGACTATCAGCGAGTTTCCGCCGTCGGTAAAAGATTATCATGTTACACTGGTAAGTGTATATACCATTTTCGTTTCTCTTTTTCCGAACAACGGCGCGTACAGTCGCGAGCAAAAAATATTAGCACAGATCACTGGCGATCAGAATTCGTATATCTCACCAAGCGGCGCTGCCGTACGCAGACCTGCCTAACGGGCCGTTTCCATGTTTGCAGCCTAGGGGGGGACGGCAGGAAGTAAGCTTTATCAAGCGTGCACCGCCCGAGCGTTGAAGTGCCGGCCCTACGTGACTGTGCATGCGGCATTTATTTTGGCTCGGTTATCATGAGCAAAGATGGCTTCTTTTTATTACTTTTTTTTTATGTCCGCGATGGTTTGTCAAAAGGAACTCGCGGGAACAATAGATGATAGCGCTGCTTTTAGCCAGTAACTTTGCTGGCCCGTGGCAGTCCGCTGAACCCCCCTAATGCTGTAGAATGGGAACAGCCGGGCACTCTCGTTATCAGCCTCTTCGCCACCCGCAGCGCCATGCGTTGTCATTTCGGCGCTCTGGTGCTCCTTCATGTGTGCTAATATTTTTTACCCGCGACTGTACCATATTCCCAGTTTAAATGAGATAAAGTCAGAAAATGAGAAACAACTCATGCTAGACAGCTGCTTTGGACGCCACCACAATACCTCGTGATTTGAAGCGCTTGAGCGACTTAGGCGAAATATGGCGGATACTGTTCATCGTTCCTGATAAGAACGATGAGAAATCATTTGCAGACGTGCTCATTTTCTTTTCTTGCAGAAAACAGTGCGCACTTTGCGTCATGGAGGCTGAGCTAGTCCTTACAAATATGTGTTGTAACTTAATTAGAATTTGATTTTTTTCTATTGGTTCTATTAAAATTGTGTAAACTTTTACTGTCTAACACCATTTATGGAAACAACACGTCGCGGGCTGGTTGGTTCATAACAAGGCAGAACAGCGCAAGCTACACAGGGACAAAAATGTAGACGAGACACACACAGCGCTGTGTGTCTCGTCTACATTTTTCTTCCTGTCTACAAAGTTTTGTAGCAAATTACTTCCTTGTATATCCTCTACATAAAACAAACTAGAAAAATCTTTTACAATATATCCCCATTTTCTGATACAAAGTTGGTAGAGAGTTCATTTTTACATGTCTGTCAACAGACAGTTACTAAAAAAACTCTGAAACATTCTGACATATCAGGAGAATTAAATGACCAAACTGCATGTTCTTTGTTATAATTCAAACTACCTTGTTCTCATAACAGTTACGATCCCTTATATGAGTGTATGTCGAAATTTTTTTCAGATAGCTAAATGTCTTACTAAACCAAAAACTGAAGATTATTCGTTGCGAATGCATTTGGGATCAAATTAGGTTAGGAAGACATTCAAAAGAAGAAAATATTTTTATAATTTGTTGATAGGAGGTTACTAAACTGCCTACTTCTTTCTATGTACCGCTGTCAGTAAAAAAATACTAGAAACCGAGTTAGCTTTTGTGGAAATGGGCAAAACTGCCTAAATAAATCAAGCCCTTTACCCAAACACTTGTCAGCGATTAAAGCAACCTTGAAGGGGAAACGAAGAAAAGCCTTGACATTCTCTTAGCCAAGCAGAATGATTTGGTTTTGTTGTGCATAGAGGGCGTTAGTCTTATTATGCATGCGCTTTTCTTATAATGCATCGCGAGCACCGCCCACTTTCATTTGTATATAAACATCGTCACCGGAATAAACGGGGTTCATTTGGTGGCACGCCGCCGGCCACGAACCTTGACGTCCTTCTTTGTTTTGGCTCCGATGTTTCGGCCACCACAGGTTTGTACAGCAATTTCATTTCAATTATATCAATCTAAGCATTTCTTAGTTTCCGATTTAACATTGGCGAAAAAAAGAAACTTGATAACATAACATTTGCGCCTGACATTATAAACGTGCCTTGAGTTGAAGACATTTAAATGGCATTTCTTGATAGCAATGTGGTAAATGTTTGCTTTTTTTATGAAACCATGGGATATTAATGTGCTTTCCCTAGCAACTCAAGGCAATCAAAAGAACTTTCTACGCAAAACAGAGAGTTACAGTGATATTGTGCTACACGAGCACAATGTTGTGTGTATTATACCTTATACCACTTCCCAATATAGTTGATTCCATAAAAGAAACGTCATACCTGCAGCGTATTTGGCCTTAAATACTGTACACAGCCCATCTCACTAATGAAAAAATGTTTAGCGTCTTAGAGGGAATAGTTTTACCAGAGCCGGACGACCCTTCGACCACTACAGTAACGCTTTGCTGTTGCAATATTTGCAACGTTTCAATTACCAGGCCACACTTTACGGCACAGTTGCAGTTGCCGTAGTTTGCATGCTTCAGTAAGACAGTGCTAAAACTCTCAAATATTACGGGTGTTTCGTTCACGCTTTTTTTCTTTCAAGTGATTTTTGTTCAAGCCCAGAAAAAATATTTGATGCTTAGCGCGGCACCAATGTATTTCAATTGCACTGAACGACACTCTCTCGCCTGTTAAAAAGACAGCATCCCCAACTCCACGCTAACTCCTTCCTGAGCCACCAAGACACGCACACCTTTTTCCTCTCACAATATCCCACGCGCTGCTCGTCATGCTAAAGCGCCCTGCCCGCTCTATACCACTCCATTATGCAGTGCACAAAGACCCTCGCCCTTCTCCTGGCAAACAACTATGCTTCACCCTAGTGCCTCTTCATTATGGGAAGCTGCGCCGTCCAGCTCTAGCCTTACAGATCAGCAATGACTAATCGCAACGGCCCGCAGAATAGCAGAAGTTATCGGACTCCTAGACTGAAGACACGTCCACGCGGATCGGTCCACAAGTCACCTTTTCTGGAAATCAAACATTTTTTCACTCCCCCCCCCCCCCCCGCCTCTTTTCGCGCCGCTCCTTACTCTGAGGATATTTTGCATCCTGTATGCAAGCTTACTTCTTCAATAACTCAAGTTGCTTCGTTACTGAACTATTGTTTATTGGAAATTACCGGCCGCGCAATATTTGTCTCTATTTTTTTATATTATTCAGCCTGCTTACTATTCAACAAATTTCTGTCAAAACGAAGTTCAAAGGAGGTCCCCTTTCAGTCATCGACTATGGGACCTCCTTCTGCCTGTCAATGAGTATTCAAGAAATTATTGACTAATAAAATTTTTATCCTGATTCTGAAAGTGAAGCCGCGATGGATAATAGGATCGAGCTTGGTTGGTGCTTTAAGGCGACATAACCTACAGCTAGGCGTTCATTTTCTAATGCCCCTTCTGTTGAGAAGTTTAGGGAAACTAAATAGATATCAATCCGCTGAAGTTTCCTTTGTGAGTGTGCAAGGGATGCTGCTATCAGTTCGCACTAAAGTTCGCACTCTAGCGACACCGTACTAAGCAATAGAATAGCTTTAATTATGAGACTTGCCAGAGCTCTGGTCCGATAATCTAGTTTGTAAGCAACCCACTGCTCTAGCTCTGAGAAGCGCTAAAGCACCGATGCAGTGCCTCTTCTGCATTTCTAGTAGCATCCCCTGCAACGCAAACACGGTACGAAGCACTGGCGAGGAAGGCACGACATTCGTTATATTTTAAATTATCACGTAATTCAATGACTCTCAGAATAAACTTCAATTAACGAATGTAATACATATTGTTTATTAGGAGGCTTACTGCATTAAGAGATCTCACTAATCCAGAAAAAAACTGACAGCTGCGGACGATATCGGCAAAGAACACCTGTGTTCTGGGATCTGGGGTCTGGGCAGCGAACACCAGAAGGGCGATGGCGACAGCCTCGACACCTGCGGCGATGGCGCTGGCAGCACCCGAATACTGATTCACATGATACCGTGCTCGCACACCACACACGCTCACATCGAGGACATGAAAAGCGCTGTCTGAGGCTGCACTCTGCCAGAGTAAGCATGAACGCCTGAGAAAAGAACAGACTGCAGTGATGCGCAGAGAAGTCGCAGTTCGGCGCGAATGTATCTGACGGTTCGGGCTCTTACTAGCACAAACTGATATTGCAAACAATAAAAATCAAGCCGGTTAAAATTTCTTAGTATTCGATGGCAAATGACATTGTCCATAAAATGCGCCAGTTGTTATATGCTCTTAAAACAACTCACAGGCTAACAATATTGATTAACTATATTGCGTAAATCCCATTCTTCAGTAAATCCGGTGTAGGCGCTTTCATTGTCGGCGTTGTGAGCGAAAAATCGCGAGCATAGCTCTTTTGCAGGCGGTCCCCAGACAGCAACCGAGGAGTCAGGGGGGGCCACCTTGGTCATATGGCCTTGAGCCGTCGCCACAACATGCCCGACGGATAGTGAGCAAACTGGCCACCGTGGCAGGTGGTAGTAAAATTAATGATTGTTCGCTCGGGAAGAGCCGCCTGGATCCGCAAGGTCCCCGTCTGGAAGCACCTGCCAATGCAGGGCAGTGACGCATCGCTGAAACACAGCACCACTGCGCCAGGAGGAGTATGCGGACTCCCACGGTTGTATTAATGTAAACTACACAATGATCTTCTGCATGTACAGGAATTATCCATTGCGCTGTCGCACCATGCCCTTAAGGCGGAGAGTAAGTGGACCCTGAAATTGTTTTTGGTTGTTAAGAGCCAAACCATTATTTTGCTTTAAAACATTGCATTAATTGCTGATTATGCTATAAATTAATAAACGAATAAACGAAAATAGTGTTCCGTCACTTTTTTATTTTCCTTTAGAAAATAAGACTCCGAAAAACTCTCCCTATTTTCCATATAAAATAGAGGGAGTTGGGAAAAAACACATTTTAACAAAAACTTAAGAAGGTCGAGCGCAAGGTATTGCCTGTAAAGGGCTGAAGGTTGTGATGCGAAGGAACGGTCATTGTAGAATGCAGAGAGTGTGACTTAGTATGTACGGGTACAAATTGCTTTAAGCATTCTGGGAATTAACTGTTTTCAAATTTTTCGCGTTCTCGTAAATGCCTACTGAAGCTGCTTTTTGTGTGTGTGCGAATAGACATCATTTCACATGGTGTCGTTGTCCGCATGTACAACGCGGTAAGCAGCGTTATTTGAAGAACTGCGTAGAGACACTTACGACTGTTTACATGTTATAATGATAAAGCTTTACAGTACTTAGTCATGCTACGTTGCAGATGTAATTGCGCTGAATCATGCGTCATCACTTCAAGTACACGTGTGACGCATATTCTGTAGAACCTCTATACACCTTACATTACCTTACTTTTAAAGGCTTGAGTAATTCTGCATGGTAGAATGACTGTGCGTCATCACTTTGACTACAAGTCATGCTTATACATACTTTGTACAAACCCAATGCACGTTACATTACTTTTGCATGTAAACTGTTGAGTAATGCCTCAAAACATCGACTACACGCCATGATTACGCTACATATAAAGTGCTGAGTCATGCTGCGTTGCAGAACGATTAAGTCGTGACTGCGCATACCTTGCAGAAACTGCACATCGTACGTTATCTTACTTGTAAAAACTGAGTGTTGATACATTGCATACAGCCAGAATCATGAGTCATGACTGGGACGACGAGTCATGACTTACGTAGCATCCTACGTTACGTTTCAATGTTCATGACTACATACTCGTTTACATGGGTTGTGACAATGTACACCGGTGTTATAGCGTCATCGGAACTTCGTACCATGGACGGCGGCGGATGGCTTTTATGCAAATGGGACAAGTAACGATCTCGCATTTATAATGTTTTCGTCCCTCTCGTTCATGATTATACGTAATCGAACTGAAATAATTATATCATTGGGTAGACGTGAGGCAAGGCCGAGGGCGGCGAACGGCAGAGGCGAAAATAAACGATTAAGTGTTTACTAAGGCGTTGTGTATAGGTCCGACAGTAAGGCAACATACTCTGAACGTAAATACGTAGCGTTAAAACAGGACACACAAAGATGAGGACAGGACGGGGCTACAACTTACACCTGAATGAAATCGATGAACGAAAGACACATCCCTTCTCGAGAAAAGACGCGCGTATGCAAACTGGAAAGAATGGCAAAACTGTGATAATCTAGAAAAATCCGGTAAGAGAAAAAGGGATGAAAAGGGAGGAATAGTCACCGCTCATGAAGACTGTTGTACAAACATTAAGTGCGTCGTACAAACTTTCTTTTTCCATTAGGTAAATAGATGGTGTTCGAATGCAGGTCTCACTACTGCATTGTGATAATTGATGAGCTTCCAAGATTTCCCTCGCCAATTGATCTTTACCCCTTCCTAAGATCTTCGCGCGGTTCAAAGAGGGAAAGCAACCTGTGCAGCTCTTGCAATGCTTTGGCAAGTGCTCATCAGTTTGCTGACGAAGCGAAGATGCATGTTCACTCAGCCGCACGTTTACACATCTGCCCGTCTGCCCAATGTACACACTTCCGCAGCAGAGAGGGATCTGATAAACAATATCTGTGGCGCATGAGACGTGCGGCTTCTTGTGTTTCGTGCTATACCCTGAATTCTTGACGCTGTCATGATCTGCCAGAGCGCAAAGCTCACGATTCCATTCAGTTTTTATATATTCACCTGTATTTTGATCCTGTTTGTCATTTTTGCTGGGCTTACGAGCTACGGTCCAAGAAGCGCTACTACCTTAAGACTCTTCTCATTTGAAGCTCATTAAGCGAGGCACAGCAGCCACATGTCTCAGGTCCGCACTCCTCGAGTCATGTCCGCACAAAGTTCGTAGTAGTTTTGACAACCTGGTTCAAAGACTTAAAGAAGCAGGCTTTCCTGGCGATGTTCTTGGGGCTGTCGCAGAAACTCTAAAGAAAAAGTTACACAAAGAAAGAGAACACATCCAGTTACCTAAGATAAATGTACCGGGACATCAGAAAGGAAGTTTGAAGTTATGGCCTATTTACACAGGCTCTCGCATAACTTGAAGGGAGTGGCAGCGAAATTTGGTATTGATGCGGCATTTTCAGCTCCCCTCAAGCTTGCAAAGCTTTGCGCTCTGGCAGATCATGAGAGCGTCAAGAAGTCAGGGTGTAGCACAAAACACAAGAAGCCGCACGTCTCATGCGCCACAGATATTGTTTATCAGATCCCTCTCCGCTGCGGAAGTGCGTACATTGGGCAGACCGGCAGATGCCTAAACGTGAGGCTGAGTGAACATGCATCTTCGCTTCGTCAGCAAAATGATGAGCACTTGCCGAAGCATTACAAGAGCTGCAGAGGTTGCTTTCCCTCTGTGAACCGCGCGAAGATCATTGGAAGGCGTAAAGATCGATTGGCGAGAGAAATCTTGGAAGCTCATGAAATATCACAACGCAGTAGTGACGCGTGCATTGGCACACCATCTATTTACCTAATGGAAGAAGAAAGAAAGTTTCTAAGACGCACTTAATGTTTGTACAACAGTCTTCATGAGCGGTGACTATTCCTCCCCTTTTCGTCTCTTTTTCTTTCACCGGATTTTCCTAGATTATCACAGTTTTGCCATTATTTCAAGTTTGCGCATGCGTGTCATTGCTCGAGAAGGGATGTGTCTTTCGTTGATCGATTTCATTCAGTTGTAAGTTGTAGCCGTAGCCCCATCCTGTCCTCATCTTTCTGTGTCCTGTTTCAGCGCTACGTTTGTTCGTTAAGATTACGTATGACCAATTGGCCCCACAGTGTACTCTGTTAAAGGCAACATACACAAGACAGTGCGGTACCGAGGCTGTCAAAGGGCCTTGCTCGGGAAAAGAGCGTGCAAGGTGTCCAATGGCGCGACTTGTACACGCACGAAAGATAGGCGATGCAGCGATGCGGCGGCGCTTTCGTTATACAAGCCGCGCATGTCAGTTTCCGGTTGCATGCGCACGCTCGCCTTTATACGGTACTGATGCGTAGAGTAAATGGCATCGGGGAGGCTACGCACCCAGATAAGATTACCTGAAAAACTCTTCGGTACCAGTCAATATCACATCCTTAGTTAAAATTAGCCTTTAAATCCCCGAAGCTAATCTCAATGTGCAGACCTAATAACTACACTAAAACGAACACGCCAATGGGGGTTTGGAGGGCTTTTTGGTCCATGAAGTCAATTAAAGGAAACAGCGCAAACGAGGGAAAAAAGCTGCTTGAATGCAGCTTGAGAGGAACCCTGCGCCCACACTGCTGAGGCAATGCATTGCCTCAGTTTCTAGTTTACAAGACAGCTACAGGTGAGGCACTTGAAAACAATACATAAAATATCAACCTGAATGGAATATTTACAGTGGAAAGGTATGAAACTTGTAGCGCGATGGGAACCAGAGCCAGGGGATATAGATGCATATTGGATGGAGCAGCCGCGGACGTAGCACGTCCATAGTTACCGCTGATGTGACGTAGAACGTCATCGAACGGTGAGGGTGGAAGCTGGATGGGCTTGACGCCATAGGAAGCATAATAGGGTTCTCACACAGCTTGCACCCTCGCCGTTCGATGACGTTCTACATCACATCAGCGGTAACTCAGGACGTGCTACGTCCGTCGCTTAAAACATGGGTGGCGCTGATGAACACTCTAAAGGTTAGGTTATATGTAACCATAAATACCCCCGAAAGCAGATTTGACAGCCGTCGCCGTAGCTCAGCGGTAGAGCACCGGACGCGTAATTCGGAGGCCGCGGGTTCGGATCCCACCAGAGCACCGTACGCGTAATTCGAAGGTCGCGGGTTCGGATCCCACGGGTGGCATGTGGTTGTTTTTTCATCTGCTTTTCTGATCAATTAGCTTTACGCGATAGCATATTCAGCAATATTCTAAATCGTACAACACTACAAAATAAATATATTAAAAAATGTCCTGTGTCCCTTGGTTTCTGTGGCTGTTGGCTTTTCTCATATGTATAACGAGCGCCTTATTCCCCATCCCTTGTTTGCTTAACTGCTTAGCGAGGGCCTCGGTTCTGGCAGCCTTGACGCCAAAGGAAGCATAATAGGGTTCTCACACAGCTTCCACCCTCGCCGTTCGATGACGTTCTACGTCACATCAGCGGTAACTGAGGACGGGCTACGTCCGCCGCTTAAGATCGTGGGTGGCGCTGATGAACACTCTAAAGGTTAGGCAAACAAGGGAAGGGGCATGATGGGCTCGTTATAAATATGAAAGAAGCCAACAGCCACAAAAACCAAGTAGCACAGGAGATTTTTAATTAATTTATTTATTTTGTGGTGTTGATCAATTTAGAATATTACTGAATATGTTATCGCTTAAAGCTAATTGATTAGAAAAGCATAAGAAAAAACAACCACATGCCGCCGGTGGGATCCGAACCCACGACCTCCGAATTACGCGTCCGGTGCTCTACCTCTGAGCTACGGCGACGGCTGTCAAACCTTCTGCTTTCGGGGGTATTTATGTTTACAAGTAACCTAACCTTGAGAGTCTTCATCAGCGCCACCCACGTTCATAAGCAGCGGACGTAGAACGTCCTGAGTTACCGCAGGTGTGACGTAGAACGTCATCGAACGGAGAGGGTGGAAGCTGCGTGAGAACTCTCTTATGCTTCCTATGGCGTCAAGGCTGCCAGAATCGAGGCCCTCGCTAAGCAATTAAGCAAACAAGGGAAGGGAAATGAGGGGCTCGTTATAAATATGAAAGAAGCCAACAGCCACAAAAACCAAGTAGCACAGGGGATTTTTAATTTATTTATTTATTTTGTGATGTTGATCCATTTAGAATATTACTGAATATGTTATCGCTTAAAGCTAATTGATTAGAAAAGCAGAAGAAAAAACAACCACATGCCGCCGGTGGGATCCGATGGGATTCGGATCCCACCGGCAAAATAAATAAATAAATTAAAAATCCCCTGTGCTACTTGGTTTCTGTGGCTGCTGGCTTCTTTCATATATATATATATATATATATATATATATATGAAAGAAGCCAGCAGCCACAGAAACCAAGTAGCAGCCTTGACAGTGAACGAACAAACACTACTATGATACGTGGCAATATATATATATATATATATATATATTGCCACGTATCATAGTAGTGTTTGTTCGTTCACTGTCAAGGCTGCAGGAAAGGGTTGTTATCACTTTTGTTCGTGACGCGAGAAGCGACCGGACTAATCTCGATTGTTCACACCCATGAACAGCTGCATCTACTTGTTTCTAGATTACTCTAGATGATCTCGGCCTGTTATCTCGAAGTTTCCTTGCCGGCTTTAAATTGAACGATGCCGCGAGCAGCGGGCATTCGTAGTTCGACGACCGACGAGCACACTTGTTGCTTACGCCGCCGCCGAGTGATTCAGTTCTTTTGCGGGCGCAAGTCAGCCCAAAAAAATTCAGGGGGCACTTTGACTGTCTAAAGTGCGTAGAGGCGAAAGCGTTTTCCGCACCACTTTCAGTGCTTCTGTGGCACTGGTGGCGTCACACGTAATTGAGCACTAATTACTAAGTGATGACAAATCACTAATTAATGGTTAATTACTGATTACTGCCTGAATACTAATTAACTGCTAATTAAGCTTAAGCTTAAGCTTCGCCTTTAGGAATGGAACGCGACAGCGTGTTGTAGCGCTGCCAGGGAGTCCACGGAACGCCACCACCCGTTCGGTGCGATGCCTTGCCGTTTCAACGCAACGGTTTTTGAGGAAAGGAAATGGCGCAGTAAATCTCTGTCATCTCGGTGGACACCTGAACCGCACCGTAGAGGAACGGAGGAAGTGGGAGTGAAAGAAGAAAGACGAAGATGGCCCGTAATGAAGAAAATGAAAATTGTATTTGAGGAAAGAAAATTACGCAGTAACTGTCTGACATATCTCGGTGGACACCCGTCAAAATTCAGGGAGGGGGGGGGGCGGGTGCACTTTTTTTTTTACCTAAAGTGTGGTCACTGATGTGTGGTTAAGATGTTAAGCTTCGCCTCTAAGAGTGGAACGCGAGAGCGTCTTGCAACGCTGCCAGGGAGTCCATAGAACGCCAATCGCCCATTCGGTTCTACGCATCGCTCGTCGGTAAATTGGTTTTTGAGGAAAGGAAATGTATTTCTCTCTCATATCTCGGTGGACACCTAAACCTCGCCGGAAGGGAAGGGAGGAGGATGGCAGTGAGCGAAGACAACGTATTCACTAGACGTGCCTTTGTTCATTCCAAACCATCGGGCTGGCATGGCCGAGTGGATAGCATGCTCGTCTCGCACTCCGAAGACCGGGGTTCGATTCCCGAGCTCGACCAATTTCTTACTAGGTTTTACTTATTAATATGGCCTGACTAGAGAAGTTAATTAGGCTAATTGGGTAATTAAGCAATTAACTAAGCTCAGTCCCACTTACTTGGAGCATCACTATATGGTCCCTTCAATTGGTTGCATGGTTACTAGCCAAAGTACAATTGGCCCCGTTTGAAATTGGCGCACTGTGACGTCACGACCGTTTCGACCAACTGAAAAGCGTGACATTCTCTGTCGACAACTGCTGCTTACAACGATGAGACATTAAAGGCTTTCGCCTTAATAAAGAGCTTCGTTTCCAATACTGGTTGGTGTCTTCCTGACTGCTGGACTGCTGTCACTAAAACGTGACATCTGGTGGAGGTGCGGGGTAGCCTTCCATGTACCGGACACCCCCTACAAGCCGTGACGCCAGCCCTCTGAGTCATCAACCGCAGGACCTGAGTCCAGTCCACCGCGCTAGCCGACGCCTGCAAGGGGACGCACCAGAGTTCGAGACTCTGCCGGACCCTACTCAGACGCGAAAGCCAGTAGCAACGTTCATCATGAGCTTGCCCCAGACGACGACTCCAATCATTCTTCACCAGCCCCGGGTGCCACCAACCTTCGACGCTTCGCCTGGCGCCGACCCCGAAGAATGGCTGGAGCAGTTCGACCGTGTGGCTATCTTCAACAACTGGGACGATGCCACGAAACTTAGGGTACGTCTTCTTCGCCTTGGAGGGACCAGCAAAAGTCTGGTTTGAGAATGAGGAAGCTAACCTCACCAACTGGGAAACCTTCAAGGAGCAGCTTCTAAAGACCTTCACGAACGTCGTGCGAAAGGAGAGAGCCCAGCAGCTGCTACAGTCACGCATACAACGCCCAAACGAGACCGTTGCTGTGTACACTGAGGAAATGAAGCGTCTCTTCCGGCGTGCCGACGCGAGCATGAAGGAAGAAGAGAAGGTGAAGTTGCTTATGCGAGGAGTTAAGGAGCAACTATTTGCCGGCCTCGTTCGCAACCCACCGAAAACCGTCGCGGAATTCGTAGAAGAGGCATTCACAATGGAGAAAACACTTGACGCCCGAGCCCGCCAGTATGACCGCCAGCAGCGATTTTTGTCAGCAAGCTGCATGGACACCGCTAACAACGATAACCTGCGGGAGGTATACGTGAAGTTGTGCGAGAGGAGCTCCGACGACTGCTGCCAACGGGAACGCGGCCGCAACTTTCATCGCTCACTGACGTCATTTGGGACGAGGTTCAACAGGCCTTGGGTGTGACGCCGACACCCACGCAGCCTATGCAGCCCCCAGCTATGACTTACGCCGCAGCTGTGCGCCGTCTTGCACCTCGACGACGGGACCCAAGCCCCTATCGCCATCAGCCAGCTGCGTTGGACCGCCGCCCACTCGCCCCAACCCGCCCGTCCTACGAGCGACGCGCGCAGCCGAGGAAATGCGACGAGTGGAGAACTCCCGACCAGCGCCGCCCACGGTGCTTCCACTGTGGCGAAGCCGGTCACGTCCTCCGGCACTGCCCATACAGAAGACTGGGCATACGAGGGTTCTCTTACGATGCTTCACGACCACAACCCGGCCAGCGACCAGCCGAAATCGAGGAGTTTTTACGCCGGGAAGAATACTCATCGCCGAGCCGCCTATCACGTTCCCCGTCGCCATCGTCCCCGCGCTTTGTATCTCCTAGCCGAGGTTACGCCGTGCGTGGACGCTCCCCCAGCCCCCGAAGGTTAAACTAAATAAAGCAGCCTCTGGAGGTGAGGTTGCTTCTAAGCGCAATGACAAAGATCCTCCATCGACGAGTACTCAAGACCATGCCTCAACTACGACGACAACACCGACGACGACGACACCGACGACGACGACGCGGCCAGACTTGAAGCTTTTACCGCTGCCCAGTGAAGAAACGTCGCAGTACGCCCACCGCAGACTCACTACTCGACGAAGCCGAGATCGGACACCGAAGACAACGTACAATACGAGAACGCGAACAAGTGACCTTGAAGTTACGGTCGATGGTCACGCGGTTACTGCCTCGGTGGACACGGGAGCTGACTACTCTGTCATGAGTGGCCCACTCGCTGTCCGATTCAAGAAGGTAACAACAGCCTGGGATGGCCCGCTGATCCGCACCGCAGGTGGCAACCTGATTACGCCGTCAGGACGCTGCACCGCGAGAGTTACTGTAAATGGGAGAACCTATGCGACAACCTTCCTGATCCTACAGCAATGCTCGAGAGACGTGATTTTGGGAATGGACTTCCTGAACGAACATCGGGCGATCATTGATCTTCGATCTAAGTCGATCAAGCTTTCCACGGAAAAAGCCATACCTGCTGCGACGAGCGCGACTCATCACGTTGCCTTAAACGTCCTCGATGAAGCATTGAGCGTGCCGCCCCGATAAAGTGTTCTCGTCGGTATAGGTACTGGAGACATCGAAAATGCCGAAGGCGTTATCGAGGGGAACACCCAGTTACTCCTGGATCGAGGATTGGGCGTCGCGAGGGGAGTCGCCGGAATCCGAAATGGCCAAGCCCAGGTGTTGCTAACCAACTTCACCGAAGAATACCGCCATCTAAACAAAGGTACGACGATCGCTTTCCTCGACGAGCTGGCAGACATCAGAGACGTATTTGCCCTACCCGACCAACCCGCAGAACTATCTGAACAAGGCCATCAACCGACGTTCGACATCAACCCGGCATTACCCCGGAGCAGACAAGACCAAATACGCAGTCTTCTTCACAGGTACACCGATTGCTTCTCATCAGCATCGAATGTGCGACGAACCCGGCTTGCCAAGCACCGCATTGTAACAGACGAACACGCACGACCACTGCAACAGAGCCCCTAACGCGTATCGCCGCTAGAACGCCAAGCTATCCGCAAGCAAGTTGAGCAAATGCTTCGTGACGACGTCATCCAGCCATCAAGGAGCCCCTGGGCAGCACCGGTCGTCCTAGTGAAAAAGAAAGACGGCACCCTTCGCTTTTGCGTCGATTACCGCCGCCTGAACAACATTACGAAGAAGGATGTCTACCCCCTCCCCCGCATCGACGATACAGTGGACCGGCTGTGCAACTCTAAGTACTTCTCATCGATGGACGTGAAGAGCGGCTACTGGCAAATCGAAGTCGACGAAAGAGATCGCGAGAAGACTGCGTTCATCACGCCAGACGGACTCTTCGAGTTCAAGGTGATGCCATTCGGCCTCTGCTCTGCCCCAGCGACGTTCCAGCGAGTAATGGATACGGTGCTCGCAGGCTTGAAGTGGCAGATTTGCCTAGTCTACTTAGATGACGTTGTTGTCTTCTCCTCAAGCTTTGAAGACCACCTCAGAAGGCTTCGGATAGTGCTGGAAACGATCAAGTCTTCAGGCCTGACACTGAAACCGGAGAAGTGCCACTTCGCCTACGAAGAGCTGCTGTTCCTTGGTCACGTCGTAAGCAAGGATGGAGTTCGCCCAGACCCCAAGAAGACAGCTGCGATCGCAGAGTTTCGACAGCCTAATGACAAGAAGGCTATACGCAGATTCCTTGGATTGTGCGCTTATTACCGGCGATTCGTCAAGAACTTTTCGCGCATCGCTGAACCTTTGACCCAACTTACCAAGGCAGACGTGCCTTTTAAATGGGAAAGGCCGCAAGAGGAAGCTTTCAACGAACTGAAGCGCCGCTTACAGTCCCCTCCTGTGCTGGGGCACTTTGATGAAAACGCCGAAACCGAAGTTCATACCGATGCAAGCAGTGTGGGCTTAGGAGCAGTCCTCGTTCAGAAAAATGGCAGACAGGAGAGAGTTATCGCGTACGCTAGCCGTTCACTGTTGAGAGCCGAAGCCAACTATTCGACGACAGAGAAAGAATGTCTCGCCATTATTTGGGCCACGTCCAAATTTCGCCCCTACTTATACGGACGACCATTCAAGGTTGTGAGCGATCACCATGCTCTGTGCTGGTTGGCCAATTTGAAAGATCCCTCCGGCCGCCTTGCTCGTTGGAGCCTGCGTCTTCAAGAATTCGACATACCTATAGTCTACAAATCTGGCCGCAAGCATTCCGATGCAGACTGCCTATCGCGAGCCACCGTAGACGCAGCACCGGAAGAGGAAAACGACGACGCTTTCTTAGGACCGGTCAGCGCCAGCAGTTTCGCGCAGCAGCAGCGCTCGGATCCTGAGTTGCAAAACCTGGTTGATTATTTGAAAGGCAAGACCACATCGCCTCCCCGGGGGTTCAAACGCCAACTGTCGTCCTTCGTCCTTCACAATAATGTCCTTCTGAAGAAGAACTTCGTGCCCAACAGGACAGTGAATCTTCTTGTCGTGCCCAAAAATCTCAGGCAAGAAATTATGCAGGCATGTCATGATGAGCCGACTGCAGGGCATCTCGGAATTGCTCGCACGTTGCACCGCATCCAGGAGAAGTACTATTGGCCGCGGCTAGCTACCGACGTTTCCCATTACGTGAAAACGTGCCGTGAGTGTCAGCGACGCAAAACGCCTCCGACTAGACCAGCCGGACTCCTGAACCCCATACCACCGCCAACTAAGCCCTTTCAGCAAATCGGGATGGACCTCCTCGGCCCCTTTCCGACTTCATCGTCAGGAAAGAAGTGGATCATCGTGGCCACCGACTACATGACCCGCTACGCCGAAGCAAAAGCGTTGCCTAGTGGTACCGCAACAGAAGTCGCAAAATTTTTTGTCGAACAAATTCTCCTGCGACACGGCGCCCCGGAAGTGCTCATCACAGACAGAGGAACGGCGTTTACAGCGGAGCTGACGCAAGCCATTTTAAACTACAGCCAGACAAGCCATCGGAGGGCAACTACCTATCATCCGCAAACCAACGGACTCACAGAGCGTCTCAACAAGACTATCGCAGACATGCTCTCTATGTACATCGACGCCGAACACAAGACATGGGACACCATTCTGCCGTACGTCATCTTTGCTTATAACACTGCCGTCCAGGAGACTACCAGGTTTACCCCATTCCAGCTTGTCTACGGCAGGAAGCCCACGACAACACTCGACGCAATGCTCCCGCAAGTTTCAGACGAAGACAACCACGACGTCGCCGCCTACCTTGATCGCGCCGAGGAAGCCCGAAGACTTGCGCGGCTTCGCATTAAAGACCAGCAGCACGCCGACGCCCGACGCTACAATCTGCGCAGACGAGACACGAATTACAAGCCAGGTGATCGTGTTTGGATATGGACGCCAATTCGCCGCCGTGGATTGAGTGAAAAGTTGCTTCGACGCTACTTTGGCCCGCACAGGGTTCTCCGTCGCATCGGTGACCTCGACTATGAAGTCATCCCCGACGGCACTACAGCATCTCAACGACGACGCACACGCCCGGAAGTCGTACATGTCGTACGCCTTAAACTTTACTATGAACGCTAATGGACTCGATGTTTACATTGTCCGTATTTATTTTTAATTTTTTTAAGCGTCGAGGCGACGCTTCTTTGGAAGGGGGGTAATGCCACGTATCATAGCAGTGTTTGTTCGTTCGCTGTCAAGGCTGCAGGAAAGGGTTGTTATCACTTTTGTTCGTGACGCGAGAAGCGACCGGACTAATCTCGATTGTTCACAGCTATGAACAGCTGCATCTACTTGTTTCTAGATTACTCTAGATGATCTCGGCCTGTTATCTCGAAGTTTCCTTGCCGGCTTTAAATTGAACGATGCCGCGAGCAGCGGGCATTCGTAGTTCGACGACCGACGAGCACGCTTGTTGCGTACGGCGCCGCCGAGTGATTCAGTTCTTTTGCGGGCGCAAGTCAGCCCAAATAAAGAGCTTCGTTTCCAAGACTGGTTGGTGTCTTCCTGACTGCTGGACTGCTGTCACTAAAACGTAACAATATATTTTCCTACAAAATTGGGTTTTAATTATCCCTCCATTCATATATCCTTGAGAGTTTGTGCTGGAAAAATTGGCAACCGTGCATACGCAATGCCTTGTGACCTCGAGCGTCCCTAGAGCTTGGAAAAACGCTAACATTATCTTAATTCATAAAAAGGAGACGCCAAGGACTTCAACAATTACAGACCGATCAGCTTACTGTCTGTTGCCTACAAGGTATTTACTAAGGTAATCGCTAATAGGGTCAGGACAACCTTAGACTTCAATCAACCAAATGACCAGGCAGGCTTTCGTAATGGATACTCGACAATGGCCCATATTCACGCTATCAACCAGGTGATAGAGAAATTAGCAGAATATAAGCAGCCCCTATGTATAGCTTTCATTGATTACCATACAGCATTTGACTCATGTGGAAACATCAGCAGTCATGCAGGCATTGCGGAATCTGGGTGTAGAGGAGTGTTATGTGAAAATATTGAAAGATATTCATAACGTTTGCACAGCTACTATAGATCTCCATAAAGTCAGCAATAAAATTCCAGTAAGGAAAGGTGTCAGGCAGGGAGACACAATCTCGCCTATGCTATTCACTGCCTGTTTACAGGAGGTATTCCGGGGCCTAAGATGGGAACAGTCGGGATAAGAGTTAATGGAGAATACCTAAGTAATTTGCGATTCGCTGATGACCTTGCCTTGTTAAGTCACTCGGGATATGAACTGCAAAGCATGAATAATGAATTAGACAGGAAGAGCAGAACGGTGGGGTAAAAAATTAACATGCAGAAAACCAAAGTAATGTTCAACAGACTAGCAAGGGAACAGCAGTTCGCAGTTGGTAGCCAGGTGCTGGAAGTAGTAAGAGAATATGTCCATTTAGGGCAGGTAGTGACAGCTGATCCAGATCATGAGAGGGAAATAACCAGAAGAATAAGAATGGGGTGGAGCGCATATGGCAGGTTATCTCAGATCATGAATGGCAGTTTACCAATATCCCTCAATAGAAAAGTATACAACAGGTGTATCTTACCGGTACTCACATATGGGGCAGAAACGTGGAGGCTAACAAAGAGGATTCAGCTTAAGTTAAGTACAACGCAGCGAGCTACGGAAAGAAAAATGATAGGTGTATCGTAAAGAGATCGGAAGCGTGCGGTGTGGGTGATAGAACAAACGCGCGTTAATGATATCCTAGTTAAAATAAAGTGGAAGAAGTGGGCTTGGGCAGGGCATATAATGCGAAGGCAAGATAACCGCTGGTCCTTAAGGGTAACGGAGTGGATTCCAAGAGAAGGCAAACGTAGCAGGGGGCGGTAAAAAATTAGGTGGGCGGATGAGATTAAGAAATTTGCGGGAATATGGTGGCCGCGGCTGGCGAAGGACAGGGTTAATTGGAGAGACAGGGGAGAGGCCTTTGCCCTGCAGTGGGCGTAGTCAGGCTGATGATGATGATGAGAGTTTCGGTCCACCTGCACCTGTCGTCAAGAGAAAAATATTTCTGTCCATTCCACTAAACGTATCAGCTGTTGCAAACACAAAGAACAAAGCGAGTAGAGAGAGAAATAATTATTGCGAGGCTACATAATCGTCATCACGATTGCTATTACAACTCCAGCTGCGGCCAATGTGTGACAAAGTTCTCTATATTACTCTCTTGTAGCCATGTCCTGTGCGTAGTCGAGCCGCCCCGTTTACAGAAATTACCGAACCACCTCCCCGCATGCCACCCACTGCCACCTCGTCCCAGTGTGCTCCGTCCACAGTGTGGACAAGGGCGCCCAGATATCATCAGGTTCGGTTTCTTGGCCACCGCTACCGCTGTTAAGTCCTCCTGAGCGCCCTCAACGTAAGCTCCCATCAATGAGCACATCGGCCACTTAGGATGGGCTCCCGCAGCAAGACCGCCAAACCTACGTGATCTTAAGGACGGTCGCCAACGCCATTCGGCCTCTCCTGCAGGCTCTGTAATCCTCAACTGCTCGAAACAACTCACCAGTGCTGGACTTCCTGTGTGCAGCACTTGAGGCACTTTAAACCACAATGGTTTTTCCAACTTTCGTGAGGAAGTCAGAGGCGCCGCGAACGTCCAGTGGAACGAAAGAGGCCTGAGGTCGCGAATCTCAAGTTTGCGTCCTTACGTCTTCACTAACTACTTCCCGACATTGATAATCTGCGAGCCCAACTTATCTCAAGCAATCAAGATTTCCGTGTACTAGTCTGCGTACTAAGCAGCGCAGCCAAGTCTAGGTATACATCCACGCTGACGTGACGTACTTTTGCTGACCAGTTACAGCTCACGGTGGCAATCAATACGCACGTTCCGTAGCCAAGACAAGAACTCTAGAATACACACTGATTGCAGCATATGTGTCGCCCTTTTCTGAATTCGACTGCGAAAGGCTAAAGTCCATCATCGAGGCAACCGGTGCTATTTGGATGATTAGTGGCGATTTCAATGGCCACGATTTACTTTCGAGAAGTACACGAATAACGCCAAACGGAGGAATCTGGCGTTATTTGCTTCCGACAATGACCTCTATGTCATTTTCGGCATGTCAATGATGGCAGTCCGACGTACCTGCGCGGCTATTCTTGCAGCAGTTGCCTGGACCTGACATTTTCAAGGTCTTTTCTTTGGAGTGTTCGCTTTCTTTCTTATGCGAAGACACATGGGAGTGACCGCATTCCTACTTACCTTAAAATAAATTGAATTGGTGCGTCTGCCTCAGCTAAACTCACGCAAATCTACTGGACGGTTTTTGAAAACATATGGAGGAGACGTGCAAAGAAGTCATCACCGTCAGGCTGGACGACAGTATAGCTAAAGCTGTGAATGGTGCACGTCGCAACACTACGCAGTGGCTTTCATGTTGAACTAGAATGCCTACGCGCTCACCGGCGGCGAGCAGAAAGGCGAAACAGACGATCCAAGTACTTAAATGATCAACCAGAGGCTAGAGGTATACAGAAAAAAATCAAGCACAGAATGATTAGCAGTTGTATCTTGAGGCAACATACGCATTACTGTCACGAAAAAATACCGTCTCAAGTTCACTTAGTGCTTCCTTCAAGTGCAGCCCGAACGGCGTAATAACGAGGCGGTTCTTTCATGCAGAGGCCTAAACCTAGCGATGCTAGAAAAATGAACGAAAGCAACGATCCCAGTCAAAGTAGAAAATACTTTGCAAACAACGTCTCCATAAACAGGCGCAGCTATATTAACACAGCGCGCGCTGAATTGCATTTGTGTTGCAAATAATCGCCTAGTTATATTGGCGCTTTCGTAATGTAGCAGTCCGAGATCAGAAACGCATACTGTGCCTCTGCCACAGATGCTAATGGAGAAATTTGTGCACGCGTGAGCGACTTTCATGAACGAGCCTCTTGGAACGAAATGTAAGTCACCTCTTGTCGAGGCGACCTTTACTCAGCTGGCGAAATGAATTGCCCTCAGGCCGGCGACGGCGGGCAATGGCTTGGATAACAGGAATGGACGAATCCGTAGGTGCGCGATGAAAGGGGAGACGGGATGCGTTTGTAGGTTCTCCGTGGTGCTTGTGCACGCTCGCGATTCGCGGCGGCAACGACTTTTATTGATCCATCACACTATAAGCATTCCTCCACAGCCGTTTGGTTACAACTTTAACAAACGTCCCGTGCTCCAGTCTACAGCGTTACAAAACATCTTTGGCGAAACGTCGCTGTCCACAACAAGCACCGAGCGAGTGTCCACACGAAACAAGCAATGCACACCTCTCTGTGAACAGCACTCCATGGTCCGGACAGGCGATAACATAAAGACTAAAAAATAAATGTAATTAAACTCAGAACGTGAGTGTGCGCTTTTGGAGGCGCCAAGTAAATTGAGCTCACACGGCGCTAACCAACGCAAAGTTCCATTTCGGCCATCATTCAAGAGCTACGCAATATTTCTGGCCGCACATCTACCTTGCAACGCGAAAAATCCAGTAGACAGCTCGCGAACAGCGGCTTACCATCGCGGGTTTCGCACCGACTGCCTTTCTGCGCGTTAAGAAATGCATATCACCACAGTCATAAGCGGCATTAGTCGAGAACCCGATGGCTTCCGCTGCATATAACGCCGCTTACAAACGAGGATACGAAGTTTTCCCCTACGTATACATACCCTGTTTTGCACACACAGTTCTGCTTGGAGCAGTGAGGGGACCAAATGAATAAAAAAATAATCGTGTAGACTTACCGTCTCATTGCTCTGCGCTACTGTCTCTCTGAGAAAATATGATTGCATTGCCTACTGTATAGATTTCTGTAGAAATCTTCGTCTATTCACATTGCTTATGACATTGCCCTCTTTGTCTCATAACTCATACATCTGGATTTACGTAGTGTAGTGTTTGACGGAATCCCGTCTAATAAGGAGAGAACATAATAGCAGAAAAGATGAGCACTCGCCAAAAAAGAAAAATGGCAAAACAATTGACGTTTCGGGGCCCCTACGAGTCTCTTGTTCGCAATGGCAGCGGATAGACGAAGCTTGTGACTTTATGTACAGTGCAGGTGGCGCAATGAGCATGCATAAATCAAAGGAAGGTTACATCTCCGCGTTCGGTTCAAAACATGTAGTGTCGTTTGGATGTGAAGTCATTCTAAAAGCAGGCGGGACGATAAATACTTCTCCGTCGCGATAACTGAGGCGTTGTCCGAATCGATGGCATGTGATGCAGTTTGATAGCCATTTTCTTTCGTGCGGCCGTTGGCGACATCATTTTCGTGCTGTTCCAAGCGCCTAATAAAATTGCCTGATTCGCCGATGTATGCAGCTTCGCAGTCCTTAGAGGAAATTTTGTACACTACTCCGGGAAATCTGCTTCGTTCAACCAGATCTTTTCTTCTCAAAAGTTTTTGCTTCAGTGTACTTGGTGGCACGTGGGTGATATGGACTTTGTAGACCTTGAAGACCATGGCTAAGGCCTCGTGGACTCCGGGGACGTAGGGGACGCTTGCCCGCATGCTTTTTTCTGTAAGCGTTTTTTCTACGCTTTGACACGAACAGCAGCGTTCTGCGGTCATTATAATATTTTGCGGGTACCCGTTGTTCCCAAGGTGCTTCCTCACGATTTTAGTTCGGATCTGAGTTTGTCCGGGCTTGCACCAAGTGGGAAAGTGCGGCCGAATAGTGCGGCCGCAACGGAGCATTTATTCGCGACACAGTGTGCCGAATGAAAACTCAGGTACTGACCAGTGTGCGTGGGCTTGTGGTACACGCACGTTGCGAACCGATTGCTTGTTCTTTGCCAAAAAAGAAAAAAAGGAAAACAATGGCCGCTGAGGGGCCCATACGGGTCTCTTGTTTACAAGGGAGCTGTGTAGCAGGCAGTCCGTAAGGTTGACCCTGGTAAGCGAGAAGCTCGTTGCCGTGCCATCAGGGTCCTTTCAAAGCGTTGCGGGAGGAAAACAGAAACATTGACTTCCCCTAAAATGCATGCCTTGAAAATACTCCAAAGAACGAAGACATCGCCATTATGCCTGCTGACAAGGGGAATTCAACCATCGTTTACAACGAATCGGTCTACATCCAAAAACGAGGACGCTTCACCAGGACGAGGCGACGTACGAGAAATTGAACCGTAACCCCACAAAGGAGGTAGAAAGAGATCTTCGGAGACTAGTTTCCGACATCTTCAAGTTTGTGCCGCTGTAGCTCAAGCTCATCTATTTTCGGCTGCTGTTCCACAACTGCTCGGCGCCTGCTATCTGCGGCCTTCCTAAGCTGCAGAAATTGTACGTACCATTGCGCCCTATCGCCGACTTTGCGCACTCTACATTGCACGGTCTATCCGGCTACTCTCATGAAGTGCTTCGTCCTGTGGTTGGAAGAACAACGACGTTTGTAACGGACTCCTCCCAATTCGTCAAGAAGGTTAAGGACGTCAATGTAGACGACGAGGATGCCCTAGTCTCTTTCGACGTGAAGTCAATGTTTACGTGAGTCCAGGAGACTTCGCAGAAAACGACCCCTCGATCCCTTCACGTACGCCTTTTGAGATTCTAGACTTTAGTCATCTGCTCGAATTCTGCTTGCGCAACACTTAATTTGTCTTCAGGAAACAACGCTACAAACAACTCTTTGGTAGAACCATGGGTGCTTCCGTCTCTGTCGTATGCGCAAACACTACTTTTGACCGCTTTCAAGAAGCAGCACTTGGTTCGTTTATTCCAGCCCCTAAACTGTTTCTCCAGTACGTTAATGACTGCTTCTGTGTGATTCGCCGAAAGGATGCAAGCCATTTGCTTGAACACCTGAACTCCTTTCAGTCGACAACACAATTCACCGAAGAAGAAGACAAGAATGGCGCCGTTCCCTTCCTGGACGTATGTGTGCAAAGAACAAGCAATGGGTTATCAACAGGCTAAACACATGCTTTCGCACGCCAACTTGGTTATAAGCCTAGCACTTTTAAAATCTTTGCCTGCCAAGACAACATGTCTAGTATCAAAGAATAAGGCACTGCCACTGGAGTTATCACAGAAAGGTTGTTTTCTGTATTTACTTTTACGATTTGTATATCACTTTAACATTACTTACGATCCATTGAATTGCCTTAGTGCTTATAACTTCGTTTTTACTACAGAAGGCCGAAGAGCGCAAAACATTAGACAATCCACGTACACGAACGAAACACGGACAAATGCAACGCTAACAAGTATATATATATATATATATACATACGACGGACGCACAAAACAGGGTATAGCGATATGCAAAGTATCGCTGATGCATCCTTCAGCTTTTTTTAAAATATAAAATGCTTCCAGACGAAGCCGCCGGTGTTCATTTCCGCTTTTGCTCAGAATCATTGTCTCTTCTAATCGCGGGGTACAATTGCCGTAGTCATTAATGTGCGACACAAGATGTGCACCTTTGTCAATTTAATTCCTCCCATTTAGCGCATGCTCCCTGATATATTATGGCCATATATATATTTTGACATATTATAGCCAGACTACTTTCTCGCAGCCTTCGCAATATATTTAACATATAAAGCATGAACAGCAGCGGTGATAACGGGCAAACGTGCCTTACTCATTTGTGTAATTCTACATTCGCTCGTACAGACCATAAACTCCTTTTATTATGAGGAGCTCTTTGTTCTAAACTAGCCACCTCACTGCTACAAGTAGACTATTGTTCCCAGGTAAACAACGCTGAGAATGCAAATATATATTTTTGCTTCTCCTTCCACCTGTATTCACCTCTATTCTTCTTTAACAGGAGGACGCTGTTGACATATTGGAATATTTGGAACAAAACTTCTCAACACCTGCTATAGCATGGGCTATATCTGTAACTATGAAAGGCCGATGGTTCTTGCCTACATACCCGGGTCTTCAGGGTTTGGAGTTCTTCAAGCCGTGCCAAAACGACAGCACACTCGTTGATGTTCCACCTTTTACTGTAAGATCCTTTTACGATCGGCAACCAAAAATGTTCGCCATTCTATGGAGCTGTAAAGGATTACTATTGAGAGCAATGTTTCCGAAAAGTAATTAGACGTATTATGTCGTCCCAGTAATTGCTAGAAAAAAGGTGACTGACTGCGGCATCTAACAAGCGGGACGACGCTATTGTTCCGCATTGCACCTGTTGTCCTAGCCTGTCGGACTCGTAAGCGGAAAGAGAATTCTAAAACGAATACTGCGTTGATTATAACGTTATAATGTGCTTATAACGTTGTGCTCAATTTTAGCGGTTGTAATCGAAAGAGATTGATGTGAGGATGGTGCGCAAAAAGAAATTTCTAAATCTGATGAATATTTATTAATTATAGCCAAAAACGTTCAAAAAGTTGGCGGGGCCAGAGCAAAAGGTTTGCCGAATTTGAATATGCCGAAAGTGGGGGACCACATGACCGGAAGCGTAGGCGGAGCAAACGTGTGGCACCAAATTTTAAAGTCCGGAATGAATACTAGGATAAAAGGAGGAAAAATGTGCAGTTAATCGAAATCCAATGAATAATTAATAGATAAAGTGCCACGAGTGAATTAAGATAAGTTAATGGGCATTATTTGTCAATAAAGGTTATTTATTTATCAACATGAACTGGTGGGCGAGTTGGTCTGACATATCTTAGTGAAGCAGCGCAACGGCACACGTCACGGCACAACGGCTCCTGTCAGACTGAGTGGCTTGTGTGCGAGAGTTAATCGCCCGGATAAAAGATCGGGATCTGGTCATAATTGCAAGAAAAACCACAAAATGAAGTACGTGCTATGCCAAGACAACGTGGTGTACTCCGTCCCGTTGAAGTGTGGTGGGTCATACATCGGCCAAACTGGCCGGTGTCTAAATGAAAGACTTAAAGAGCACGCAAACAATGTCAAGAACGCGGCCCGCCACATAGGTATTCACTGTCGTGACTGTTCATGTTACCCAGAATTCAAAAACAGCCAAGTTGTTACTAAACACAAGGATAAGCTTACACGAGAGATTATATAGGCATCTGAGATCATGAAGCTGGGTGCGAATTGTGTCAGCACTCCTTCCGTTGCCATCTCGGTGAAAGAGCACAACTTCCTGATTTCAAGTGATCGATGTACACGCGATACAGCTGCATGCGCATAATGACTGGGATTGATACTTTCTGCTGCTCTCTGTTTCTTTGTTTTTTCTAAGGTGCAAAAGAGTATATATATGCTGTTAGCATCCGGAATAAACATTTGTTGTCAGTTCAGCGCGGTGTTTGTCCTCTTCTTCCCTTGGCCTTGTGCCGTTGCGCTGCTTCACTAAGATATGCTAAAATTATTTATCAGTAACGTGAATAGTTGATTTAAATGTGAAATAATGGTACATAAATGTGAATTATTAGTGAATTAAAGTTTATTAACTGTGAATTAATTGCAATTTATAGTGCATTAAGAAAATATAAAACGAATTATTTGTGAATTTAAAACGAAAAAGCTACTTGAAATGAGGAGGTATCATTGCTTGCTTTCGTATTGCTTTCGTAGTTTGTTTTTCGTATCAGAAGGAAAATTGCGCGACTTCAGTTCCTGTATTCAAATGACACAGAGCGCCAAAATTTTCATTCAAACGCTGATATTATGTCGTTTCCATTGCGTTCATCCAGGCATCGTGATGTACGCAATATGCTCCTATATGCCGAGCGCACAAATTTCTTCAAGTCTTCATTCTTTTCACGAAGTATAACAGAGTGAAATGATCTGCCTCTAACAGGTTTTTGTTCGGAAAATTTTGAGTGTGCTTGAACCACTGTTTTTCAGTCTTGATGCACGCTTCAGGCTTATTTGTGATATAACTGTGATTCCTTTCGCGCAAGCGCAGTTCCGTATTCAACTTTTTTACTCTCTTCATCGTTTTTGCACGTAAGCCTTTGTTCCTAATCTATAATCTTATCATAATTTTGTTCTCTTGATGCGTGTGTGTACTTTTTCGAGCTCTTGATAAGACGTTGTGCATACCAATTTTTTAAAACCAAACTCGCATTTGAAGTGTTGTTCTAAAAGCACTGCTATGGAAAACTTTGTATCGGTATGCTCCCACCTGCTTGGTCTTCCGAAAGGGCAGTATCTCCAAAATAAAAGTAGAAATAACATATTACAATGCGGGTATCGCAGTTATCTCGAATTTTTCTAACGTCCGCAACGTTACAACTATAGACACAGTCACACAGAGACAGGCAGCCGCTAGCTAGAAGACGCGAGCTCAAAAAAAAATGGCAGTGGCTTAGCTCTGGTTAAGCCTGGATATACAAGCGAAAAGCTGCAGTTATGCTTTGTTTCAAGTCAAGGCTGTCGCAGTTCGCGCACAATACACTGGGAACACCACGATAACGGTGTAGGCAAGCACGTCACAAAGCCCTCCTTGCGCACGCGTAGTAACTGTGGTAAACACGCGGCTGCAACGAAGGGTCAAACGGTGGCGAGGATACGAGCGCGCAGTAGTAGCGGCATAGAGTAATATAGAAGTAAAGAGCGGACACTCCCGTAGGCCCCAGCGGCCGACTTTTGTGCACAGCGCACCTAGCGGACCCGGGGAAACGCACTGGCCTCAGAGATGACAGGCCCAACAGAAATCTTGGAGGCTCTACTTTCATTTTCGGTTTCATTCTCGCATGCATAGCGTCGGTTCGTGCAGGTTTGCCCAGGTGTCAAGTGCACGGAACTTTGCATTGCTATTACATGCTATTACCCTACCGCTTGGAGTCACGCAAAAGAACGTAAATGCAACGACACAATCACACAAAATGATCTTGACTGAGGTGTGTTTTTATTATGCAAAATATGCTTGAAAAACATACTTGAGAAAACTTATTGGCATGAAGCTTTTGCTCACGCAGGATGGCATAGCCAAGCCATATTTTACAGTTCATGAAAAGAGGCACACATACACACACACACACACACACACACACACACACACACACACACACACACACACACACACACACATATATATATATATATTGTTACGTGCTTAGCACGCACGGGGGTTTATTCACAGAGGGGATCGGTCGGAGCAGGATGGAAGCAGGCAGCCTACCAGCGTCCCTCAGCTCTTTTTCTTCCTTTCTCTCTGCCGGTCAGTCCTTCATCTTCTGCTTCTTCCGTCGAGATTCTGTGGAAGCACGTGACATTTCCCTCCTCGCAGACGGAGGCCGTCGGGCGAGTTACGTAGACCGTCTGGGATGGAATCGCTTGAGACGGGCTACATGCACCACCTGAGACTGGCGTGACCGTCGACCACTAGCAGTTAGTCGTGATATAACGTAATTAACGTCACTTATGCACTCCAACACAACAAACGGTCCAGTGTAGTGGGACAGCAGTTTCTGACACAGACCACGCTTGCGTAGAGGGGTCCACAACCACACAATGTCACCAGGAACATAAGAAACTTCTTGGTGTTGGACGTCGTAGCGGTTCTTGGAACGCTCTTGAGAAGATAAAATTCGAACGCGGGCAAGCTGGCGAGCTTCTTCAGCTCTGCAGAGTGTGGTCGCAAGAGAAGGTTCGTCGTGGATGAAAAATGGTAGAATGGTGTCAAGGCCGCAGCGAGGTGAGCGAGCATAGAGCAGGTAAAAGGGGCTGTAGCCTGTTGTCTCATGTTGCGCTGTGTTGTATGCATGAGTAATGAACGGGAGGACGCCATCCCAGTCCTTATGATCTGCAGCGACGTACATAGCGAGCATGGTGGTGAGCGTCCGATTAGTGCGTTCTACCACCCCGTTCGTTTGGGGATGATATGGCGTGGAGTGGCGAAAACTGCAGCTGCTGAGGCGGAGAAGTTCTTCAACAACGTCCGCTGTAAATTGGCGTCCACGGTCGCTAATGAGAACTGCAGGAGGGCCGTGCCGAAGAATGACGAATCGAAGTAAGAAGTTAGATACTTCAGACGCAGTAGCAGCTGGTATCGCGGCTGTCTCACAATAACGGGTTAAGTGGTCTACGCACACAAGAATCCATCGATTTCCTTTCGAGGACCGTGGGAAAGGTCCAAGGAGGTCAATGCCAACTTGCTCAAACGGGGCTGTTGGAGGTGTGATTGGCCGCAGTTTGCCCGGTGGACTTGAAGTCGGCAGCTTAAAGCGCTGGCATTGCACACAGCTGGCTACATAGTGCTGGATGGTTGAACGCATGTTAGGCCAGTAAAATCGTTGTTGTGTGCGGTGGAGTGTGCGTGTCACTCCCAAGTGCCCAGACGTGGCGTCGTCGTGCATCATTTCAAGAACTGTGATGCGTAGGTTTTCGGGTACGACAAGAAGCATGCGTGCTCCTCCAGAATAGAAATTCTTCTTATAAAGCAAACCGTCGCGAATGCAAAAAGTATTCTTTACAGAATCTTGAGCGGCATCAAACAAAGAGGTTAATGTTTGGTCTTTGCGTTGCTCAGTTCGGAAAACTTCAAGATCGGGGAAGGCTTGTGAAAGTGACGCCAAGTATTCATCAAAGTTGTCTGCGTCGTCATCAGTCGTTTGAAGCGGCAAGCGGGAAAGACAATCGGCATCTGAGTGTTTACGGCCGCTTTTATGCACCACAGTGAAATTAAATTCTTGTAGGCGCAAAGCCCATCGAGCAAGCCGGCCACAGGGGTCACGAAGACTCACTAGCCAGCAAAGCGAGTGGTGGTCGGTCACGACGGTGAAAGCATTCCCGTACAGATAGGAGCGGAAGCGCTGGACAGCGAAAACAACGGCGAGACATTCTTGCTCAGTAACCGTGTAATTTCTTTCGCTCTTACTCAATGAACGGCTGGCATATGCTACCACGTGCTGATCGTGACCATGGCGTTGTATAAGTACAGCGCCGATACCGATACCACTTGCATCAGTGTGCACTTCAATTGGTGCAGATGGGCAGAAGTGGCGTAGGATGGGGCCCGAGGTCAAAAGAAATTTCAGATGTCGGAAAGCTGCGTCACATTCGCTGGTCCAATGGAACGGTGCATCTTTATGCAGCAAACACGTGAGTGGGTAAGCAATGTCCGCAAACCTAGCTATAAAGCGTCGAAAGTACGAGCAGAGCCCTAAAAAACTCTGCAGCTCTTTCACTGATTGAGGCACCGTAAAACTTTTGACAGCTTCAATTTTCTTTGGATCTGGTCGAACACCTTCTTTATCAACTAAATGACCAAGAACAATTGTTTCTCGGTTCCCAAAATGACATTTCTTGGAATTGAGGATAAGGCCAGCTCGTTCCATGCAATCAAGCACAATATCCAGGCGGCTGTTGTGCTCACTAAACGTTTTGCCAAAAATTACAACGTCGTCCAAATAACATAAACAAATTTGCCACTTGAGGCCACGCAGGATTGTATCCATGAACCGCTCGAATGTTGCAGGTGCATTACATAATCCGAAAGGCATGACGTTAAACTCGTAAAGTCCGTCTGGTGTTATGAATGCCGTTTTTTCCCTATCTGCAGCGTGCATGGGGATTTGCCAGTAGCCGGATCTCAAATCAATAGAAGAAAAGTACGAAGCGGAGTGCAGACAATCAATTGCGTCATCTATACGTGGAAGCGGGTAGACGTCCTTCTTCGTGGCCGTATTTAAGCGACGGTAGTCAACACAGAACCTCCATGTGCCATCTTTTTTCTTAACAAGGATAACTGGAGCTGCCCAAGGACTGGAAGACTCTCGAATTATGCCTCGCTTCAGCATCTCTTGAACTTGGTCATCTATTAACTTACGTTCAGTGGCTGAGACTCGATAGGGTTTCTGGCGTATAGGAGGTGCGGAGCCGGTGTTGATCGTGTGATGAATACGACTGGTAGGCGGTGGTGTAGAATCGTCTTTGGCAAAGTCGAACACGAACACGTGCTTCAGAAGGAGTTCCACTAGAGTGCGACGCTCGGTTGTGGGAAGAGCCTGATTAATCATAGTCTTAACTTGGGTCTCCATATCTCTTTTCACGTGCTGCTCACTGACAGAGTTGGTTAACGTCGCGACGGAACCTGACACACCTTCCTCGAAACGGGCGAGTTTGAGGCCCCGGGGCAACACAGCTGGCTCTTCAGAGTGGTTCACTGTCCACAGCTCGGTACGGCCTCCCACCACGGGAACGACGCAACGAGGCACGACGATACTCTTCTTAGAGCAGGCGAGTGTCGTAGGCTCTGCCACAGCTTCAAAAGTTTCGCACTGATTGTGAACAGAGGAAACCCGCACGAATGCTGCGGAGAAAGCTGGTACAATAGTGTCTTCTTCCACCGCAAATGCTCCAAAATCCGGTGTCGAGTTATCCACAAGAGCTGAAAGTAGTGAAGAATTCAAAGCAATTTCTCCCGTACGACAGTCTAAAGTTGCACCACACTCTTGCAGAAAATCAATTCCAAGAATCACATCATGCGTTGACCGTGGTAGCACTGCGAATTCTGTTCTAAACGTTAGACCACCAATAACAACATCCGAAGCACACACACCAAGTGGAACCAAAGGTTCACCACCGACACCACGGAATAACGCTGCACGGTCACCACTAAACATCACTTTCCTACCTAAACGGTTCTTAAACCTCAAACTCATAACGGATACGGTAGCACCAGTGTCCACAAGAGCCATTGTTTTCACACCATCAATAAACACTTCCAGTTTGTTCTTCAACATAAACACGGGCAGAGGTATATTGGACGTCATCGACTCGCCGGCGGCCTCACCTCCATCGGCCGCGCCTCCTAGTTTCCCGGAGGCGGAGGGGATGCACGACGTCGAGGAGAAGGTGACCGCCGTTGGCGCTGAGGTGGCGGCGTCACACTGCGGTCAGATGCAGGTGATGAACTCCGCAAAGTGCTCGGACGGTACGGGTCCCAAGCGGACGTTGGGGGTCCCTGCTGCGCGGTGTGCCGTTGTCCGTAAGTAGGCGCCGGGGGTTGGCAGTCTTGAGAAGTCGGGAAACGACGGCGGCAATATCTAGCGATATGCCCTGCAATACCACACCGGTAGCACAAAGGTTGAGAGCGCCAGCGACCGCCATAAAAGTCCTGGCGAACAAAGTCGCGACGTTGGCTGGAGCCAGGATCTCGCTGCTGACGAACCACGTCTTCTGGGTAAGTGGGCCTCCTTTCCGTCGGCTGGTGGCCATAACGTTGGGCAATGTTCCGATCTTCCATGGGCAAAGTGCTGTTAGGTTGAGCCCACGGAGTCGACAGGGCGGCAACATCGTCCTCCGGTGCAGAACTGTGCCGCGGATATTCTGTGCGGCAGAAGGTGTCCCGGGATCTTGACAATTCCTCGCGCACAATCTCTCGAATCATATCAGCCATAGAATTTGGAGGACAGGCTTCAACACTGGCTATAGAGGTGACATTGGCCAATCTTCCGAATTTAGGGGTGATTCGACGCAGCTTAAGAGCTTCAAATGTTCTGCAATGTTTGATAACGTCAGCGGTGGTGCTCAGGCTCTCTTTACTAATCAGGAAATTGTAAACATCTTCCGCAATTCCTTTTAGAAGGTGGCCGACTTTATCTTCTTCAAGCATACTGGAGTTAACTAGCTTGCATAACTTTAAGATGGCTTCGATGTATGCCGTGCAAGTCTCTCCGGGTACTTGCGCGCGGTGAAGCAATGTCTGTTCCGCACGCTTCTTCTTAGCCGATTCATCCCCAAAATTTTTCTTGACCTCGGTCGTAAATGTAGCCCATGAACTCAGTGTATCCTCATGATTGTCGAACCAGTCAAGGGCCGTGGCGGCAAGGAAAAACACTACGTTAGCCAGTTTAGTAGCAGCGTTCCAGCGATTGTATTTGCTCACCCGCTCGTAGTGTTTCAGCCACTCGTCAACGTCCTCTTCAGGTTTACCAAAAAATGTGCGGGGCTCTCGATAATGTGGCCAGTTGTTCGCTGTGGATATCCCCGGTTGCTCGGCATTGTCGTCTCCAGGCATGTCCGATGGCAGTGGTGGGAAGCCTGCGAGTCTACGGCTCCTTCGGTAGATGGAATGCTCCGTGGTCGATACCCGGCACCTCTCACCAAACTGTTACGTGCTTAGCACGCACGGGGGTTTATTCACAGAGGGGATCGGTCGGAGCAGGATGGAAGCAGGCAGCCTACCAGCGTCCCTCAGCTCTTTTTCTTCCTTTCTCTCTGCCGGTCAGTCCTTCATCTTCTGCTTCTTCCGTCGAGATTCTGTGGAAGCACGTGACAATATATATATATATATATATATATATATATATATATATATATATATATCTGCCAAAAATGTTCAGTTATGACCATTACGAAAATTGAGGAACACCACCTTGATAAATTAATCTACAAGTTTTCACGTGCTTAAAGGAAAAGACACACCGTTCTTTGATCTGTGATTTATAGCTTGTAATGATGCTTATCAGAATGTTACACATGGATGAGCAGGAGACATTTTTTTTTCATTTAATTACTCTGAAGGCCAGCGGGCATAGCAGAAAAGAGTGCGGGTGCATTAGAAAAAGTTGGGACAAAAAAGACAGTGTAGTGAATATATGTACATAAACAAATGAAATTGTTGATGTCTGGGAAACAGGTTGCATAAATGCACTAAGGATAGGTAACAAAAAATGTCTCACAGAACAAGCAAGCAAAAAAGCAGGTAGGCATAAGTAACTATTCCAAACAAATGCAGCAGAAAACCGACAGTCGAGGCAAAGATATAAACAGAGAGCACGCATTAAAAAATGTCCCTGCAGTAAAAAATGAAACAAAGCCATGGCAGGCAACACCCTCATGAGGTTATGTCATGTAATTAGCAGGTTATTTAAAGCAACTGCTTGGAATTCAGCCTTATCAGCTTTACCAACGACAGTGGGGAAGAACATTTACATAAGACAGCTAAATAATTCAATGCCGATTATCTTCTCTCCCCTGTTTTGTGTTGAACAGCCGACCGAGGACTACAACATCAAAGTTCAGCGTAGGTCACGTGAAGAACGCAATACACAGGAAGAGAGTCGCTACTCAGTTGTTAATTATTGCAACGCTAAGTGAGCATTCCTTGGCAGAAATCATCATCATCATCAGCCTGACTACACCCACTGCAGGGCAAAGGCCTCTCCCATGTCTCTCCAATTAACCCTGTCCTTTGCTAGTTGCCGCCACTGTATCCCCGCAAACTTCTTAATCTCATCCGCCCACCTAACTTTCTGCCGTCCCCTGCTACGTTTGCTTTCTCTAGGAATCCACTCCGTTACCCTTAAGGACCAGCGGTTATCTTGCCTTCGCATTATGCTCTGCCCAAGCCCACTTCTTCCTCTTGATTTCAACTAGGATGTCATTAACCTGCGTTTGTTCCCTCACCCACTCCGCCCTCTTCCGATCTCTTAACGTTACACCTATCATTTTCCTCTCCATAGCTCGCTGCGTTGTTCTTAACTTAAGCTGAACCCTCTTTGTTAGCCTCCACGTTTCTGCCCCATAGGTGAGTACCGGTAGGGTACAGCTGTTATAGTTTTCTCTTCAGGGATATTGGTAAGCTACCAATCATGACCTGAGAGAACCTGCCATACGCGCTCCACCCCATTCTTATTCTTCTAGTTATTTCCCGCTCATGATCCGGATCTGCGGTCACTACCTGCCCTAAGTAGACATATTCTCTTACTACTTCCAGCACCTCGCTACCAATTGCGAACTGCTGTTCCCTTGCAAGGCTATTGAACATTACTTTGGTTTTCTGCATGTTAATTCTTAGCCCCACCGTTCAACACTGCCTGTCTAGCTGATTGATCAGGCTTTGCAGTTCTTGTCCTGAGTGGCTTAGCAAGGCAATGTCATCAGCGAATCGCAAATTACTCAGGTATTCTCCATTAACTCTTATCCCCAACTCTTCCCATTCCAGTCCCCGGAATACCTCCTTTAAGCAGGCAGTGAAGAGCATTGGCGAGATCGTGTCTCCCTGCCTGACACCTTTCCTTATTGTAATTTTATTGCTGACTTTATGGAGAACTATAGTAGTTGTGCAATCGTTATAAATATCTTCCAATATTTTCACATAGCACTCTTCCACACCCTGATTCCGCAATGCCTGCATGACAGCTGAGGTTTCCACTGAGTCGAATGCTTTCTCGTAATCAATGAAGGCGATATATAGGGGTTGGTTATATTCTGCGCATTTCTCTATCACCTGATTGATACTGTGAATGTGGTCTATATTCGAGTATCCTTTACGAAAGCCTGCCTGATCATTTGGTTGACTAAAGTCCAAGGTTGTCCTGATTCTATTAGCGATTACCTTAGTAAATACCTTGTAGGCAACGGACAATAAGCTGATATGTCTGTAATTCTTCAAGTCCTTGACGTCTCCTTTCTTATGAATTAAGATAATGTTAGCGTTCTTCCAAGCTTCTGGTACTCTCGAGGTCACAAGGCATTGCGTATACAGGGTGGCTAGTTTTTGTAGCACAATCTCTCCTCCGTCCTTCAGCAAATCTGCTGTTACCTGATCCCCACCAGCTGCTTTACCTCTTTGCATTGCTCCTAAGGCTTTCTTTAGTTCCTTCTTCGTTACTGGCGGGATGTCCCATTGCTGTGCTCGACTGCCTCCCTCAGTAACTTGATGATTACATTCGCTACTGAATAGATTTGTGTAGAACTCTTCGGTTAATTCAACTATCTTATCCATATTGCTGATGACATTGCCCTGTTTGTCTTTTAGCGCATACATCTGGTTTTTACCTATGCCCAGTTTTCTCCTCACTGATTTTAGGCTACCTCCATTCCTTAGAGCATGCTCGATTTTCTCCATGTTAAACTTTGTTATGTCGGCTACCTTGCGCTTATTTATTAACTTAGATAGCTCTGCTAGTTCTATCCTGTCTGTGGAGTTAGACGTCCTCATGCTTTGACGTGAGGGAAAAAGCACCAGTTATATCCCAGTTTTTTCAGTCGACTACATAACCCTAAAGTGAGTTTTGACATTAGTCACTGGTGAACTGTGAAACGAGGTCAAGTGAGGAAAAATATGCTATTCTAAATTATTTTGTGGGTGTGGTTAAAATAGCATGAAAAACCATGCATAGTAACAATTTATGTATCATTTTACAAAAAGGAACTTCAAAGGAAATATAGTGTCTGCACTTTTATTTCAGGCAGAAATGGTGCCCGGAAATCATGCACAGTGGACATTATGGATAGCGAACGCAACAATTCTGTACTGTACCTGGCAAATATGACTGGTCCTCAGATAGAAAAATAACCTACTTGAGCCTCGTACCGCATCTGAATTTAAAAATAAGATGGACTATCTGCTGGAGCATTTCAATCCTGTCCGATAGGACAGACAAGGTGGCAAACAATTAACTAGGATTGAAATAAGATTTGACTAATGTAAAAAAAACCTGTGTAACTGTGCTCTTTCAAACGATTTTCCTATTTGAACAGTTATGCCTTAAACCTCTCAGGCTGCAAAGCAGAAACAAAGGACAGAAATCGAACTTGGTTCAAGCTGCAATCAACAAAACGGGTATATGCCAGCACAACAGTATGTGATAGTATGTGTTTACATGTTTGAAAAATGTTCCCTGCGAAGTGCCAAGCAGAACTGGAAATGTATGCCAGACAGTTTGCCATATCGAACCGAGGAAACATTGCGCAGGTGTGAGACGCTTTAAACACTGGACAGAAAGGAGGACTATCTCCTGGAACGTTTTGAAGGCTCTGTCGGGTGGGACAGTCGAATCGCCATACAATTTACCAAGAGCATAAGTTGCTTTTAGTAACACAAAGTGCTTGCGCTCTTTCAAGAAATGCCTCAAATAAAGAATTAGGCCTTAAACTTGTCAAGCTGCAAACCAGAAACAGACGTCTGAAATCGAACTTTGTCCAGGTTGTGATTAACGAAACGAGTATGCCAGCACAAGCGTATACGACAGTACATCTTTAAAAATTGTTCTCTGCACACCATTGAACAGAATGGAAAAATTATTCCAGACAGTTTTTTATACAGGGCTAAGCAAACATACGTTTGTGGGAGATGGTTTCAACGATGGAAAGAAAGATGGACTCCATTTCCTGGAACATTTCGAAGGCTTTGTCAGATGGGGGAGTCAAACTGCCGTACAACTTTCCAGGAACATGATAGGCTTTGAGTAGCATAAAGTACTTTTGTGCCTGTACCGTGACATGCTCTTCTCTGAGAGTATCCGAACATCTACAGCCCTTGGAGTACTTATCGAGAAACATTTTGATGAGATACCCAGCAACATAATACGATACTGAGTCATCAACAATATGAGATTCCTTCAGTGAAGAAAGTGTCTGTATATCCTGAAGTGCTGGAAAGTTATCCGAACAAGACTGCTCAACATGATCACAAAGAGATGGCCTTTGCAATGAAATTGAAGACAGTTCACGAAGAAGCACGGTGTGATCTTCCTCAACATTTCCTGTCTGAAAGTTTCATGATCTTGTTAAGCATGATGTGTTTTAGGCCACATATGAAATGGGGGACAGTGGGGTTTGAGTTACATCCCTGCCTTTGTATAATGCAGCCGAACATATTTTCCAATGGATCCTGCTGTAGGCGCCTTGTAAGGAGGAAGGTAAAGCCATACTTATTTGAAAGCTCATCCCACATCAAAAGAATTGCCCTTATTGTCACTTGCCACCCAGTAACCGTATGTGGCTGGCGCCTGCCTTCAAACCTCCACGCAGCAACCCAAGGTATGGCAGCCTCGAGGAAGTCTGTTACCTCAGAATGTCCTTCTTGAATTGCATACCGCATTTTTTGAGCATTTTTCCTGGGGCTGGAACTGTTCAGAGCATCGAACAACTTATCCATCCGGTCGCAAAAGATTGCTGTGCTAAGCGCAGCGTCTGGCAACTCCTTGACATAGACAAGTACCGTAATAGCAATGGAAACAGATGCGCTAAAGACTTGGGTTGCTGGTTTAACCTTCATATTGCTGAATGGTTTTTGAAAAATATGCCTTTCCGTCAACTTTGGTGCCATTCTAAGCCGGAGCTCGTGTGTTGAATGGTACAATTTAGTGATATGTACCCAGTCGACGACCTCGCTTCCAATATGCAGCTTGTGCATTTGCAGGTTGTTTCGCGTAGTTTTCACAAGGTGCGGAACATCGAAAATGAAGAACATTCGATTATCATCGAGAGTGGAAAAAGGCTGCACAACCACCCGCACAACCGCATTACTGTTCGCCCTCCCTCCCCCCCTTATGTAATGCCCCCTGGGGCCCTTAAGGGTAAATAAATGATGATGATGATACACCCAGCTGCCTGGCTAAGCTCACATTGGAGGCTCCCTGGTCACATATAATGCATTTCACCATGATGCCAATCTCAATCAGCTTTTTGATGAGAGACAATAATAAGGAACACAATTCTGATGACGGTGTTGATGCATGGCCAAGTGTATAGGCGATTGGCAGAACCCATCGTTTAGATATGCTAGACAACAGGACTACCAAGGCTCTGTCTGCAATGGTTGATGTTCGTTCAACACCATTGTCAGTAAACCCCTGTACAAGGTCTTGGTTTGCTTCATAGGACAGGTTTTTTTTTAAGCATCATTTCATCGAATATCAGCGAACACACACGGTCAAGCTCACACCATGATCTAGTTGATGACGAAATAGATGTCAATATGCCTGGAATTATACCAGGTGACATTCTTATGTCAGACAGCCACCTCCTGATGGAACGTTCTGTGGGCAAGGTGAGAAAAGAGGACAAATATCGGTATGCTTTTGGGCCACGCAAATGCAAGTGCAATGCAATTTTCTTCAACCGCTGAGTAAAGCGCCTTCCCTTGTCTTTTCCTCGCATACCAACATGGCCTTGCAGAAGCTCAAACACTTCGTCTGACACATGGGGACGAATGGAGTCAAGCAGTTCGGAAATCGTGTGCACGGCTTTAACCTTTTGTTTCCGCAGTCTCGCAATGGTCTTCCTGTATTTTGAGATCTGTCCTTGAAGGCGCCTGATAACGTTTTCCTGCCGAGGCCTGCATTTTGCAGGAAGTGCAGCAGAGATGCTTGCAGAACCTGTAGTCAGAGAAAGAAAATAACGAATAGCCTCATAATTCAGTACTGGATGAAAGTTGCTTAAATCCTTACAGCTTTCGTTTCTCTTGTGAAAAAATTACGTACGGTATAACAGGAATGGCTGGGAAAAAAAGGTTTGCCTTAAAAGTGCATAGATGTAATCTCAAGAGAAGAAAATGCCATTTGTATGAGATACACTATGCAGTTGCATGTACCCTCTGCAATCAGTTAATTGGGTTGGTAAGAATCATGTAAATCATTTTGATTGAATAACTTTTTAATGAATAAACTACAATGCCATCCTTGACATGCTAAATTACAGCTGCAAATGCAGACCAAACTGGTGCAGTTTCTGCGTTTTTCTGCTATGCAGTCATTTTTTGCGCCTGTGTGTGTGTCTGTGTGTCTCTGTGCGTGTGTGCCTGTGTGTGTGCATGACATAACGATGAAGAGGTCAAGAAGGTTTAGTGCCGACTGCATTCAAGAAATTATCAGCGATAGTCAGAGTCCAAGCATATCTATCACTAAACTCCATTTGCACTTTCTGTACCTGCTTTTATACAAGTTATGAAGTACAGCTTTCAAGCACACTTTGCAGACATTACATGGAACACAAATAGTTTATGGATGTTTGCCATGAAATGCAAGGCACACAATGATAGAAATGAAGAGAATGAGTGTTAGAGGTAGTGATCTCTAAGTGGACACCTGCCCAAAGAGGAATTTCAGAACTTCTACTGACACACACAGGAAAGGGTGCTGTAGAAAAGAGCTTTCTGGTGGGATACCCGGAGAAATTCGTTTATCTTCATAACTGCGCATAAGATACAGAAACAGAACAAAGAACACAAAGCGCGTACACAGCACAGACTTCTTGTGTTTCGAAAGACTACAGCAGACGTTTCATACTATACACCCACTAGGTAATAGGAAGAAACATAATAATGGGTGCCTTTATCTGCTTATCCGTAGGCCATCTACTCCCGCCAGAGAAATAAATTTATTATCTAGGAGGTCGAAATGCATACTGACGAGTTTAGCACTTTTCCTTTTTTTCATTTGGGTTTTCTTTCTTTCAATCCCCCAGCTCTTGCTTCTTGTTGATGCCACATGTCTTTATTTAGGTTATAGTTCCGTCGATATGGTTTGCACCTTCTACGACTGTTTTCACATAGCGTCTATCTTGGGCTCACATTAAGCATTCTTCCTTGTTGATTCCATCTTTCACGCCTAGATTAATCTCTGCTGTTCCGGTTTTCACCTTTTAGACATGGCTTTTGCAGATGCGCTTTTCAGGTTCTTTTGGCGCAGGTTGGTTCCATCTAGATTTAGAAGTAGTCACCTTCATTACCATAATAATCAGTGTTTATGAGCGTATGCGCATTTTACTTTTTGCCCCATTTTCCCCATTTCTGACACCTGCCTTTCTGTAGTGGTCACAATGAACATTGTTGCTTTCCACTTTCGCTCTCTTCCTTGGCTTCTTGATGTGATATGTTCTAGTATTCAGTGCCGCGTGGGCTCGTAACCTTCGAGCACTTTGACTGATGACATCATATGTTCGCAAGATGTTTACTGTACCAGTTCCTTCCTGATATGATGTAGTCAAAGCGACCATACTAATCAGATAAAGGCATTGGGTTTTTACTTTTGTTTCGCTGTTACCTGCTGACTGCAGAATACGAAAAGTCTGCTGCAATCTTTCGAAACAACATCTGGAAGTCTCCGCTGTTTGTGTATTCTGTAATCTGTCCCTGTCTTTTTCGTGCAGTTTTGAAGGTGCTGTACGAGACCAACCTTTTAATGATCACAATAAGAACATTTCATCTGCTGGATAGCTCACAGGGAACAGGACTTTCATGGGGGTAACTTAAAGCTGGCTCTCCAATACCACCACAACAGGAAAAAACATTACACAAGTAGCATGAGGTGGTAAACAAATGCCTCTTACCTTCAAGTGGCAGCTCACAGGGAACAGGACTTTCATGGGGGTAACTTAAAGCTGGCTCTCCAATACCACCACAACAGGAAAAAACATTACACAAGTAGCATGAGGTGGTAAACAAATGCCTCTTACCTTCAAGTGGCATGCCTCTGTCCTCCAGTGGTTCACTACTGCTTTGAAATGCCGTGCAGCTGCCACTTGCCACGGGTTCTGCATGCAGGGAAGAAATTTAGACAGGAAACTTAAAAAGCTGATTCACCCCAAGTACCTCCGCAAAAAAAAAAACATTACACAAGAAGCATGAGGTGGAAAACAAATTCCTCTCACCTTCAAGTGGCATGCTTGTGCCCTCCAGTTGCTCACTGGTGCCCTGAGGTGCCGTGCAGTTGGCACTTGCAATGGGTGCTGCATGCAGGAAAGACATTTAGACCGGCAACAGCAACAATGGGCACCACCACAAAACAGTGTGAACTACTTACTCCATACCAAAGTAATTATGCTATAAGCAAGTGGTGCAAAATAAAAACTCCTCACCTTCAAGCACAGTGCTTGTTTTCCCTGCACTTTCCAAAATAGGCTGCCTCTCATAGTTGGCACTTGTGGGCTCTGCTATCGAAGGAAAGGAAACACACCGTGTACTTCGGTAAATTTTTCCTGCAAAAACCTATATGCGCTTGTAGGGTTAGGTATGCCAAAGCTGCCGAGATCAACACGCAAAAACACTAAGGATGCCAGTTCATAGCAGACATCATGAAGATAACAAAAATTCAGAGTGGGAGGAAAACAAGGTCCTATGAGCTTTCACACAGAAAAGAAAGTTTTCTTGAATGAACAGAAATAATGATGGATCCTCCAGGCACAGAATAAACTAGATTGAATGGGTGCCGGAACTTAAAGGCACACACAAGCATGCTTCTGCAGCAATGACCATATGTCATACCCACAATAAATACGCAGGCAGTATTTTTCAACAAGCATGCAACAGTTAATACAATGATCTAACTCAGAGAGTCTACTCACGCGTTTTCAATTCGCACAAGGACAGAATGTTTATTACGAACAAAAGTGTTTGGTGCTTGAAGAGACAGGAACAATGTGGTGCACTTAACAAGGGCAAAAAAGAACTTTGAAACAGGACGTACGAAGAGCCCACCCTTTAACACAAACACACACATTTGGATCCTAACAGCTACGTCTTTTGAAAGTGAAACGCGAGAGAGTTTTTTTTATCCATTTCATTCCCTTCTAACGGCCCTGCTCGAGTGCCTTCCTAAAGAGAATAGTCTTTTTCTGCCCCTAAAAAGGTGAGGATCAAAAAGCGTGTTCATGGCTCGGCTGCCCTCCTGAGAGAGCGACAGTGGTTGCGTCCTTCCATTTTATATGCAGTATTATGCACAAGAAACGCATTCGTTGCCATGGCCCACTCAGGTGCTTTGTCACTTTAAACACACCACGTCAGCAACTCATGACATCTCATTATACGAGTCAGGTTCTACTGCGGCATCACGGAACCAGGTTGTAGCTTGAGTGTTTGTTTTGATTTCATGACAAGATTATGTCAGGTAACTCCTGCAACGATGTTTAGACTTGACATGCGACGTCATGACAGGGTCACTTGGTTCGTGTAAGACGTTACCACTAGATAATGTAAGAGGCGCATGCGTTGGGAACTCCATCACATCTAGGGATGTCTGAATTGCCTGCAGACGGAAATGTTATTGTGACGTCGCAAACTGGCGACCAATCTGGATTTCGCATCGCAATACTGGAAAACAGCACCGACCCCGGCTTTCCTGCGACACGTGTTCCTTATGTTGTCGCGCAAGAATCGGTGCGTAATACTCTAAACACAACAAATATGTTACCTGCAGTTGTCACGATCCACCACTGTATCGATGAGTGGGAGCAGCATACTGCAGTCAGCAACTCCGGATGTTGAGAACCTTACATTTGTCATGCTCTTATACGTTACACTGGAGACACATCCCACATGAGTCTGAAGATGGAACTGGACAAGACAAAAGACATTTTCAGTGTAGAAGGAAGCACACAACATTCAATGAGAAGAATAATAACACTGGTCATGGTAAGGCACCATATGGACAAAGAGATGGATTGCTCAGTAAAGAGTGCAAGCCACTGGGACAGTATGATGACCTTGTGCCCCGAAACAGGAATGTTCCAAATACAACAGCCACAACAGGGGCAAAAAGTAGATGTTTACGTGGCGGTGGTCGATTGTGGGGCTTACCGTCCCAAAGCGACTCAGGCTATGAGAGACGCCATAGTAGAGGGCTCCTGATAATTTCGACCACCTGGAGTTCTTTAACGTGCACTGACATCACACTGTACTCGGGTCTCAATATTTCACCTCCATCGAAATAAAGCCACCGCGGCCGGGTTCGAACCCACGTCTTTTGGGTCAGCAGCCGAGTACCATAACCACTGAGCCACCACGGAGGGACACATGCTGTTAGGTTGTAATTAGTCGACACCAAGGAATATTACTTGCTTATTGTCATTAATGTTTGAAAGAAATAGTGATCATGCATTTTTACGGCGCAAGGACTTCTGCGGCTGAACGGAGCCATGGCACAAAGTACTTTCAGTCTACTCAAGGTGGGGTCAAAGACCCATTTCTCAAGCGTATCAAACCCAAAGAAGCCGAGCACCAGGCCAGGGGACAGCTTGTACCCACTGTATCACCAGTGAGCACCCGGCGCCACTGGGGTTCGAACCCCGCATTCACCGCATGCGAGGCGGATGCTCAACCACTGGGTCGCCGCTGCAGTTATTAATGTTTAAAAGTAGCACAAACAGCACTTTTTCCTATTGAAACAAATGCACATATATGTCACATTCTAAAAAATGAAAGTTACCCCGAGCTAGCATAACTTCAGAGCACGTCAGTGGAGGCGCAGTGGGAACTGCACTTTTTGTGAGCTTTGTTCGAGCAGGGTTCATAAAGCAGTGAGCAGAAAAGTGCTCGCTGCACATGTAATACCACCTGCTGAGTGCAGAAGCTAGCCTCGCAAGAAGCTCGTCACGCCAGGCGTACTGAACCCATGCTTTTGCCCTGGGGAGAGAGATTATTCTTTAGCAATGGTGTCGGGCTTGATGCTTGTTGAACATATCTCCGCAAATTTGGCGTAAGTGGTGGTGAAGTGCAAGTACAGATCAGAATGCCTAGATTTACGCACAACACATGGCAGAAGGTGACACCAAGGGTGATTTTAACCAAAACAGCACTGGATCGGTAGAAAATATCAGCAGGCACTAGTTGTCCCAAGACGATGTTTCAGCTATCAGACGTGATGGGTGCACTTGCAAGATGTGCAGCGTCAAAAATAAATACGGCTACGCTTGAAGTTTACAACGGTATTTTAAACTGAATGTGGATGCTTTCGACGAGTAGAACTGAAAGTAAATGAAAAGAAATATAACACATGTGTGCACAGACTGACGTCTCCACAGAAATTCAGCTTACGTTGGAAACAAGTGGCAACATTAGGCAATTAAAATGTATACCTGCTGTCTCGTGGCAAACAGAAGAATTTTGTGCCTGGCTTCCTTCGAGTTTTTTCATTGTTGCCGCACCACGTGGCACAGCAGTACCTGCCGTAGCCCCCACTTCCCGGTGGCATGGCCTGAGAACATAGAAAAGCCACAATGTTGCATATCGGCAAATTCCTGCGTTGAGATAAACCTAATGAAGACTAACAAAAACACAAAATACACAATTTCTCACAACGCATGCTACGCGTAGCTAACCAAATTCACACAAAGGCGATATCATAGTTGAATTCACATGTCCTGAAGCCGCCGTGTGCAGCTTTAGTAAATAAAACAAACGGCCCTCGCGCCGAATGCTACAGTTATGCGCTATTTCTTGTTCGAAATATGCGTATTTAGGGCTATGCCCCCCAGCGAGACACATAGCGGAATATTTACGTGCAGACAGTACAGCAAGAATAGCGAACTGCGGTCTTACCAAGAAACAACGGTCGCAGCACCACAGCAGTACACAAAACGGACGTGCCCACGAAGCTTGCAGACGCCGCAAAAAAAATACAGCCGCTCACACCGTCGGTCCGTCGCTCACTGCCGCCTGGACGTGCTTGCCCGTTGGCTTGACGCACTTAAAAAACGCCGCTGTTGCTGACGTAACTGCGGCCGTAGGCGCGCAGCGCACGTCACTGCAAGCCAAGACATGCCAAGACCATACTCTTTTTCTTCTTTTTTTATTTGCACGTTCAGTGCCATCTGGCGGAAACGGGGAAGCGCCGAACTCGGCCGCGAAAGGGCCCGAGTGTCCGCTCTTTACTTTTATGTTACTTTATGGTAGCGGCGGTGAGGAGGCGCCGCACATGCGCAGTAGCGCGCGACTGCGCCGAAAGGTCAGGCGGCGGAGTCGGCGCGGCGGCGGCTGCGGCCACCTGCGCCACGCGGGACGTCACTCGGTTTCGCGCATGCGCAGCTGTGGCAAATCTTGGCTGCGACGGTTCACGCGAAGCGCGGCTGTGGTGCGGGTAGTGAAACTTTTCGCTTCAAAAACCAACACGCGCTTATCTGTCCTCTTCTCTGTTCCAGCTTCCGAAGCCTTCGTCGCCGTCATGTTTGTAATACTTTCCCCATCAGCAGGCGAAGCCCTCTGGGCGAGTCAGGCATTGTCACAAGATTGGCAGGGCTTCCATGAGGCAAAGCCCTTGATTTCAGTTTGTGCGCGACGTTGACCATTGGCGGCAGGGCGCGCAATTCGACAGTTCGGGTCACTGAGCTGGTTCATCCTGATATAGGGACTAGCTTAGTGGACCAGCCTAATCTGATGTAACCCGCGCTTTCTGATTGGTTGACAAAGCCACATGAATTATTTATTTTTTATTTATTTAGGAATACTGCAGACTTCTTCTGGAGTCCATGCAGGAGTGGGAGATACACATGAATGATACCAAAAATACAAAACAAAGCAAATAAAAAGTTAGGAACTCATACTTTTCAAAGCGGCAATAAACTACACTTCATCAGGGTAATCAACAACATTCTGAGGCAGCCTATTTCAGTCGGACACAGTCTTAGGGAATTAGGAATACTTAAATAAATCGATGCAAGCCCGGTATTCTTGTAGATAGGAGGTAGAAGAACTTAAGCCTGTATTCTGTGCGTCTGGATTGGCGAGTCTGAAGGTCCAAGAGATTAACCATGCGTGTTACGCTATCTGTTCGTCTGTAACGGTTGCAGATAAAACTGACGGCCATCCTGTGCACCGTTTCCAACTGCCGCCGCGGTGGCTCAGCGGTGATGGTGCTCGGCGGTTGACCCGAAAGACGCGGGTTCGATCCCGGCCGCGGCGGTTGAATTCCTTTGGAGGAGAAATTCTAGAGGCCCGTGTACTCTGCGATGTCAGTGCACGTTATAGAACCATACATGGTGGAAATTTTCGAAGCCCTCCACTGCGCCGTCTCTCATAGCCTTAGTCGTTTTGGGAGGTTAAACCCCACAAACTAACCAACCAACCTTTCCCAACTTGTCTATATTTGTTTTGTTGCAGGGGTCCCATATGCATGACGCATATTCCCAAATCGGTCTAACCGGGGATTTGTATGCAGTGAGCTTCACCTCAGTTGGGCTGTCGCGAATTTTCTTCGAATCCCCCTTAAAGCCTTACGTGCGGTACAACATATGCTATCAATATGTTTGTTCCAGGTTGAAGTTGATGTTATTTTGACTCCTAGATATTTTACAGCTGATACTTCGTTAATTACATTCCGGCAAATATTCTATGTGTGATGTAATGATTGCTTCTTGTTTGAGACAGGAAGAACACAGCATTCCTTTATGTGCAGAGCCAATTCCCACTTTTCGCACCAGCTGTGAATATTGCCAAGTTTCGCGTTAAGGAGTTCTTGATACTGTGGTGACCTGACCATTGTGTACACAACACAATCGTCTGTAAAAAAATTAACTACTATTCCAGGGTCTATCTCGGTAACAATATTGATACAGCTCAGAGGTGGACGAAGAAGAAGTGCTTCGCCATCTCGCTGCAATGATACAGCTCAGAAGTGGACGAAGAAGAAGTGTTTCGCCATCTCGCTTGTGACGAGGAAGAAGAAGTGGTTCGTCTTCTGGCTGGTGACCGCTCGGCAGACTGGAGCAGTTCTTGTGTCTGTGTGTGCTGTGTAATATTCGTGACAAATCTGGTGGATGTGCGGGGTACGCTTCCAGACCCGCGTAGGCTACCGACCAATACGGATCTCACCCCAGTTCACCAGCGCCGCGGCCGCCGCCTCCGTGGAGCGTCCCCTGAATTTGGACTCCTTCCGGCTGCAACCAGGGCGACGCAACCCCGGCCTTCGGAGGCACCAGCTGCCATGGCAACTGAGACCACGCTCCCGGCGCACATCCTCTGTCATCAGCCACGAACACCCCCGTCGTTTCATGGCGACGTGTTCGAGGACGCCGAGGATTGGCTCGAGATATTCGAACGGGTTATAATAATAATAATAATAATAATGCCTTTATTTTTCATCACAAGGATGAGGGAGGCAGAGAGAAAAAGCTAGGGGTGTAGCTTGACGAGCTCTCGCCTCCCCAAAAATAGATATAACTTGTACAGGGAAAATATGCAGACAACATAACAGCATACCGGCAAAACTTAAAAAAAAGAAAGAAAAAAAAAGAAAAAAAGAAAAACGTGGCAGGAATACTAACGAAATAAAGGAAGCATGAACAGAACCTATTTTCTGACACAACTGTAACACTTTGTAACGCGTAAAAATCAAACGTAAAGGCAAAATTACACAAAAATTACAAATTGCAAAATTGTAATAACATAAATTTAAACACAATTACAGGAATTACAATTTAGAAGTTACAAAATAACAACCACAAAAATTATACAAAATTACAGAAATTACAATTCAAAGTTACACCCGGTTACATATACTTGAAACAAAGTTTTGCAACTCTTTTTTTTTCGAGTGCTCAACAGTCATGTTGTGACTATGGCAGAGGTTGAGATAGTGCGGTAGACTATACCTAAGCATCTGTTTGCCATACCCTGTTCTGTATGCATAAATGTGCCATATTTCGTTGTTTCTTGTTTTGTACGATGCGTGTTTTTTGCATAATGAAGCCAGTGTGGCAATGAAAGGAGTATTGTTTTTATTTTCGGTTTTGTATTTAAAGAGTAAGTAGTATGCATATAAATCATTAATTGGCATTATGTCCCCTTTCTCGAAAAGTGGTTTGGATGGGTGGTCATATGCTACATTATATACTATTCTAAGAATTCTTTTTTGTTGGGTAAGTAATTTTCGGAGGTTTGTGAAAGATGTATTTCCCCATACCAAGTGACAGTAATTAAGATGCGAGCAGAACAATGACTTATACAAAAGCATTTTCACATTTACAGGGAGAATGTTTTTGTGAGCGTAAATTGTTCCTATGACACGGGATAGTTTAGATGCTATGTAATTTATGTGCTCGTCCCAAGTCATTTTCTCATTGAAAAATACACCTAGTATTTTGAAAGAGCTAACAACATCTATTTTAAAATTATCAAGAAATATACCATCATTATTTTGGATGTTCTTGTTCTTGGGGCGGAAAATAATAGCTTTAGTTTTTGAGGTATTAATCTTGAGGGCATTAAATCTTGTCCACTTTTCAAGTTGAGTAAGCGTTGTGTTTGCTTTTGCAATCATAGATGAGGCGCATGACCCGGAAAAAAGCAAGGTGGTGTCGTCTGCATATATTACAATTTTTGTTTCTTTGTCTATTTGTGTTATGTCATTCACATATATATTAAAAAGGAATGGGCCCAAGATGCTGCCTTGGGGCACACCAGATAAGATAGCTTTGACATCTGATCGGTGACCGTTTAATTCTACATACTGCTGTCGATGTCTTAGATAACTGCTCAAAAGTAACAAGGATTGTCCACGGAAACCATATACCTGAAGCTTTTTAAGCAGTAATATGTGGTTAAGATGATCAAAGGCCTTCGAAAAATCTACATATATTCCTAAAGCTAAGCATTTGTCATCGAAAGAGTTTAAAATGAATTCTTTTTGTTCTAACAAAGCGAGTTCCGTTGACAGATTTTTCCGAAATCCAAATTGTGAAGGTGTCATTATATTATGCTTATTACAGAAGTTATTCATCCGGGACAAAATTATTTTTTCAAACCCTTTGGAGAAAACAGGCAATATTGACAATGGCCTATAGTTTGCAAAGTCATTTTTATCTCCCTTTTTGTATACAACTGTTACCTTCGCAGTCTGCATCTTCTGTGGAAACACGCCATTGACTAGACAAAGGTTAAATATATGTGTGATATAGGGTGCAATTATGTCGAGGACATGTTTCACAGGTTTAATCTTAATACCGTCAGCATCGCTACTTCCGCTGTTATTTAATGCCAGAAATACTGACACTACCTCAGCCTCTGTAACAGGACTTAAGAAACAGGTGTGATCCACGGTGCACTTTATGTAATTCAAAGCCATTTCATCATATTCATTTCTTTTCAGTTCCACAAAAAAGTCATTAAATCCATCTGCTAACTTCTTGCCAGACCGTTCTTCATTTTGGTGAATAAGTGTTTTAACTTGAGTTGGATTGCTAGGCTTTAGTAACATGTTTAGCTTTTTCCAAGTTATGTCGGTCCTTGATGTTGGATTAGAGAAGGAATTGCGACAATATTCATCTCTAGCAGCTCTGATGTCTTTATTTAATTTGTTACGCACAGTTTTGTATGCTTTAAAGAAATTGGGATCACGTGTTTTTAGGAACTTCTTGTACATCCTATCTTTTGCTAGGATTCTGGTGAGCAAACAAGGTGTTATCCATGGCTTACGGATCTTTTTTGACTGCCTTAGATGCTTCTGAGGGAACGTAGATTTATATAATCTCACAAAATTACTCAAGAATAAGTTATATGCAGAATCCGGTTCTGTTTCTCGGAGGACATTCCTCCAGTCGAAGCTGTTTATTACGTGTCTAAAAAGTTCTAAAGTTTTAGGTGTTATTTCTTGGTAAAAAACAGGTGCGCTCTTGGGACGTGCGTTGTTGTTCTCAACGCAGAAGTATATGGCATTATGGTCACTAATATCTGTGCATATTACACCGGCTTTGCATGATGATGTGTATCTATTTGTTATGAATAAGTCAAGAAGCGTCACAGACGTGGTGGTAACGCGGGTAGGAGAGCTGATAACATTTGTGCATCCGAAGGACTGAATGAGTTGTTCCATTTCTCGCTTAGCTGCTGTATCAGCTAGCATGTTGATATTAAAGTCACCGCCAAGTACAACACCGTACATGTTATCACCAACGAAGGCCAGGAAAGATTCCAACAAGGCAAAGAAATTGCGAAGGTCTCCAGATGGGGGGCGGTAAACAACAGAAACAATGGTTTTGTCGTATCTTAATGACAGAATTTCATAATCTGGATGGATGCATGAAGAGGCCGACAAAAGTTCACACGAAAGTTCCCTTTTTACCATTATTGAAACTCCACCGCCTCGACCGACAGTTCTGTTCAGATGAAAATTACTGTACAAATTCAAATTCAAGGTGTTTGAATTGTCAACATACCAAGTTTCCGTTAACATCACAAAGTCAAATTGGGACTGGAATTCGGCGAACAATGTTTCAAGTTCAGCGACTTTATTTTTCGCGGATTGCACATTGAGATGAAAAAACTTAAGAAAATTAGAGTATTCCTTGGCAGATAACGTCAAAACATCTGATGGCAAAACGTAATTTGCGTCAGCCATGGTGAACTTTGGAGCCATGGTTAAAATCGGGGATCGAGGGACCTAAGCAAGCTTATCTAAATCACTTTGATGGCGAATGATGATAGCGTTTTGACCGTCTGTCTGACGAACGTAGACGTTCCCATTTCGATGCCACGCATACTTGAAGCCATGTATCAGTGCCCAGCTTTTCACGTTGGACAGCAATGTTCTGTTTCTTTTCGTTCGGTTCTCAAGGATGTGGCGTGGCTCATTTGGAGTGTTCAGTTCCTTTCTTTGGTTTAGAATTGCTTCCTTTACCGACTGCCTAACAAAACGGACGATGATCCCTGGCACCTTACCCTTTGCCGCGGGTAGCCTGTGGATGGCAGCAATGTCGTTATCGGTTAATTCCGGGACCTTAATCTTTCTTGCTACTTCATTTACCTTTGACAGCAGGTTTTCTCTGTCAGTTACGGGGATGCCATGAAACTCAAGGTTAAGTTTCCTGGTCTGCCATTCTAGCTGATCAACTTCCTTCATGATATCAGCTTTATCACTTGTTGTTTCGCTGTTTTCGATTTTGTCAACACGTTTCTTCAGCTCGCCTATTTCTTTGTCCTGACGACGGATGTGTGCCAGTATCTCGTCATACTGACTGGACATTAACTGAACTGATTGTTCGATACTTTCAACAGTATGCTTGAGTGTTACGAGTCCGTCCACCTTTTCATGCAGGGCAACCAAAAGAGCTGAAAAGTCGGGTTCGGTCTTGGGCTTGCTTTCTTGCGCACCCCTCGACCGACTAGTTCTACAAGTGGGACAACGCCATGCGTTTCTCCAAGACTCGCCCTTTGACTTAAATGTGTTTTCAGACACATTCGAACAGTTTCCGAAGTGATATCGGTAACTACATTCCGAGCAAAGTATCCCTTCACTCTCCGTACATTCCTCATCACAACACAAGCATGTAACACTTTCAGAAGGAGGCATAGTGGGCAGCAGTGGCAGCGGCTCTAAGTACGATCTGTTATGCAAAAAATGACAAATTTGAGACCAACCTGCAAAAAGGGCAGAGTATGCTGGTTACGTTGTGCACAGGGTGTTGGTATGCTGCCACTGCTGCCAAAAGGTCCCACGATGTCCGTGCGTCCCTTCTTGTAGTGCGATGCTGGCTACGGCGCTGTCACTTGTCGAATTCGCATGCGCAGGTAGGCTTTCGGGCAGTCGGCGACGCCCCCTTGTTTCTTTTTCTTTTTAGTGACGAAGGTGGGTATCGCAGGATATCTTGAGCCGATTCACAACTGCAAAAAGGGCAGAGTATGCTGGTTACGTTGTGCACAGGGTGTTGGTATGCTGCCACTGCTGCCAAAAGGTCCCACGATGTCCGTGCGTCCCTTCTTGTAGTGCGATGCTGGCTACGGCGCTGTCACTTGTCGAATTCGCATGCGCAGGTAGGCTTTCGGGCAGTCGGCGACGCCCCCTTGTTTCTTTTTCTTTTTAGTGACGAAGGTGGGTATCGCAGGATATCTTGAGCCGATTCACAACTGCAAAAAGGGCAGAGTATGCTGATTACGTTGTGCACAGGGTGTTGGTATGCTGCCACTGCTGCCAAAAGGTCCCACGATGTCCGTGCGTCCCTTCTTGTAGTGCGATGCTGGCTACGGCGCTGTCACTTGTCGAATTCGCATGCGCAGGTAGGCTTTCGGGCAGTCGGCGACGCCCCCTTGTTTCTTTTTCTTTTTAGTGACGAAGGTGGGTATCGCAGGATATCTTGAGCCGATTCACAACTGCAAAAAGGGCAGAGTATGCTGGTTACGTTGTGCACAGGGTGTTGGTATGCTGCCACTGCTGCCACTGTTGCCCGTTACAACGGCTGGAGTGACAACCGTAAGCTCCACAATGTCTATTTTGCACTTGAAGAGTCGGCTCGGACATGGTTCGAAAACCATGAAGCTTCGTTTACGTCCTGGGAAGCTTTCTGCCGCAATCTTAAAGCCACTTTTCCGAATGCAGACCGTCGAGAGCGAGCAGAAGCTGCGTTACACTCGCGCAACCAGCGCCACAACGAGAGTGTACGCATGTACTACGAGGACATGACTCGCCTTTTTAAGCGCGCGGATCCTAGCATGACAGAAGACAAGAAGCTTCGCCACCTCATGCGGGGTGTCAAGCAAGAGCTCTTCGCAGGACTCGTGCGCAGCCCACCAAGCACTGTGGCAGAGTTCCTCACCGAGGCGGCAACTATGGAGAAGACGCTGGAACAGCTAGCCCGCCAGTACAATCGCGACGTCAACACCTTCGGGCCTGATCCCATCTCCACGCCTCCCGGTATCGACGCGGCCTTTCTACGCGAGCTGGTCCGATCTGTCGTCAGAGAGGAACTGCAGGCCTTCCGTACGCCGTCCGAGACGCCATCTTTCACGCCACTGAGCGAAGTCATCCGGGACGAGGTGCGCCTGGCAGCACAACAGCACCAGATTTCCGAGGTTCCTCGCCAGCCTCATGCAAGGCCCACGTATGCGTCCGTCCTGCGCCAGGCCCCTGGGTACGACGTCACTGCCGCGACTCCAGCAGTGCTCTCGTCGAGCTCCCCTCGTGGTGACGCTCCGCCAGCCTATCAGCGACCGCGAAAGAGTGAAGTGTGGCGTGCCCCGGATCGTCGGCCCCTCTGCTATCACTGTGGCGAGGCGGGTCACCTATACAGGGCGTGCCCATACCGCCGCGTGGGCCTACGTGGTTTCGCGCCGAACGACCCGTGCCCTCAGAACGGGGAACGACCGCAGGAGATAGCATTCCATCTGTCGTCGCGCCAGAACCACATCACGTCAGGCCACCAGGAGGCTCGATCACCGTCGCCGCGGCGCTACCGTTCTCCAAGCCCCCGTCAAGCCGCAGGCTACTCCGGACGCCGTTCTCCCAGTCCACGCCGGGAAAACTGATTCCAGCGGCCTCTGGAGGCAAGGCCGCTAATGCCGGGACTTGTGAAGATCCTCCTGCGCCACTACCACGCGACGATGTTTCTCCGGGAGCGAGTAGCGACAGCATCCGACGCGCTACCTCCGATTTGTGCGTCAAAATTGACGGAATCGACGTGACCGCTTTGCTGGATACTGGTGCCGACTATTCTGTCATGTGCCTGGCCCTTGCCGTACAACTGAAGAAAGTATTGACGGGGTGGCCGGGGCCTAGCATTCGCACTGCTGGGGGTCACCTGATTATCCCTGCCGGCAGGTGCACAGCTCGTGTCGATATCCGTGGTTTTGTGTACGTCGGCGAGTTTGTAGTCCTCCGTGAGTGTTCGAGGGACTTGATCCTCGGTCATGACTTTCTCCACACGAACGGTGCTGTCATTGACCTCCACGAATCACGGGTCACGTTCTCGACGAAACGGGCTGTGGCACGCACTGACACAGGCGATTCACGCTTCACTGCTCTGCGACTTGTTGACGACGACGTAATGGTGCCACCCCGGTCCAGTGTGCTAGTTCTTGTGAGGAATGATTTATTCCACGACTACGAAGGTATCGCTGATAGCCACGTACCCCTGCTGCTCGAGAAGGGAGTAGCCATCGCTCGCGGGCTCGTCCAACTACAAGACGGTTGTGCTAGTGTGCTCCTTACAAATTTTGCCAACGAGTTGCAGCACCTCGCCAAGGGCACGGCTGTCGCCTTCCTGCATGACTTCGCTGTGGTGCCTCAAGTGTGCGCCCTGGAGACAAGCCCTGAAGACCAGGCCCCACCATGCCCTGTCCTTCCGTCCGTCAGAATCAATCCCGATTTGGCACCTGAGCAGAAGGCTCTTCTCTCGGCGCTTCTAACCGACTTCGCGGGTTGTTTTGCCACAAGCTCCAGGGTCGGTCGTACGCCTGTCGCAAAGCATCGCATCATCACCGACGAGACTACACCACCCGTATGCCAGCGCCCATACCGCGTTTCTTCGACGGAACGCGAAGCCATTAAAAGGCAAGTGGACGAAATGCTCGCCGACGATGTCATTCAACCGTCGACAAGTCCATGGGCGTCACCGGTAGTGCTCGTGAAAAAGAAAGACAACACCCTGAGATTTTGTGTCGATTACCGCAAACTGAACAACGTGACGAAAAAGGACGTTTACCCGCTCCCCAGGATTGATGATGCACTCGACAGACTACGTGATGCCAGGTTCTTTTCCTCCTTGGATCTCAATAGTGGCTACTGGCAGATAGAGGTGGACGAGCGAGACCGCGAGAAAACTGCTTTTGTGACGCCTGATGGTCTATACGAATTTAAGGTGCTCCCGTTTGGACTATGCTCAGCGCCGGCCACTTTCCAACGCATGATGAACACTGTCTTGTCTGGGCTCAAGTGGCAGACATGCCTCGTATACCTGGACGATGTCGTCATTTTCTCGCCCACCTTCGAGCAACACTTGGAGCGGCTGCGCACAGTGCTCCGGGCGGCGTATTCGCCAACTGCAGCCTGTACAGCCACAAGGCTTGAAACCACGGTGAATTGATCACGGTAACTGAAGATTGTCACAACGGCTTACCTAAAAGGGATAATAAATCCTCTTAAACGGCGTTATATGCCACTAAGCATCCCGATTTGCGACCTAAAAGGAAAAAAATTGTAAAAAAATGAAATAAAAAAAACAATAAAATTACAGTACAGAGAGCGGAGTCGAACGGCCGACCTTCCATACGCAACACGAGCCTCTACTCCACTGCGCCATCGCGGCGATGTCACCCCGTCGTTCTGAATGAATATTTATATCCAGCCTTAATGTGGCTGCTACCTGCCGGTGGGCGGCGCTGTCATCGCTGGCTGTACCGGGTGCATTTGGCGAACACGCCTCCGGGCGCTCCAATGTGCGCAACTTACGATCAAGCCCGAGAAATGCTATTTCGGTTTTGAGGAGCTTCGTTTCCTCGGCCATGTTGTCAGCGCGCGCGGTGTTCTCCCAGATCCCGACAAGACCGCTGCTGTCTCCAGTTTCCCGCGTCCCACTGACAAAAAGACCCTTCGACGTTTTTTGGGACTGTGCTCTTACTATCGACGATTCGTCCAAGATTTTTCCAAAATAGCTGAACCCTTAACAGCGCTGACCAGAGACGACACACGCTTCTTGTGGGGAAGCGACCAAGAGGATGCTTTCGTGGAGCTCCGCCACCGCCTGCAACGTCCACCGATACTCGCCCATTTCGATGACGCCGCAGCAACTGACATATACACTGATGCTAGCAACGTAGGCCTTGGGGCGGTCCTGGTACAGTGGCAGGATGGCGCCGAACGAGTCATCGCATACGCAAGCCGTACACTTTCGCGCTCGGAATGCAACTATTCAACGACTGAGAAAGAATGTCTTGCGGTAGTCTGGGCCATCAGTAAGTTCCGCCCATACCTATACGGAAGACCATTTCGCGTTGTCAGTGATCACCACTCGTTATGCTGGCTGGCCAGCCTCAAAGATCCATCTGGGCGGTTGGCGAGATGGAGCCTCCGTTTGCAGGAGTACGACGTAACGGTCGTGTACAAGTCGGGGCGGAAGCACCAAGATGCGGATTGTTTATCACGCGCGCCAGTGGACCTTGCTTCCCCGGAAATCACTGAAGACTTCTCTTTCCTTGGTGCTGTTAGCGCAACCGATATGGCACAGCTTCAAAGGGAAGACCCAGAGTTAGCGCCGCTCATCGCGTACCTGGAAGGCTGCGACGGTCCCCGCATTCCTCGTATTTTTCTTCGTGGACTCAAATCCTTCACTCTGCAGAACGGCGTCCTCTACAAGCGCAACTTTGAGAGCAACACTGCAACATTTCTGCTCGTAGTCCCGTCCGAGTTGCGACCTGATATCTTGAGCGCTTGCCACGACGAACCATCTGCCGGCCACCTGGGGGTCAGTCGTACCTTAGCGAGGATTCGGCAGAGGTACTACTGGCCAAGATTACTTTTATCAGTGCGGACATACGTCAAAACGTGTCGCGACTGCCAGCGCCGTAAGTCTCCTCCCTTCAAACCCGCAGGATTTCTTCATCCCATAGCGCCTCCGAAGACGCCTTTCCAACAAGTGGGAATGGACCTACTCGGCCCTTTTCCGAAATCATCCACTGGAAAACGTTGGATTGCTGTCGCGACGGATTATTTGACGCGGTACGCTGAGACAACGGCGCTTGCAAACGGAACTGCTGTCGAAGTAGCTACGTTTTTTGTACACAACATCGTGCTGCGTCATGGCGCTCCTGCGGTTATCATTACTGACCGTGGAGCTGCTTTCACAGCCCGCTTGACTCAGGCAGTCCTAGATCTGACCCACACCAGCCATAGGCGTACAACAGCGTACCACCCACAGACAAATGGTTTGGTAGAGCGCCTTAACAGAACCCTGGCCGACATGCTCTCCATGTATGTGGATGTGGAGCATAAAACATGGGACCAAATTCTCCCATACGTAACGTTCGCTTACAATGCGGCCCTGCAAGAGACAACGCGGCTTACGCCCTTCCAGCTTGTCTTCGGTCGTTCAGTTGTTACTTCTTTGGATGCCATGTTGCCCGTCGACCCTCAGTGTGACCTAGAGCCAGATCTTGACGTCGCCACTTTCGTTCAGCGGGCTGAAGAAGCACGTCAACTGGCCAGGCAGCGAATACACCGTCAACAGCACGCCGACGCTGACCGCTACAATCTCGGACGGCGATTTGTTACGTACGAACCAGGCGATCATGTGTGGGTTTGGACACCAGTTCGTCGCCGTGGGTTGTCCGAAAAATTACTGCGCCGATACTTCGGACCTTACCGAGTTCTCCGCCGCATTAGCGACGTGACGTACGAAGTTACACCGGCAACCCCAGACCGCCCTTCGCGCAGACCACCGCATCCGGATGTTGTGCACGTCGTTCGTATGAAGCCGTACCACGACCGTCCTGCTGATTGTACTTGACGCTGAGTGCCGCCGGTTGTGTGTCGTGATAGCTGTGTCTCACTTTCTGTGTCTAACCCATTTTTCCCCTCTGTGAAAGTGGCCCGCATCGAGGCGATGCTGCAGGGGAGGGAGCAATGATACAGCTCAGAAGTGGACGAAGAAGAAGTGCTTCGCCATCTCGCTGCAATGATACAGCTCAGAAGTGGACGAAGAAGAAGTGTTTCGCCATCTCGCTTGTGACGAGGAAGAAGAAGTGGTTCGTCTTCTGGCTGGTGACCGCTCGGCAGACTGGAGCAGTTCTTGTGTCTCTGTGTGCTGTGTAATATTCGTGACAATATCATTGTTATAAATAAGAAACAAGACCGGGCCAAGGACAGACCCCTGGGGTACACCTGATGTCACTGGAAGGCTACCTGAAGAACTATTATTAACGTTAACATACTGTGCACGGTTGTCAAGATAGGCTTTTATAAAGTCAATAAGTATTCAGTTTATTCCAAAGTTATAAAGCTTTTGTATGAGTTTATTGTGTGGCACCTTACCAAAAGCCTTGGCAAAGTCAAAGAACACTGCATCGATTTGGCCTCTGTCATTAATTGCAACAAAAAAGTAATGGCAGGTAATAAACTGTGCGAATTTGGAGAGGCCGCGCCGAAACCCATGCTGGGCATCTGACAATAAGCCGTTTTCCTCCAAATATTGAACTAGTTCTCTACAAATTATGCGTTTCAATAGCTTCGAACTAACTGAACTTAAGGATATGGGGCGGCAATTCGATACCCTTGTACAATCACTGGATTCGGAGTATTTGACGGTCCTTCTTTCGGGGTTAGGACTCCGTTTGTCTCTACGATTTTTTCTCTCGCTTGGTACGAGCGCCACGGGGTTGTCGTTAAGCACTGTTTGCGGCTAGCTTCATGATTACATTATTGCAACTGGTCTGTTACCCTGTTAACCGCATATAAAATTACACCACATGTCCAAAAAGTGTATTTCATTTTAGTTCTGGTGCTTCTAATTTGTTGAATTTAAATAAAATTTTCAACAATTAATACATTTTTTCTAGTTGCAGTCATTCTACTATTCTACTTTTTGTTTTTTCTTTTCTCTCACAACTACTTCATTGGCATACACCACCGTACCTTGACCAATCCCCCGCGTGGGTATGTGACATGCTTCATGATGTGAAGAGGAAGCAGCATAGCACAGCCAAGACAGAGAACAAAAGAAAGAGAAGGTAGAAAACAGAAGGAAGAGAAGAGGAAGCTGAGAAAAAGTCGTCTGATGCCGAGCCGAGAGAGAGAAGGGGAAAAAATAAAGAGAGGAAAGAAAACGAAAGGAAACGAGGGAAAACACTTAAAAAGAAGAAGGCAAATAAGAACCAGAGAGAACAAAGAGGAAGTAGGCAAAGTGGGCACACAAACCTTCTCTCCCTTAATATTTGAACTAAGGCCCAGCCTAGTTTCTAGTCTATTTTCTACTGCAATTTAGTCATAAAATTTTCATTCTATACTGACTTGCAGGCGTATTTTGTAACTTTTATTCGGGGTCGTCCCTCTGTAATTGGTCGTCGCTTACCGATAGCCTTGACAATGGCGGAGGAAATCACTGACAAAAGATAAAGAACGCAGTTTCACAAAACACTGCTGCAGTACTGCCTGTGACGGCGTAGGCGGCTTTAAACGTGTTGTTTACATGTTGTTTCGAACTCTTAAATGTACTTTGACATCATTTCTCCCGTTATTACGCAATATTTTCAACCTTTGTTTTTAATGTGCTACTTTTCCAGAAAGAATGCAAGTACCTACGGTAACAGTACTATTCAAAGAAGGGGTTGTGAAAGATATCAGGAACTATCGTCCTATTTCAGTGCTACCCTTGTTTTCCAATGCTTTAGAAAAAAAAATTAATGAATACCTTTGAAGTTTTTGACAGAAGCCAACAGCCACATGTGCTTACTGGAGCTCAATTTGGTTTCAGAACGTGCAGGTCTACTGAACTAGCATTACTGGAACAAAAAGAGTTTATTTTATTACAGTTTTGAAGAAAGATGCTCGTACTCGGCCTGTTTGTCTACTTCACAAAAGCATTTGACTGTATTAGCCATAAAACTTTACTTGAGAAACTACAAATGTATGCAGTACGTGGTCATTGCTTGAATGTAAGTCATACCAGAGGAGCAGTTGACCGTATGTTTAAATTAGTGATCACTGCTCCGATCTAAACCCGAATGGAAAAAGAGTCTCCCAAGGAAGCAGTCTCTGACCTTTTCTTTTCATTATATATATAAATGTTCTTGTAAATACGTGCACTGAAGTCAAATACATACTATACACGGTTGATGCTAGCATATTTTTTTCAGCCTCGTACTGTGTGTGCCTTAATAATATAGCAAACACTGCTCTTGAAATCATTCGGCAATGGTCTGGTGCGAACCAGTTAGGAGTAAATACTAATAAATCTAAAGCCATACTTTTCAAACTGAAATCAAAACGCGTTGATGTAAGCGCAGATCTTATGTAGAGGGGCAGAAAAATTGAAATAGTAACCAGTACTAAAGTTGTTGGGGTTACTTTTTCGCAAAACTTGCTATGTGATATCTATGTCGATTCCGTTTGCCCTAAACTGTCAAGTGTTGCAGAGGTGCAGTCAAGATGGAGAACAATACTGCCATGCGGCGTAAAAAAACTTCTCTATGATTCTCTTTTTTTCTCCCACCTCTGTTATTTCTTTTTGGTGTGGGGTTCTACCACTGCAAGAAACCTAGAAAAGGTGTTCTTCCTCCAAAAAAAAATACCAAGGCTTACTTTTGGTGTCCCACATCATGCTCATACTAATGACATGTTCCTGCAAGCAGATATTTTATTTATTTATTTACAAAATACTGCGGACACTGAGTCCAAGCAGGGTGGGCGAACAAGTCAATCAAACGGCAAAAAACGCAACAGTTCAAAAAAAAAGAACAACACAATACAGCAATAATTGGTTAAAACTCATGAGACAATGATTTAACTATCTGATTCCAATCTGTTATTGTCCGTGGAAAGAACGAAAACTTGTAAGTGTCTGTTCTAGCGAATATAGGGGTTAGAGAAGTGGGATGGTGTTGACGAGTTTGTCTGGTTGGTGCCGGCGTTAAGTATGATGAGGGATCCAAACCAAGTTTGTCATGTAATTAGCGAGAAATAAATTCTAACCTAAGCTTTCTTCGCCGATGTTCAAGTAGTTCAATTTTATTAATCTCCATTAAAGTGGTTAGGGAGTCAGTCCTTTCATATTTATTAAAAATAAACGTGACGGCTCTTCTCTGTATTCTTTCCAGATTTTTTACGTTAAATTTAGTATACGGGTCCCACACTATGCATGCATATTCCAGTTTAGGTGTAATTATTGAAGAATAACAAAGTAGCTTAATGTTAGAAGGAGCATTTTTTAGTTTATGCCTTAAGCAACACAGTTTTCGAAATGCAGCTGAGCAGATATTGTTTATGTGCAAGTTCCACGATGGGTTGCTACTTATGGTTACTCCTAGGTATTTGTAGTTGGATACTTGTTTAAGAGGGAGAGAGCCTAATTTATATGTGTGGCTATGACGTACGGTTTTTCGGGTTATCGGCATATAAACACATTTATCAGCATTCAAAATCATGCCCCATCGGTCGCACCATTCGAAAACATTGTTCAAAGCTCTGTCCAGGTCACATTGATCTTCCTTATTTGTAACTTCTCGGTATAGAACGCAATCATCAGCGAACAATCGAATATGCATTGTTGGGTTAACAACTGGAACAATATCATTCACATACAAAAGAAAAAGCAGAGGGCCCAAACACTTCCTTGGGGAACACCGGATGAAACTGGAAGAGAGCCCGAACGTCGTCCACCCACTTCAACAAACTGCTTGCGGTCTTTTAAGTATGCAGTAATCCATGTCACTAAAATATCAGGAATGCCAATTTCTTTCATTTTAAAAATTAGTTTATCATGAGGAACTTTATCAAATGCCTTGCTAAAATCCAGAAATATTGCATCGATTTGGCCTTTATTATCTATACAGGAAGCAAATGAATTTATTACTGTAATTAGCTGTGTTACCGTCGAGAATCCTTTTTTGAACCCGTGCTGGAAGCTTGTTAGTACACGATTTTTTTCTAAAAATTCATTCATACAGTGTGCAATTATATGTTCTAATAGCTTACAGCAAGGGGACGTCAATGATATGGGACGGTAGTTCTGCAAGAGAAGACGGTCTCCTTTTTTATAAACGGGAACAATCCGGGCTGTTCTCCAGTCATCGGGTATTTTACCTATTGACACTGAAGCGCGAAAAATTATGACAAGAAATTTAGCCAGAGTTTCGGCATAGCGTCGCAGAAATGCGTTTGGAATGTTGTCAGGGCCACATGATGTTTTGGTTTTTAGGTTCAGCAACATGGAAAAGACACCAGGGTAAGTAATAAAATTCACTTCGGCGGGATAATACACTCGGCTATTGTCGGTACATGTGCTCGGGGCAGAAAATACACTTTGAAAATAACTATTAAAATGCTGAGCAATAAGCCTTTGAAGTTGAAGTTGAAGTTGAAGTTTATTTCTCGCTCTCAGTGGTACAAGTATTACTTACAGTATTACAGTATTACAAGTATTACAGTGGTACAAGTACAAGTATTACTGGGAGAGAGAGGACGCAGGGAAAAAGCTGCTTGAATGCAGCTTGAGAGGCACCCTGCGCCCACACTGCTGAGGCAACATATTGCCTCAGTTGTTAGTTTACAAGACAGCTACAGGTGAGGCACTCGAAAACAATAAATAAAGTATCAACATGAATATAATATCTACAGTGGCACTTAAACATTAGTATCACAATCACAACAAAAAGCGTCATAAATACTCAAAAAACCAAAAGCATCACATCAACCAGGTGTACAACAGCAGAATTCACACGTGTTACAGCTTTAATCACAGTTCGGAACAAGTTGTAATTAAATGTCTTCAAAAAGATACAAAATGGTTTTTAGGCTCTTTACCGTGATGCATTTTAGCGATATGTTGTTATTTTCTAAAATGTTTAGGTATTTCGACAGAATAAAAGATAAAGATTGCATACCGTATTTGGTCCGACAAAGAGGCAGTGACCAAGGAAAATGAGAGCGGGTATCGTAGACGGTTGAATAGCGAGACATTTTTAGAAGTGAGAGAATGGTTTCATTGTTAGTAAAAACCGCAGTTTTGTACATTGATAGCAATCTGAAAGGAAACAAAGAAGTGAACTTTAGAATGCCAAATTTAATGAAGTATGGATGTGTGTGGGTCTGCCTCGATACGTTTGCTATGAATCTAATTGCCCGCTTTTGTACTGTTATTAGTTTGGATATGTTGTGCTGGGTCGTCGTTCCCCAAACTGTGAGACAGTAAGTCAGTGATGGGAGAAAGAATGCTTGATAAATGAGGACCTTTACTCGAGACGGAAGTGTGTCCCTATGTTGGCATCGTATACCGTAGTGTTGTCCACCAAAATTTGTGTGACTGCTTTCTTTTTTTCACTAATATAATTCCAAAACTTACTTGGCTCTGTTTTTATAAAATTTTGAAGGGATGTGTTGAAGAAATAATCTTTTGAATCACGTAACGCACGTGCTAGGTTGTCCAGTAATTCCTTGAGCACATCAGGATCTGCGCGTTTCTTTTTGCGTCGTTTTACCCTTCGCCTCATTTGAATTATATAGCGTGTCATCCATGGTGTCTCATTTCTTTCTTTTTCGTGCCTGTTTGGTACAAAAGTATTGATGCAATACGAACAGATTTTTTTAAAACTGTCCCAGAGTACGCAGACATCGGCGTCATCGAAATCAACAAGGCAAGTTTCCAGATGTTCAATGACAGACGCGTCATTGGCACGCGAATAATCTTTAAAGTAACGTGAAGATAAGGGTTTCTTTTTTGTTTGCCGTGCTAGGGGAAATGAAGCACTAACCAAGTGGTGGTCAGACAGGCCTTGTTCCACAGAAACAGTGAAATTCACAATGTCGCGAGGTACGAAGAGTAAATCTAACAACGAATTCGTGGAACCGACTTTACGGGTTGGTTCCAGAACTATTTGCGTCAGGTTGTGGGTAAGCATTACTTTAAACAATATATTGGCTTGCTTTGTGGAAGCACCGAGACACTCAAGAAGTTCTCAATCAACACCTGGCAAGTTGAAGTCGCCGATCAATAAAAGTTTGCTGTTTTGGTACTGTAAGAGATGATTTTCTAGTTTAGTAAGAAGTCGGTTCCAGAACTAGGGGGTCTATAAAGAGCATATAAAACAAAGTTTTGTCCCCAACAGGAGAGTTTCACGCATAGGCATTCGATATCATGTACGTCATCTTGCAAAACACCTTCAATTTGTTTCTTATTAGGATAGCCACTCCACCACCCCTAGATTCCCTGTCTTTTCGAAATACAGTGTAAGAAGGAGGGAAAACGTCCTCATCATTTACATCACTGTGAAGCCATGTCTCAGTAATCACTGCAACGTGCGGATCATGGTGTAATAGCGCTATTTCAAGCAAGTCTGTCTTATTAACTAAACTACGCGAGTTAATGTTTAGTTAATGTTTATGATACGTGTCTGGAAATTATACCGTTATAGGCTAAGTGTCGCATTTAAGCGTCAATTAAAGTAAAACCTTTTCTTTTTCAAAAACCTATCCAAACTGCAAATAAAAAAATTCTTCCTATAATACGCGTCACCCTGAACAAAGGAAGGTGGTCACTCCTCGTGCCAGTTATTGCACGCAAAAACTGTCCCAGATCCTGCCTATTTTATTTTACTAGCTAAACGATAATGGACTTGATTTACGTTCTACTGCGGTTTGCGAGCTACACCACTTTCTTTGGCATGAATATCAATCGCTTTTTTTGTCACCGCTTTGTCCAGCCACAAACAATACATTTGCAGTGTGTGTGTTTCACGTGTGCCTTTGTATCGCCTTGTGGAGGGGACACGGACTCTTGCCAAGCTGTTTTGCAGCTTTTACAAACGGCCCCCTCCATCTTTTTGACGTAAAGTAAACATCATTTATGTTAATATCAAGATACTGGGGACTGAATATATGATCATTGTGTCCCTAACAGATGCAACTAGCACTATGCGGGCATAACTTCTGCCATCAAAACGTTTTCTGGCGCCCAGAAATGATCCAAGGAAGGAAATGTGATTGAGTAGTGCGGTGCCGTAAGGCACAACGTGAATAGAGCATTTGAGCATGTGAAAACTTCCAGACAAAGGCTATCGGGACAAGATTTTGCACCCATAAAATATAAGCAGCTTCGTCCGCGACTGTCTATTTGTTTCTTCTTATTCCTCGTTTTACCAATTGTGCCGCACTACTCTGAAGCATAAGGGTTGGAAGTGTGTAATGTTCGTGCCGATGCTTTACTATTACTACTAGCCTAAATTCACTATTGAGTAAATTTTCGGCATGCATGAGATGTTAAGCACACCGCTTCCCTAAAATCCTACATCAAGACTTTTGCATCCTGTTTTATAGAAAAAATTCCGTTCTCCTTCCTTGGCCACACTCGCTCGGCGGCAACAATGAGCGGCCGAAACTCGTGGGCATTCCCTTGTCGCGGTGCTTCCTGACTCGGCCGGCAGGCGCTGCTTACTGTCTGCGGCCGCGGTTTACTGCGTGATGTCTGAAAGAAACCATGCAATAAACTTCTTTATCCGAAAAGCGAAAACAAGTGACAGGCAGGACGCTTAGAGTTCGGAATATTTGCCAATAAGGCTCGCCAACTTTGTAGCTTGAGTGTGGGTTTAGTGCCCTGAGCATAAGTTAAATGTGTTATTCAGATATCAATGACAACAGAGTTTAGCGACTGGGCGAGTTTATATACTACGCTCAGATGATGTTGCACGACATCGTTCAGGAACGTGCTTATACTTGTCAGGATGACTTCGTTTTCCTCCGGTATCCTCAACAGGTCTGCGAAAATTACACCGCCGGTCAATACCAGTACCGCAGTGATATTAAATCTGGTTCATTCAGCAACGCGACTCATGTTCTAACGTTTGACACTGAGGAAGCCCTCAAAGCTAAGGTAAGTTCTCCTGAACTTTACGTCTCCTTGCTCTGTGTCTAGCCTGCTTCCTTGGTCACATTCGGCGACATATCTACCCCTAAGAGATATATGACTGAGGGAATTTCGGCATTTGAGTGAATGACATTTATTGTTAGTTGAACCGTCTCCCCACATTTCCACCTGGCCAAACCGCGACTTTCTTTCGCGTTACAAACTTTCACCTTCATTTCGAATCGGCGTGCACCACGGAGCGTGTTGTACCTCTCTCCCATAGTGTTCGCAATGCAAAACAGACAATGACGCGCCGCTGTTTCTGATCACCACCTCGAAGCCTCATATACTGGTTTCGAAGCAACAAGACATTATCTTTGGCCTTATATAAAGGTATTGTAGAGTGGTTTATTGGCACGTTGAAGCGCTGGCAACGAAGACCCGGGCGCAAGTGGTCTAGGAACCAGTGAGCCGAGATCCCGGCACACAAGCGGCAGTTCGCCAGCACGAGCCTTTCACGGGCAGCGCTAGCGCTTCGTCGTCGTTGGTGGCGGTGATGAGCCATCTTCTTCATTCCAACTGCCACGGCGGAAAGAGGGAGCCATCCTGGCGACTCAAGGCGAGGAGACGACGAGATGGCTGTAATAAGGCTTCAAGCGGCTGACATGAACGACGTCGCGACCACGGCGGCGATGGTCCAAAGAAGGCGTCACCGGCTCGATGATATAGTTCACTGGTGACGTACGCTCTAAGATGCGGTAAGGACCAATGTGCTTGGCCGAAAATTTGGACGCAGCCGGAACAGAGAGCCAGACCAATGATCCAGTGTAGAAGTGTGTAGCGGGCGTGTCTTGGTCCGACTCATGTACCGGTGCCCTTGACGTTCGGCGGTGAAGGAGCGAGCCAACTGGCGGCACTGCTCAGCATAGCGGGTAATTTCAGAAAGGGAAGTAAATTCTGAGCTGTCGGGGTTGTAGGGAAGGATTGTGTCCAGCAAACAAATAAAAGAAAGAATGGGGAAAAGCCGGTGGTTGCTTGAGATGCGGTGTTATACGCATAGGTCACGAACGGAAGGACTTGATCCCAATTAGAGCTGTCGGAGCTAATGTACATGGCGATCATGACCCCAGAGGACGGTTGAATCGTTCGGTGAGGCCGTTGGTTTGGGGGTGGTAAGCGGTAGTGGTACGGTGGACTGAGTGGCACGCATCGAGAAGCTCGCGAACAACTCTAGACAAGAAAACACGGCCGCGGTCACTGAGAAGTTCTCGCGGAGCGCAGTGACGCAGGACGAAGTGATGAAGAAGGAAAAAGGCGACGTCGGGAGCAGTAGCCGCAGGTAGGGCAGCGGTCTCAGCATACCAAGTGAGGTGGTCCACGGCGACTATAATCCATCGATTCCCGGCGGTCGTGAAAGGGAGCGGCCCATATAGGTCGATGCCCACACGATCGAAAGGGCGAGCCGGGCACGGTAATGGCTGTAACGGGGCAGTCGATGGTCGAGGTGACGACTTCCGCTGCTGACAGGCTGTGCAGGAGGGAAGGTAGCGACAAACAAAGTTGTACATGCCCCGCCAGTAGTACCTCTGGCGTAGCCGCTGATAGGTTTTTAGCGATCCAGCGTGAGCGCTTTGAGGGTCGGCGTGGGAGTGCGCACAGATCTCAGACCGAAGATGGCGGGGAATCACGAGGAGCCACTTTCGGCCGTCCGGACGATAGTTGCGGCGGTACAGGAGATCGTCGCGGATGGCGAAATGGGAAGCTTGGTGACGAAGGGCCCGAGGGAAGGAGGACGTAGAGTGTGCACGAAGGGCATCGAGCGAGGAAGAAATCCATGGATCCTGGCGTTGTTGATTGGGCATGTCGATAGTAGTGAACGCTGCGAGTAGGGAATCAGATACGAGGGAAGAGGGCGCAGGAGAGGGCAGCGGCGAGCGTGACAAGGCGTCAAAGTCGGAGTGCTTGCGGCCCGACCGGTAGACTACGGTAACATCGAATTCCTGAAGACGAAGTTCCCAGCGGCCAAGGCGTCCGGAGGGATCTTTGAGGGAGGCCAACCGACACAAGGCGTGGTGATCAGTAACGGCGGTGAACGGGCGGCCATATAAGTAAGGGCGGAATTTCGTGAGAGCCGGCACTACGGCCAGACACTCCTTTTCAGTCACTGTGTAGTTCGACTCTGCTTTGGTGAGAGCACGGCTGGCGTACGCAACTGCCTATTCACAAAAACCGGGCTTGCGCTGGGCCAGGACAGCACCGAGGCCAATTCCGGCTGCGTCGGTGTGCACCTCAGTAGGATCACTGGGGTCATAGTGCCGAAGAATAGGGGGTGAAGTAAGAAGGCGACGGAGCGCAGCAAAAGCTTCATCGCAGGCAAAGTCCCACGTAGACAGGTCGGCCGGACCATTGAGGAGTTTCGTAAGGGGCGCGACGATAAAGGCGAAATTAGGGACAAAGCGCCGAAAATAGGAGCAGAGGCCCACAAGTCGGCGCACCTGTATCGTAGAGGTTGGTTTAGGGAAATCAGCCCCAGCTCGGAGTTTGTCAGGATCAGGTAGGACGCCATCTTTGGTTATGAGGTGGCCGAGTATTGTCAGTTGCCGGGCGCCAAAGTGACATTTCTTGAGGTTAAGTTGAAGGCCGGCACTGGTGAGGCAGCTCAATATCTGGCGCAAGCGCTGGAGATGCGTCGGAAAATCGGGCGAAAACACAACATCATCATCCAAGTAGCAGAGACAAATGTTCCACTTGAGGCCGCGCAATATGTTGTCCATCATTCGTTCGAACGTGGCGGGAGCGTTACAGAGACCGAATGGCATTACGGTGAATTCATATAGGCCGTCAGTGGTAACGAATGCCGTTTTAGGACGGTCGGACTCAGACATCGGGACTTGCCAACAGCCGGAACGGAGATCCAAAGAGGAGAAGAATACCGCGCCTTGCAAGCAGTCAAGGGCGTCGTCAATACGGGGTAGCGGGTAGACGTCTTTGCTCGTAATTTTGTTGAGCCGGCGATAATCCACGCAAAATCGTATCGAGCAATCCTTTTTCTTCACCAGGACAACTGGGGATGAACAAGGACTGGCAGATTTATTTATTTATTTATTTATTTATTTATTTATTTATTTATTTATTTATTTATTTATTTATTTATTTATTTATTTATTTATTTATTTATTTATTTATTTATTTATTTATTTATTTATTTATTTATTTATTTATTTATTTATTTATTGATACTGTCAGCCGTAGGCCGCTACAGGGTGGAAACAGATACATATGTAACTTAAGTCACACAGCCACAAGTATGAACAGTGCACAATTCAAAACAGTCAAATTGAAAACGACAATCTTCGCAACACAGCTGTCCTGCACTGCAGATACAGGCCTGAAGTACAAACGCTAGTGGGTAAATATTTTGGTTTACTACGATAAAATAGCAGTAGGGAAACAAAACGTATGAAAAGAAAAACAAAATTACAGGGATGCCTATTCAGGTAAGTGACGGTACAAGCAATTTTCAAATTTGGGGAGATTGTCTATTTGCAGAAAGGCCTGAGGCAGGGAATTCCATTCTGTTATTGTTCTGGGGAAAAAGGAGTATTTAAAACAGTTAATACGGGCCATCATGGGTGTAACCTGGTAACTGTGGGAGCTTCTTACAGGGCGAGACGAACGCTGTTGCAAATAGAGGCTTGTGTTTAAGTTGAAGTGATTATTGCGCAAAACGAAGAAATTTTAGCCTGGCGATCTTCCTTCGTTTCGACAGTGAAGGAAGTTGTCTGAAGGAAGATGGCTGAATAATGCCGCGTTGAAGCATGTTGTCCACTTGCTGAGCGATGAGGCGGCGCTCGGGAAGTGACACACGGTAGGGGCGCTGGCGGAGAGTAGTATGGGTACCGGTTTCAATGTGGTGCTCGACAGTGGTCGCACGGCCTAAAGAAGAGGACTGGTGGTCAAACGATGAGCGAAATTGGTTGAGCCGGGCAAGAATCTGCGCGTGTTGACTGGTCTCGTACATCGGGATGGTGCGACTGCGAAGGTCCACGGTGATGGGGAACGGTGAACGCAGCAACCTCCACCAAATGTAGAGTGGTTTATTGGCACGTTGAAGCGCTGGCAACGAAGACCCGGACGCAAGTCGTCTAGGAAGCAGCGAGGCGAGATCCCGGCACACAAGCGGCAGTTAGCCAGCACGAGCCTTTCACGGGCGGCGCTAGCGCTTCGTCGTCGTTGGTGGCGGTGATGAGCCATCTTCTTCATTCCAGTATAGATATTGGCTCCATTTTTTCTGGAAGGCGATTTGAATATTTATTGCTTAGCCGCCGCGGTGGCTCAGTGGCTATGGTGCTCGGCTGCTGGCCCGAAAGACGCGGGTTCGATCCCGGCCGCGGCGGTTGAATTTCTTTGGAGGAGAAATTCGAGGTCCGTGTACTGTGCGATGTCAGTGCACGTTAAAGAACCCCAGGTGGTCGAAATTTCCGGAGCCCTCCACTACGGCGTCTCTCATAGCCTTAGTCGCTTTGGGACGTTAAACCCCATCAACCAACCTATTTATTGCTTCCAGACAGCGCCCATCTCGTGTTTAGCCATTTCTGCAGATTACTGCAGCTTTGTTGTCACAGTATCCGTATTATGTGAGGAAAATGCTTTCGTTAAGGAAAAGACAAGACGGACTGAAGTTCAAAATGGTGCAAAAGACACACACACGGGAAAAAGGGGATGACAGAAAGGGCGCTCTTTCTGTCATCCCCCTTTTTTCCTCTGCGTGTGTCTTTTGCGCCATTCTGAACTTCAATCATGAACCAACTAGCCCCAAAGCAAGTTCTTCTACGAGATGGACGCTGAAAGAGACAGTATAGCAGGAGGCAGCAGTCTCCTTTAACCCATAGCAATCACATATACCATGTTGTTTTCGGAAGCCTTGAAAATACAGGTATACCTGCGTATAACCGTAGATATATGAAAGAAGTCTTTGTCCTGCAATCTGCTGCTGCTGTTGATGATGATGAGTCGCGTTTATTACCGCATTTTTTTTTTAATTTACAATATTTGCTATACAACGCTTTCTGAATAAGTGTGTGCGCCTATAACCATGCAGACACACTGTGACCAACTGCATCATATTTTGTCCTGAATAACTTGGATCCTACGTCTCTCTGCCTCTGGTCGCTTTATGTTTGTCACGCACGAGGACGTCTATAATGCTGAGAAAAGGCAATTGGAAAATGTGACACCTTTTTCCGGCCCTTGATTGAAATTTGTGACATCAGAAGGAAACGAGCGCAGAGCCAAATGTGAATGATGGTATAGCTTAGCCGCAAGCATCCGCCTTAAAAAATGCATTGCCACACATCAGATTGCAAGCGAAAACGCCTGGTGGTGGCGATAATTCTATAGGTTATATAACCTTCGGTCCCAGTGAAACTATCTTTTCTCTCATCGCAATGCGGTCACTTACAGTATAGACTCACGTAATGGCCGCACGTTTTTTTTCCGTGATCTGGGATGCAAATCGGGGTTGCGGTCATTACACGCTGACAAAGACCACAAAATAATGATTTCCCGTGGTACCTGTCTTTAATTTTGCCAAAACACTTCCCGTCTTCCTTCGCCAAAACTCGTCGGGATTTCGGGCTCGTCCGAGTCAAAACGTCATTCCTCGTCCTCCTCCTCCGAACTCGTTGGGACCTCAGGCTCGTGCTTGCTCCGTATGAAGTCATTCTCCGTGCCGTCCAGCTTGTTGATTATGCCTGTCACCTTGAAGCTTTCTTCCACGGTCTCGAATGAAACCGCGGCCCTCGCTTCGAGTGTTCAGTGGCACACGGCCACAAGGGATGTCTTTTTCAGTCGGACAGTTGGAGTCTACTGGTGGATGGCCGTTGCCATCCACTCGCTGTATGCACGGCGAAATCCGCACTTTAAAGGGCGGTTGACGGAGACGTCCAGCGGCTGAAGCATGCCGGTCGTACCTGCAGGTATGACGGCCAGGTCCATATTAGAACCATCGTCGTACACATTTCTCATCAACACCGAACTTTCGTCCCGAAGCTCTTTTTCCTTTTTCTTTTGCGTACTCAATCACTTTCAACCTTAAGTGAGTGTGTAGCTTACGTACTTCCCCGTCGAGAAAAAAGAAACTTCTGCTCTTGAGCGCAGGCCAAATCAGGGCAGCCATGGGTTCCGATTTCGAGAGTGCACGTGATAGGCCCCGGGCGAGCGAGGTGATGGTAAGGTCCCTAGAAATACTAGGGGCCCTAGTGATGGTAGTAAAGCGAGAAGCGTGAACAGACGGCTGTGGCTGGAAGTGGCTTTGGCTATTCTTGGCTTTTCTTCCCGACGTGCGCAGCGCTTGATTTTTGCGCCCCACCTGGCGGCAGCAAGCGTAAAACATTCCGGATTTCATGCACCGCACAGCAGATGGCACTGCCCAACTTCCTGAAATTCTTGGTGCGGCTTTTGCGCGGGTAACTTTTAAATATATATATTTTTTTAACTTAGGACTGCGGCCATTACTTGTGTGCTGCCTTTGCACAAGTCTATACGGTAAGACGCAAGCTATTTTCAAATTGGCCTCAGATTCCAAAGGTAAAACAACAATAATGATTAAGAAAAATAATCCGACCAGAAAGACTATTTTGCTCTACTGAAATTTGTAGATACCCTTGCGGAGCCCTCGATGTTGTAGTTTTTTGTATCTCTGTGAAATATTGCGAGATATTGCCACTATCCACGAAGACATGCGTGTTGGGGCAGGAATGCATGCTCACTCATCGCGCTCACATTGGCGTCTTTGTATGACGTCTTTACTATGATCGAAAGAAGGAAGGAGAATGGGATTCTTGACAACACAAAACAATTTGAACAAGGGTTGAGGAGAAAGCCGAAGTCTGCCTTTAAAACGCTTCGATAAGAAGACTTGTTTCCGTCTAGGCTCTTCCTATGTTGTACTTCTTTTTGCTCTCGGTGCTACCTTAATCGTTGCGTTTTACATTGTGGCTTTTTCACTGAGTCCTCTAGAGCAGCATTTAGGTTTACATTGTTTACCCTGTACCTAAACTCTTTCTGTCCAGATTAGTTGAGGTGCTCAGTTAAGTCGGCTAAGACTCAGGCGTATATCTCCTAGAATGACATGTGTGATAGTTTATATAACCTGCGAACTATAAAAATCGTAGCACTGTGATGTGGGCGCAAATAAACACATTTAATGTCTGTTATAAGCACTAATTCAGTGGTCTCACAGCAAGCAGGCATTTGGTTTTTGTATTTAGTTGTCACCTTACCGTTCAATACCCTAAGCAGAAGGCCGCTAAAGGCATTTCGAACTAATAATGCGTGATGCAGCAGAAAGGGTTGAAACAGACACTTAGGCAAACACAGGTGACCTAATTGGCTCACACATTTGAAGAGGTTACTGGGTTGCTTATTATATTAAAATATGTGGATCTTTATCAGAAAAGGTAAGTGCGTTATGAGGACTGTTAGCATGTGAATGTGACTGTTTGTTCAGTGTACGGTATTTCTTAAATTACCTACAATAGTAGACATGATGAATAAAATAACCTGGATAATCACTAATAATGCATGGTCAATTCTTTAGTTTTTACCGTTTGAACCAAGCCAGTTGTGTACCAAGCCCTGTGACAAGCCTACTTGAGAGGCTTGTCCAGTTTGTTTAAAGCAACAGAGGCGAGATTTGCTGATAAACCCTTCTTCAAAAATATATGAACAGCCTGGCTTCAATGTTGCTTTGATCTATCCGGCCAGTCATTTATCCTTCTTTTCATGCAGTTGTGCGCCACACACAAAGCCCACGTGAACCTGCCTTTTGGGATCGCGGCCTACGACATTGATGCGGATATCGACCAGACAGCCTCATTGGCATGTCCCACAGTGGAATACAGGGCAAACTACAGCCGTGTGAGACTGCTTCGAAGAATTCGAGACTTCTTTCGGGCTCACTTTGACAACCAAAGCAATCTGGCGGACTGCGACAGCATCGCATAGCTGCCAGCGCGGGCACCCCTCGGCGACACAAACGTGACGAATACAAAGATTACTTGAATAAAACTCCAAGCATAGAATGCATGGCTAATACCTACACCAGCCATTTGTGTGTTCCAATGGTGGTGCTCAGTGTAAGGACATCATTAGTGGCGCAGTGAATTCTCTGCTTGATTTAAGAAATGCTAGCAACGTTGTCATTCTGGGAATTCTTTGTTGAAAGCTCATTTATTTAAAACCACATTTCAAAGTCACCCCTGTGCCTACTAACTAATACGCAGTTTTAAGTGTTCCTTGCTTTTACCTCAAGGTTGACTCTTAAATCTCGAAAAACCAGAAACCAATGTAGGCAGACCTTAACGCAAACGCTTATCAATAAATGAGAGTTTTCGTGCTTCGGGTGATTCTCGCCTGAATGGGCTACGCTTAGCTGGCTTGACTTCATAATTCTAAGTAGTGACCTGTATCTCCGACCAGAGTTGGCAAACGAGAAAGATTATGTCATTTGGTTGCCGTAGAGGGGAAAGAACTACTAAGAGCTCATGCGCAGCCGTATTCTCAAATTTTATGCTGGTTATTTTAGATTGGGACACTGCCACAAAAAGCTGCCCTAGACTGGGATTTATTTATAACTGTGTGTTGAACTGTCATCCGACTCCTGGGATTACATATTTATTCTATATATATATATATATATATATATATATATATATATATATATATATATATATATATATATATATATATATATATATATATGGAGAGAGAGAGAGAGAAGTATATGCTTCGTTAAAGGAAACATATTTATTCAACTCGACGTTTCGATCGGACGACCGATCTTCTTCAGGAGTGATTTTACATTGTTAATGCATCCCCTTTTATAGGGGTGGGCACAGAACAGGTAAGTGGGAAACACAAAGCACATAGCAGAAAAATACGCATACAAAATTATTAGAGGCAGTGCGACCCACACACACACACACAAAAAAAATAGTGCGAGCAACAGGTACTCAGTCAGAAAATACAACGTCCAGATGCGGCCTCTGCTTTGTTAAGCACCACAGGCTTGCTTATTGACAGGCGTGTCCAGCTGGGAGGTGCTCGACAGGTGCGTGGCCATGCAACAACTTTCCTAGATAAATGCGAAAACTTGTTCCTTCTCCTGGCCGCGAGAGCAAAATATGTTTCCTTTAACGAAGCGTATACTTCGCTATATATTCTTATAAGCAGTCTAGTACTTCACGCTTTCGCAACATATATATATATATACCGGGTGTCCCAGCTAACTTGAACCAAGGGTTTAAAAATGAAATATTGGAGTCAGGAGAGTGAAACTACCTGCATATTGGTGATAGGCATTTGGCGCACCACGGGAAATTTTTTGTATCGCAATTACTTAACTAGTAATTAAGATATTTTTTTTAAATTTTTTAATATTGACTTTAGACACTAAATGTGATTCGCAAAGTTGGAGAGCACTTTCAGAAACCCGCATTCCATTATTCGCCATAAAGAAAACCTTACGTGTACCTCTTTTTCCGAGCTCGAAAGAAAGCCCGCGAAATACAAAAAAAATCACGTGACGAGCACATTTGCGCGTCGCGATCGTGCTGCTCTCAACCGTGCTTTCAGTGAACGAAATCAGCTCCGGCCTTTATTCGACGGCCCCGTTGCAGCGGCAGGCCGATATCTTGGCGGGGGTTTTTCGTCCGCGTCAGCTAGTTGGCACCCGGCGACGACGACTTAGTCCCAATCTGATAAGATACTGAGATGGCGAGTCTGCTTTGTCACTCAGAAGCAAAAGAGAAATACAGGGAATAATGTTTCGCCGCGAGGTGTTGGCGGCTGTGTGTTGCAGTTTCCTAATGAGGATTTTGAAAGCTGGAAGCAGCGGTGAAGCACAGTTTGTCGTGTGCTCTTCTTATGCCACTCTCATGCGAGACTGAATCTTTGGTGTAGTGATTACTAGCACTGCAGACATGCCGTTTACAAATGAAGAGAAAGCAGACATGGTTCTGGCTCTAGGTGCATGTCATGGGAACAGAAGGCGCGCTGCAGACCTTATGCAACAATGGCACCCAAGCAGGCGGCCAAGTTCAGTAACGATCCTGCGTGCCTTCGAGACGCTGCGACGGATGGGCAGTTTTACGTCCACACGACACAGAGCACCTGTTTTTGACGAGGACTTCGAGACGCATATTTTATCGCTGTTCGCTCTGGAACCCCAAGCAAGCGTGCGCAGCGTGAGCGAGGATACCGGAGTCTCCAGGTCATCAGTTTGGCGAATACTGCGCAAACACCGCCTGCATCCGTACCACGTACAGCTTCATCAAAATATGTTGCCACGGGACTTCCAAAACAGGACCGATTTTGCTAATTGGATTCTGATAAAGATGCAGGACGACCCGGATTTTTTGAACAAAGTGATATGGAGTGACGAAGCTAGTTTTTCGCGCAATTCACAGGTGAACCTGCACAATGCTCATTACTGGAGCGATTCAAATCCCTACTGGGTTTTACAGACGCAGCACCAGCACCAGTGGTCATTTAGTGTTTGGTGTGGACTTTTCGACGGTAGTTTGATCGGGCCTGTGTTTTTCGACCAGACGCTGACAGCAGATCGCTACACCAATGATATCCTCAGAGGACCCGTTGACGACTTCCTTTCGGATCTACCGCTCGCCAGGGCCACAAATGTGTGGTTTCAACACGATGGCGCCCCCGCGCACAGCAGCGCCAAGGCTCGGACCTGGCTCGACGCAGCGTTCCCGCAGAAATGGATAGGACGACTAGGTCCCGTGAACTGGCCAGCCAGGTCTCCTGATATGACACCTCTGGACTACTTTTTGTGGGGTCATATCAAGGACAAGGTGTACAGCACACCAACTTCCACACCGCAAGACCTTAAAGACAAAATAACGGAAGTCTGTTTAAACATGCCTGAGGCTGTCATACGAAATGCAACGGCTGATTTGGTTACAAGATGCCATAGCTGTATCGTCGCACAAGGTGACATATTCGAGCACATTTTATAATTGGTAAGAAACCGAAATGAAATGGAGTCAGGACAACCGCATGCCACGGCTGTCATCGCCGCACAGCCAAGCCATAAACCGCCACTTTTATTTTCTTTGCAACTGGCAAATAAAACTCCTCTCATTTGAAAACTTCGAGCTTGGCAGTCTTTATCGCGACTGCAAAGCGCAGCGCACTCGCTGCAATTTACACCGTCACGCGCGAACTGGCTGACACGGCCGAAGAAACCACCACCAAGATATCGGCCTGCCTCTGAAACGGGGCCGCCGAATGAATACCGGAGCTGATTTCGTTCACTGAAAGCACGGTTGAGAGCAGCACGATCGCGGCGCGCGAATGCGCTCGTCACGTGGTTTTTTTTGTATTTCGCGGGCTTTCTTTCGAGCTCGAAAAAAGAGGTACACGTAAGGTTTTCTTTATGGCGAATAATGGAATGGGGGTTTCTGAAAGTGCTCTCCAACTTTGCGAATCACACTTAGTGTCTAAAGTCAATATTAAAAATTTAAAAAAAATTATTTTAATTACTAGTTAAGTAATTGCAATACAAAAAATTTCCTGTGGTGCGCCAAATGCCTGTCACCAATATGCAGGTAGTTTCACTCTCCTGACCCCAATATTTCATTTTTAAACCCTTGGTTCAAGTTAGCTGGGACACCCGGTATATATATATATATATATATATATATATATATATATATATATATATATATATATATATATATATATATATATATATACGCTGACTAATCCTCTTATCTGAGTTTTTCAGGTCCTACAGCGCCTCGCCCCCGTCGCAGCCCCTTCAAAGCCTTTGTTCATTACACACCACCCGGATATACGTTTTTCCACTATTGCAGCTTAAAGAATCAAGGTTCACCTCCCTCCCCTTCCTGACACGCATCCCCTCTCACACCACTTTCCTTCCCCACCCCCGGGGCCTTCCTCCTCGGAGCGAAGGCCCTATTTAATCCCTGCCAATGATGAACGCTTTGCCCAGACGAAGACAAGTCCCCTTGTCGAAACGTTGGCTCAAGCAACCTGAGGTTTTCCCCTCCCTTGTTCATTTTGTGATCGCCAAGGACCATCTACCACACCCTCTCTCTACCATGGACTCTCAAGGTTAGGTTATTTGTAAACATAAAATACCCCCAAAAGCAGAAGGTTTGACAGCCGTCGCCGTAGCTCAGAGGTAGAGCACCGGACGCGTAATTCAGAGGTCGTGGGTTCGGATCCCACCGGCGGCATGTGGTTGTTTTTTCTTCTGCTTTTCGAATCAATTAGCTTTAATCGACAACATATTCAGTAATATTCTTATTTCATCAACACCGCGAAAAAAAATTAAAAGATCCTGTGCTCTTTGGTTTCTGTGGCTGTTGGCTTCTCTCATATTTATAACGAGCCCCTCATTCCCCTTCCCTTGTTTGCTTAATTGCTTAGCGAGGGTCTCTGTTCTGGCAGCCTTGACGCCATAGGAAGCATAAGAGGGTTCACACACAGCTTCCACCCTCGCCGTTCGATGGCGTTCTACGTTACACCAGTGGTAACTCAGGACTTTCCACGTCCGCCGCTTCCGCGTCCGCCGTTCCGCGTCCGCCCGTGCTCAGCTTGAGTCATCGCCCTTCAGTGCGCTCCCTTGTACGTACCTGGGGCTGCTGCCGCTACTGTGGTCGTCTCAGAGGACACTGACGTTCCGCCTTTTTCTTCAGTGCTGGTGCCTTTTTCTTGTGCTGCTCTCTCCGACGCAACTGTCACATATACGCCCTCCTTACAATGCGCTGACCAGAAATCTGTTTTGCTGCCTCCGTGTTGACAACTATTCGTGGCTCAAGCGCTATTTATGGGTGCAACCCGTTCTCCTGCCCTACCATTTTGCTCTGTGCCCAATCGCTTGGTAGCGTTGCCGTGCTCGATCCCGCCTCAGCATACCCCCTCGTCGATAGCACGGCCTGCCTTCACTTCAGCGCCATTAAGCCTGTTCCCATCGCCAATCCGTCTCCTCTCGATGTTTTAGAGCGCAGCTCTTTGGCGTCCGTTCCTGGGTTTCGCGTCGTCGTCGGCGTTGTCGTCGGCCTCGTAACCAGCTCCGCCCCCCTTTCATCCCCCCAGCGCTAGCAGCGACCGGCTGATACCGCTGGATGCCGCTGACGCCGCTAGAGAGTCAAGATAACGTGACTGCATAGAACACCGTCGCCGCCATGCAGAAAGAGGAGGAAAGGGTCCCCCCCCCCCCCTGTTCTTGTGTGGCGGATAGGGTGCTCTTCAGTTGCCGACGCGCCGGTTATTTCATGTAGGCCCCGGCACGTCGACGAATACGTGACCACCTTCCCACGGCTAGACCTGGTTCTTAGCGCTGCGGAAGCGAGGGTATCATATTGTTTGTGTCGGCATCGGCGGCGTTGTCCCTGAAACCAACTCCGCAGCTGGGGTTGACTCACTATCGAAAAGGGGAAACAGCTTATTTGCTGCGCTCAAATTTCGCATTAGGAAGTAACGTAATCGTCGGTAATTTTTTTTCACTGTTCCGTCGACGCTGCCCTGGCGCCTACCCAACGGGCCAAACTTGTTGCCGTCCTGCATCGTTTCGCAGCTTCGTTTGAATACCAGCAAATTTCCTTGGGCCGCGCAACCACCGTTGCCCACTATATTGACAATGGCACACATGCCTCTTTGCGCCAACGTCCGTACCGCGTGTCAGCCTCGAGCGCCGCATCATTGACGAACAGGGGACCGATATGCTCAAGCACCCCGTGATACAGCCGTCGCAAAGCCCGTGGGCATCACCGGTGGTCCTTGTCAAGAAAAAAGACGGTTTCATCAGGTTCTGTGTTCACCACCGTCGCCTTAACAAGATTACACGCAAGGACGTTTACCATCTCCCTCGTATCGACGACGCCTTCGAGTGCCTGCAGGGCCTTGAGTTCTTCTCTTCATCGGACTTGCGCTCTGGTTACTGGCAGGTGCCGATGGCAGAGGACGATCGCCCAAAGACTGAATTCATCACACCCGACGGGCTCTATGAATTTAATCTCATGTCCTTCGGCCTCTTCAATGTCCCTGCAACATTCGAGCTCATGGCGGACAACCTACTCCGCGGACTTAAATGGCACATATGCCTTTGTTACCTAGATGACGTTGTGATCTCACCGGATTTTTCGTCTCACCTCCAGTGCCTTGAAACTGTTCTTCGCTGCCTGGCCGACGGTCGCCTCCAACTGAATTTAAAAAATTGCCGCTTCGGAGCTCGGCTGTTCACCATTTTCGGACATGTCGTGTCCAAGGATGGCATTCTCCTGGGCCCGGAAAAGTTGCGAGCTGTAGCAGAATTTCCGAAACCCACTTCTGTAAAAGAGCTCCGCAGCTTCGTCGGCCGCTTCTCATACTTCCGCCGCTTTTTCCGCAACTTCGCCACTATCATCGACCATCTGACCAAGCTCCTTTCCGGCCACAACCTTTCAGCCTGGTTGCCAGCCTGTGATGAAGCCTTTACGACACTCCGTCGCCTCCTGACTACTCCGCCAATTCTGCGTCATTTCAACCCTCGTTCTCCGACGGAACTCCACACCGATGCCAGCGGCGTCGGCCTCGGCGTAGTCCTAGCGCAGCGCAAGCCTGGCTTTGACGAATACGCTGTCGCTTACGCCAGCCGGACACTAACAATAGCTGAAGACAACTACTCTGTCACCGAGATGGAGTGTTTAGCCATCCTGTGGGCGATCGTCAAATTTCGCCCCTACTTAGACGGACGCCCTTTTGACGTTGTCACCGATCACCGCGCCCTCTGCTTGTTGTCCTCTTTGAAAGATCCCTTTCGTCAACTGGCGCGCTAGGCTCTGCGACTTCACGAGTGCGACATCCGCGTGGTCTATCGTTCCAGCCGTAAACATGCCGATGCTGATGCCCTCTCACGTTCGCCTCTGCGGTCTGAGGCAGCGTCTTCTATATACGCCCTGCAGTCTTTGACGCTTGAGTCCCCTGATATGGCTTCCGAGCAACGCAGAGACCCGTGGATCGCTTGCCTCTTGGATTTCTTATCTGGCCAATCGTCTCGACCTCCTTCCCGTCGTCTGCGTCATCAGTCCCACCATTTCGCCAACAGAGACGAGCTTCTATACCGGCTTAACTACAACCCGGGTGGTCGCAATTGGCTGCTTGTCATTCCGACCATCTGCGCTCCTTCATTTGCTGTTACTACCACGATGCTCCCCAGTTTTCCATGCCGGCTTCTTGAAGACCTTCACCGGTCTAGGACATCGGTACTACTGGCGTGGGATGTAGCGTCATGTGCGCAAGTTCGTTCAGTCCTGCACCGCATGCCAGCGCCGAAAAAACCCACCTAGCCGAACCGCCCCTCCTCTGCAACCGCGGCCAACGTTTTTAGATCCCTTTCAGTTTGAAAGCTGCGGTTCGCGGATTGTCGCCTTTCCGTTTCCTGCCGCGCGGTGGCGCTCGCCACGCTGTTTGCCCGACCAGCGTGGCCCTTCGCGTCTACGCCATCGTCGCCGCCGCCTGATTTGGAGCAGCCAGCAGATATCAGCACGGAAGATATCAGCTCGCCTGTGCCAGTTGTTGGCAGTGACGCTTATCTTACAGTATACAAAAGCTTCAAGCAAGGGTGCTTAAAGCATCCCACCAAAAAGATGCTAGAGTTTACCAACATTGTAAACAAAGCAATCTCGATTTCTTTGAAAGAAGGTCCCGTTTTTGGGGGACGTTTTTTGAGAGGTGTAGACGAGCTGGAATTGCAAAACGTTGCTCGGCTTGGATGTGCAGAGCATATGGCCACTTTTACGTGCCAAGTGCTGCATTTTGTCATAGTGACACGCATGCACTTCTATACGAGAGACGTGAACCGTCGGCTGGAGAACAGAGAAAAGGTTATCATTGCAAATAAAAAAGCTCGCCTTCTGTAGCCATTCCCTCCGTGCTTGATGTCGTGTTCGTCGACCAAGCGACGCCAGGCCGCTCCATTAACACTTCCGACTTAGTGTGTCTGCATTTAATGCTTGTCTGTGTTCAACGAAATTAACATTCTAAAAATGAAAGTGCAGGACGCTGCTTTCGTCTGTGCGATCATTGCAAATAAAAAGCTCTTCTATAGGTTATTCGCTCCCTGCATCCAGCTCAGTGTGTCTGCATTTATACTTGTGTTCACTGAAATTGGCATTTTAAAGAATGTGCCAAATGCTGCTCGTATGTGCGGTGCTTCGTTGATAATATAGCGCGGAATTTCGTGATTGATCTAGAAGCGCAACATCGCTAGTTTTAACCTTTCATTGATGTTTCGTGCATTCTCCCGAAGAAATATTAATAGCTTTACTCCAACACACGCATATCATCAGCGCTAAACATCGCAAACGCGATGCGATAAAGCGCAATGCAAACGATTGTTTTTTTGCGAACTGGCATCAGTCTGCTCTTTATCTCAGCCTTACTAGCCAGGCGAAACATTTCTTTAACCATGAGACTGAAGTTTCAATGTGACAGCTCCAAAAGTACAGCAAATTTGAGTTCGACGTGTTCGTTCCCAAGGTTATCGCGGATGACAACGGGCTGTCACAGCAACTGGCAAGCGCAAGCGCTCCGGCGGTTCCGGGCCGACAGCGACAGCAGCGCCGCGTGGTGAGTGGAAGCGGACGGGGGCCGCTTTCTCGGGCGCGGCCCGGGGGAGCTTGCAAACTGAAAGGGATCTAAAAACGTTGACCGCGGCCTTGCCCAGCGCAGCCCTTTGAGCATGTTGGCATCGACCTCTGCGGCCTTCTTCCCAGCACATCAGCCGGCAACCACTGGATCATGGTCGCCATCGATCATCTTACCCGCTACGCGGAAACGTCAGCTTTACCATCTGGTAAAGCCCACGACATTCCATCCTTCAGCCTCCATCGCATCATTCTTCGCCATGGTGCTCCCAACGAGTTGCTCAGTGATGAAGGTTCGGCCTTTCTATCTGAAGTTGTAGAAGCTCTCCTTCAGGAATGCAACATCGTACACCGTACCACCTCTGCCTACCATCAGCAGACAAACGGCCTGGCTGAGCGTTTAAGCGGACTCTTGGCGGCATACTCGCCATGTATGTAGCCTCCGATCACTGCAACTGAGACCGCGTTCTACCTTTCGTCACCTATGCTTATAACACCGCTGCTCAAGCTACCACCGGATTCTCTCCATACTTTCTCCTCTACGGCCGTGAGCCTTCTTGCACAATGGACACCATTCTCCCTTACCGCCCTGATGCTCCTGAATTTACGACTCTTTCTCCAGCCGCCACTTATGCCGAAGAATGCCGCCAGCTTGCCCGGTCTTTCACTTCAAACGCCCAGCAGCAGCAGCAGAAAAGCACCCGTGGTCCCTCTGCACTTCTTCCTACTTATCTTCCTGACTCTTTGGTCTGGCTCTGGGCTCCTTCCTCAAGTCCCGGCCTTTCCTCCAATCTTCTCAGCAAGTGCCAGGGCCCCTACCGCATTCTTAAGCAGACATGCCCCGTTAATTACTTATCGAACGCTTTACTCCTTCCACTGATCATCGTCGCCGCAGCCGTGAAATTGTCCACACCGACAGCCTCAAACGATACTACGACCCTGACGTCACATCACTCTAAGCCCCCAGGATGGCGCCTTTTCGTGCGGAGGCAGTTGTAAGACAGGCCTTCGGCTCCCGAACAATCGGCGGCTGGCTTAAGGATGAAGAAGACGAACACAACGCCGCCGATGCTCGTGTGTGTACTGCACTGATCGCTGCCTCTGGTCTGAACCGAGACTGTACCGCTAGCTGTTCGTGACGCAGCGCCTTCGAAGACGTCCTACACTACTATATATATATATATATATATATATATATATATATATATATATATATATATAATTCGTGGTGTTCATCAATGGGGCCTTAAAGGAGCAATTATTTTCAATTACAATTGATTAGAGTGAAGAAAAAGCAAATATATGCCACCAGTGGGATCCAAACCCACATCCTCCTAATTTCGCATCCGGTGCTCTACCAACTCAGGTACGGTGACAGCTGTACAATCTTCTACTTTAGTGTAACCGAACCTTGAGAGCGTTCACCAGCCCCACTCTCGTCCTAAGCGGCGGATGTAGCACGTGCTGTATCGCCGCCCGACCTTCCGTCCTCACCGTGTGATCACACAGGAACGTGTTCGCACGCTGTGGGCGGAAGCTGTGCGAGAACCCTCGCTTCGGGTTGTTGTCTCAGATGGGAGGCTTATGTTTGTTGGCGTTCTTTCGTAGAACCCTTTGGTGACGGCATATGTAGAGCATTCACTGCAATCCACCTCAGCTACACCTGCTGCAGGTGGGTGGGGGGTGGGTGAGGTGAAGGTGTTTGGCGATGCATTTTAGAGCGCAGCTCTTACGCACCTCTTCCTGTGTTCCGCGTCATATTTATCGTTTTCGGCCTCAGCGTCTCGCGTTGTAGTTGGAGCTGTCGGCGTAACCGGTTGTCCAAGTAGCACAGCGAATGAAACTCCACCTGGAAGATGGCTGCCACGGGAAGATCCTGGAAGGTGGCTGGCAGCTAACACGCCACCTGCCAGGTGAAATGCTACACACGTGAAAAGTTGCGCTGAAACTTCGCGTTACCGACAATGGGAACCACCTGTCAATTTTTACCATTAAGTGCCCTGATGTGCACTCGCCAGATTGTGCACGCGTGTTCACATGCATGCACAGGCGCACGCGTGCGCGCACACAGATGTACACGCACGCCTCTCTAACCCCGAGTGAAAGTCGAGCCAGTGGCGGCGCAACAGAGAAGCTTCGTTAAATGATGCCTTAGGCTACTCGGCCGTCTTCGAAGGTTGTTTTTGTTGTCGCGTGGAATATCACGAACCTCCCTGACCTCCTCTTGCCATACTTGACTGGGCCGAATTCAGCGATCTCGGCATACGCCACCATCACTCTCTCTCCGCGCGCACATAACAACTCCGTAAGGCGCGCATGTTAAGAAAGGGCAACCAGTCAGGAAGTTCAACTTACGCTGCATATACGTTCTGAGCTACAATGCACTGTTCTCTGAGCAGCGACCTTGCTGAACGCTGCGATTGTATGTTATTATCTATTATGCGGCTTTCCTACACGCTAAACAGTCTTTTTAACAGGACAATTTCACATGGACCTCCGGTGTCCTTCATCACAGGCAGAAATCTTATAGCGTGAGGTGTGATCTCAATGTCCTTTTTAAGGGACTGCTGAAGTAGGCTATGCCCCAAAGGAGCACAACGTCACAACTCAACACAAATAACTGACTTGTGCAGTAGTTTCACGTTGGTCAGTTAGGTAGCACCGCGAAGACAGGGTGAGAAAAAAAAAACACAACACAAGCGCCGAGTTGTGTTTTTCTTTTCTGTCGTCCCGTCTTCGCTCTGTTATCGTCATGACCGCGAACCAACAAGCCACTATTATCTTCTAGTTGTTCCCACATGTCCCAATCCACTGATCACGTTTCAAGTCTGAAGAAGGCTTTTGCGACCTATTTAATCTACATCCCCAGAACTCGCTTTAATACATATGCGTCTAGCAAGGCTAGATAAGACTGCAGGCATATGGGTATAGGAAAAAAGCAAACACTGAGATATCGACTGTATCACCAGAGAATTCTCGTGACCATGTAGAGAAAAGACAGGTGGGCATTTAGTCACTTGTTAAGGATAGCTTCCAGCGGTGGTCTGTGTTTTTCTTAAAACAAAAAGAATCCTTAATCAGTTGGTGGACAAAAACTGAACGACAGGTTCACCACACGGATCAAAGTAGCGAAACGTTCAGCCCATGGATAGGCTCCTTTTGACAGCGCACCAAAAGGTAACAAAAATGCTATATAGCGCATTTACGTTCTTCCTCAAATATTGTAGCACTTGAAACAGTGCCGCAATGCAACGTCGCAACGACGATGTCGCAACTTGTATGTACAGACACGCCGGACTCCCAGCCAATCTAAGCCTACTTTTTTATCATTTCTTTTCATCAGAGCAAGAGTAGGCCAAGACATAGGCCAAAATCTTAATTTTACTCTGTACTAGCCATAAGCCACGATTAGCTCTATTTTTCAAGAAACTGAGCCACAGGTGGTCGAGTTGCGATGCCAGTTACAAAGGCGATTGAGAACAGGTGACGTGTAAATACAGTCTGTTTGGTAAGCTCTTTAGATGCATCCACATCACTCCAGCATAAAAAAGACGAGCACAAAGGAAGAAAACACTTTCGACACGGACAAACGCTGCACTCACAACTGATTTTATTTCGCCAGCAATGGGAAATATAAAGATTCCGCCGCTAATGCGCGCGCAGGAAAGTACACATGGCATGAATAACAAAGATACATTATCACCCATCAGATACATCTTATCGTGTGGCAGAGAAAACATCACATTCCGCTTTGTACAAATGAATTGAAGTATCACTTACGCAAAAATCACCCTTTTTCTTTATATGTTACGCTTCTAGTAGTTCACGTGCAGTTTGATCTTTGCTTTTGCCTAGAATCCTTGCACCGTCAAAATGAGGCGTACAATCCTGGAAAGACCTGCAATGTTTTACTAAGTTAACATCTTCATCATTCTCAAAATTCATTTCATGCTCCCTCAATCAATCATTGACACATCTGCCAGACTGGCCGACATAGGCTTTTCCGCATGACAGTGGAATCTCATATACCACTCCTGACTGGCACTGTACATGGGGCTTGGTATGATTTTTCCCGCATCCAGATTTTGTATTTTGTAGCCTCCTTACCGGAGATACGAGAGCATAGTTGGCCAAGCTTTTTCGGAGCCCAAAAAACGAGTGGCACCCCAAACCTGTTCGCTACTTTCTTCAAGTTATGCTAGACTGTGTGCAGGTAGGGGGCAACTTCCGGACGCACAGTGCGCTCAACTTCCCTCGTCTTCGTGGACGTCGTGCTCTTCTTTACCTTTGTCAGGAGGGTTTCGGCAACAGCCGTCACAATCGACTGAGGGTAGCCCGAGTCCAATATTCGTGCCAATTGGCCGTCAAAGCTGGTCTGCATTTCATGTTCGCACGATTTGTCTAGTGCAGATTCTAGGCATGTGGAAGCAAAGTAACCAACTTGCCCAGAAGCTCGTTTTACTAAAGCATATTTCTTTATTTATTTTATTTATTTATTTAGTACATACTGCAGACCTTTTTCAGGGTCCAAGCAGGACAGGCATATATTCTTAAAACTCAAAAGATACAGAACACAATGAAAAGAAATATACATAAAAATGAGGAGACAAATATTGCAAACTATTACGATGTCATAACATGGTTCCAATCGGATATTGTCCGCGGAAAAAACGAATATTTAAAACAGTCAGTTTTCGCAAAATACGGGGTTAATGAGTGAATGTGATGATGTCGGGTATAACGTGTGGTTAGGGGGGATATGTACTGTGAAGGATCCAAAGCAAACTTATGGTTAAGTAAAGAATAAAGAAACTCAAGGCGATATTTTCCTCTTCGCGTTTCAAGTGTTTCAATATTGTTAGCCGCCATGAGGTCAGTGGGGGAGTCGGTGATTTTAAATTTGGAATAGATAAACCTAACAGCTTTTCTTTGAACCCTTTCTAATTTATGTATGTTAAGTTTAGTGAATGGGTCCCAAACAACCGAAGCATACTCAAGCTTTGGGCTGATGTAAGTGTTATACGTTAGCAGTTTTACGTGAGAAGGTGAATAGATGCATGTTGGAGGTGTGCCGGGTGTGGAGCTGGGGGCGGTGAATGGCAAGCCAGTTTTGGGGTGACAGAAAGATGGCTGTATACAGCTGCCCATACAGGACAACTTCCTCTCACAGTGGGCGCATGCGGCGACCCTGACGGCGCTCGCGTAAGTGCTCTGCGAAGGAGAAATTATCGACGGACACGAGCCTCAGGAGACACCTGTTACTCGCTCGACAGGGTCACCGAAACTGCTAGAGCTGTAGTTTTTGTAGATGCAAAATCCATCAGCTCTTCTTCCTATGTACAACCTCATCAGATAGATTCTAGTGCATACTTAGCAGGTGTACACTAGTTTTGTGTTCATTTGATCTGGCATGTCTTGCCACTAAAAAAGTCAAAACATTTCGGATTCAGCAAATTTTGCAGTCTTTATTTTATACGATGACGTCATAAAGAAAAGTAAACAACATAATAGGTGCTGTGTATGTGTGCCTTGAGTATGTGGCGCGAGATGGCGCCACCGCCCCAGTGAGATTGTGTATGTACGGCCAGACTCCGGCCCGTGTACCCTTGTGAATAAAGATGGCTGTTACGTTACCAAAACACAACAACTGGCGACGAGGCTGGGGTAGCGGGAACCCGCACGCAAGCGAAGGCATCGCATTGTGATGAACGCAGGCAAGTGAACTTGTGCTAGTAGCCAGTGAAGTGAAGCAGGCTTCGTGCCTAGACATCGCATTGTGATGCACGCAGGCAGGTGACCTTGTGCTAGTAGCCAGTGAAGTGAAGCAGGCTTCGTGCGAAGACATCGAATTGTGATGCACGCAGGCAAGTGAACTTGTGCTAGTAGCCAGTGAAGTGAAGCACGCTTCGTCCGAAGACATCCCATTGCGATGCACGCAGGAAAGTGAACTTGCGCCAGTAGCCAGTGAAGTGAAGCACGCTTCGTGCGAAGACATCGCATTGTGATGCACGCAGGCAAGTGAAGTTGTGCTAGTAGCCAGTTAGGTTAAGCAGGCTTCGTGCGAAGACATCGCATTGTGATGCACGCAGGCAAGTGAACTTGCGCCAGTAGCCAATGAAGTGAAGCACGCTTCGTCCGAAGAGATTGCATTGTAATGCACGCATGCAAGTGAATCTGCGCCAGTAGCCAGTGAAGTGAAGCACGCTTCGTTGCCGCTCAAACATGGCCACGTTTCGCCGAATCCAAGAATACGACAACAAAGAGCCGTGGTCGTCATACACGGAATGGCTAGATGCGTTCTTCAATGCAAATGACATCGAAGACGCCTATAAAAAAAGTGGGTATTTTTGTCGATGGTCGGCACAAGCACGTACGCGACGCTCCGTAGTTTGCTAGCGCCTACGAAGCCTAAAGAGAAGAAGTTTACTGAACTCATGGCTTTTCTCAACAGCACTTCAGTCCCGCTCCATCGGAAATAGCCGAAAGTTATCGTTTGCGCACCAGAGTACAGCTCGAGAATGAAAGCGTCGCGGTGTTCGTCGCCGAGCTCCGGCAAATGGCAGAAAACTGCAACTTCGCTGCGGCGCTGAACCGCATGCTGAGAGACAGACTTCTGCGTGGAATTCGTGACAGAGCCGTGCAGCAACGGTCGTTGGATGAGAAAAGCCTCAGCCTAGATAAAGCGCTTGAGATTGCTAGAACGGCAGAGGTGGCGGAACTCAACGCAAACGAGCTGCGAAAAAGCCACGCGGACATACCGACTTCCCCGGTTCAAGAAGGCTCAGCAAATGATGTGAAGCACAAGAAAAAGCACCTACACGGGCTCGGTGGCCAGAAAGGGCAAGACCCGAAGCCTAAAGGCAAAATAAAAACCGGACGTCAAGAGGAGTCCAGGCCGTGTGTACGCTGCGGATGCCGCGATCACAGGCCTCCGGAATGCAAGCACATCAACAGAAGGTGTTACTAGTGCGACAAAGTAGGTCACCTTGCGAGCTGCTGTTTGTCTGGTGCTGAGAGAGGGAAGAAGCTGAGCACAGTTGCAGTGAATGCAGTACAGTCGGCCGAGAGGCCACCTGAGTACTACCTACATTTTTTGCGTGCAGTCACCCCTGAACCCAATCACAGTGACATTCATAGTCAATGGAGTACCACTGGAAATGGAGTTGCATTCAGGTTCGCCCGTTGCGTTAATCTCAAAAGATGCTTATCGGCACCACCAAGGTGTTTTGCCGCAGCATTCACGGACAGCTTCACTGCATACGTGGAACAATAGCGGTGCACGGAACGCTGGTGGTTGGACGTATGTCTTGCCAAGACTGCATGTCGGCAAGCACTGCTTCTAGTAGCCTGCAAGAGCCCTAACCTGTGCGGTAGGGATTGGGTTACAGCATTTGACCTGCTACCCGGCCATGTAAATGCGACACAGCTGGAAAGCGCCACTGAAGGGAAAGTGAAAGAAATGCTGCAGGAGTTTGAAGAGATCTTTAGACCAGGCTTCGGGACACTGAAAGGGGGCCACCGGTGCATATCAGCGTTCGACCCGATGCACAGCCACGATACTACAGACCTCGCACGGTACCCTATGCACTTCGGGCCAAGGTTGAAAATGAACTTCAGCGTCTAGAACATCAGAACATCATCACACTAGTGGACCATTCTGAGTGGGCTTCGCCGATTGTACCAGTACTCAAAGCAGGGGGCCAAAGTGTCAGGATTTGGGATTTGTGGAGACTATAGGATCGGTGTGAATGCAGCAGTGGTAACGACACAGTACCCATTGCCAAAAGTCGAAGACATATTCGCATCTTTGCAAGGAGGAGTCAAGTTTTTCAAGTTGTATTTCCGCAAAGCGTACAATCAGCTGCCTGTTTATGAAGAAACCAGTAAGCTTCTAGTCATCAACACACACAAGGGACTCTTTGCTTACAACCGTCTAGTAATTGGTGTTTCATCAGCCCCTGCCCTCTTCCAGAGAAGAACGGAAGAAACCCTTCGAGACATCCCAGGCACGTCAGTCTACCTAGGCGATGTTTTGGTGACAGGAAGAACTGATGGAGAGCACCTTCAGAATCACCTTCAGAACGAATCGATTCATCAGGGTTGAAGCCCAAACAGGAAAAGTGTGAGTTTTTCAAACCATCTCTCGCTTACTTGGGCCACGAGATCAATGCCACTGGTCTTCAGCCATCAAAGAAAAACAGAGAAGCCATCCCTGAAGCCCCCGAGTCCAAGGACTTTGGGGACCTGATATCCTTCATTGGACTCCTGTCCTACTACGGAATGTTTCTGCCGAACCTGTCCACACTACTAGCACCCTTGTCGTGAACTGCTTCACAAGAACAGTCACTAGAGGTGGACAGATGAAGAACGAAAAGCTTTTGTCAAAAGCAAGGAAGCCATCATGGACGCAAAAGTGTTGGCACACTATGAACAATCTAAGGAGCTCGTGCTAGCCTGTGACGCTCCACCGTATGGTTTAGGTGTGGTGCTTTCACATCGTGATAAAGGGGTTGAATTCCCACTAGCATTCGCATCTCGAACTCTCACACCTGCTGAGCGAAACTACCCACATCTGTAAAAGGAGGCACTAGCCATTATTTTTGGTGTCACACGCTTCAGAGACTACTTGCTATGTCGCAGCTTTGTCCTCATCACTGATCAAAAGCCACTGGTCGGCTCCTTCCGCGAACATAAAGCATTCCAGCCATGACTGCTTCACGTATCCAGCGTTGGGCACTCATACTTGGTGCCTACATGCATTCTATTGAGCACAGACCTGACGTCTCAATGGAAACGCAGATGCGATGAGCAGGCTAACACTGACAGTGCTCTTTGCGGGTCCACCTGAACCACCAAAGCTGGTGAATTCAGTCTCAAGCTTGGAAAAGCTGAAAGTGCCAGTGAAGCTGCTTCAGCACTACACGAGCTGTGATCAAGCCCTAATTCAAGTGCTGCGGTGGGTCAAGGACGGATGGCCACAAAACACCCCAGACAAAGCCCTACAGCCCGTCTGGCAAAGACGTGATGAGCTGAACACGTATAGAAATATCTTGTACTGGGGTAACCAAATCGTGGTGCCTACTCCTGCCCAGAAGAATATCTTGGATCTGCGACACGAAACGCACTAGGGAATGGTTGTCGTGAAAGGCATGGCAAGGTCTTTCTTTTGGTGGCCTGGTACGGATGCTGAAATAGAAAAGTGTTCTCGACAGTGTACTGAGTGTCTGCAGAATTCTCTAATGCGAGCAAATACTGAACCAGTGTCATGGCCTGAGCCAAGTGAATGCTGGGAACGTGTGCACCTGGACTATGGCGGATCATTTGAAGGTAGAATGCTCCTTGTACTTGTAGAGGCCAAGTCAAAGTGGCTTGAAGTGATCATCGTGCCAAGTGCAACAGCGCAAAACAATGTAGTGCATTTGAGGGATATTTCTGCACGGTATTGGCTGCCAAGGTGTATTGTAACAGACAATAAAACCCCATTTACTGGCCAATCTTTCCAGGCATTCTTTTCGGAAAATGGCTTTAAGCACCTACGGACAGCTCTTTTCCATCCGGCATCAAATGATTTGGCTGAGCAAGCTGTTCGAGCTGTAAAGGACGGCCTCAAGAAAACCACGGGTGGAGACGTCAAGCTCCGGCTAGGGAGCTTGTTGCTTATGTACCGTAGAGCACCCCGCCCAAATGGGACGTCACCATGAGAACTGATGTTGGCATAACCAATGAAAGCGAAGCTGGATCTTTGCATTCCTAGAGGGGAGGAAGAGAGTGCACCCGAGCAGTTGCTGACAGAATCCAAGAGGCATTGCGGGGAGAAGAAAAAGGGACCAAAATACAAGAAAAGTGACAGAGTTGCCGTTCGCAATTTCCGCCGAGGGGCTAGATGGTGGTTGGGCAAAGTTGACGAAACGAACAGAACTTCTATGGTAACGGTTTCAACCCCTAAATGGAAAGTTCGCCGTTACAACAGCCAAATGAAAAAGGCATCAAGTGCAATGGGTACACCTGCAAGCACCGAGGAAGACGTAGCCAGCTCCGCAAGCACATTGGAGGCTGCAGCGATGCCATCTGTGAGACGTTGAACTAGAACTGTTCGCACGCCCCTACATTACCGATAACCTTCTTAAGGAAGGAGGAGTGCTGTGTATGTGTGTCTTGAGTGCGTGGCGCGAGATTGCGCCACCGCCGCAGCAAGACTGTGTATGTACGGCCACACGCCGGCCCGTGTACCCATGTGAATAAAGATGGCTGTTACGTTACCTAAACACAACAATAAGGTGGATTAAAAACCACCTACGTTCAGTATTTTCATGGTCTGTACCCGTTTGAACTGATACGATTAAGTTTGAATAGGTAAAAACGGGTTCAGGCCATGAAAATTCTTAACGTGGATAGTTTTTAATCAACCTTATTATAACATTTACTTTTCATTATCTGGACCGGTTCTAACCGGAACAGAATGTCGCTTCGGAGCCAAAGCCAACAGGACCCGGGCCGAGAGAGATGCGGAGACACCGGAGCAGAAAGAAGAGAGAATCGCCAAGCACAGCCGACGGGACTGGAGCGGAATCCGCGGCGTGCCCCACTGCAAGACCGGGGCGGGATGGATACAACCGAAAAAGCAGCGGCCGTGAAGGGAAGGCGTGCGACTCACCACGTGATGTCTCGTGGTTAATGTCTAACAGGTGGCCATGACGATAAGCAAAAGTGCTAGACGCAACCAGGGATGCACCGTACCTCTCGCTCCGTATATCCTGGAGTAGCTCAGCTAAGCCACTGCCAATTTTTTTTTGCGTTTCGGCTCCATCGAAACGCTGGTACCTCTTTCTCTCTTCTTTCACTCCCACCTTCCTCCCTTCCCTTACGGTGCGGTCCCGGTATCCACTGAGATATGTAGAAAATTACTGCACGATTTCCTTTGTTGAAATTTTTAAGGACGCTTGAGCTTCTCCTTTAAGAGTGGAACTCAACAGCGTGTTGCAGAGCTGTCCGGGGAATGCCTGCGCCCGTTCAGCGCAATGACTTGCCCGTTGGACAAATCGCTCGGAGTCTTTTCTTATTGTATCCTAATTAGGAGGCCTCTCGAAATACCCCATCCGCCTCCCGAGGAGATCACGAATGGGCTCCAGTGACGCTGCTCCTGCGTCTCCGTTGTAATTGTGTGTTTAGAGCAAAGGAAAGAAGGAGTAACCGTCTCGCACACCGGTGGACACCTCCACCCCGCTAAGTGGGAAGGGACGAAGTTTTGTAGTGAAAGAGAAGACAAAAAAAGAGGCCATAATGGACGTCTGGGTCACCGCTGGCGTCGCATTCCTTGACCACAACAGCGCACAGACGCGTATATCACAGGCACTCGGACGGTACGGGTTCCATGACATCGCTATGGACGAGACCCGTACACAACTTTACGCACACAGATCCGGGCACCGCTGCCGGCCACGGGGGCGAAACAACCGGGCTCCGCGTTCGCACCAGTTGGCGTCATCAAAGGTTTCGTCTGCCCGCCTTCCAAATTCAAATCCACTACCCCTGTGCGAAGTCAGTGCCGTTAAAGAACCCCAGGTCGCCGAAATTACCTGTCATCCACTACGGCGTCCCTCATAGCCTGACTCGCTTTGAAACGTGGAACTCCATAAATGCAAACCCAGCTGGAGTTGCTGGAAAATTTTCTACCGAGTCTAAACCGAACACGGTTATAACACCGACACCGCCTATAGTACCTCTGCACAAGCTGCCGCCGAGGTGGCTCAGTCGCTGTGGGTCTCGGCTGCTGACCTGAAAGACGCGGGTTCGAACAAGGCCGCGGCGGTTGAATTCGATGGAGGAGAAATTCTAGAGGCCCGTGCACTGTGCGAAGTATGTTCACGTCAATGAACACCAGGTGGCTGAAATTTCCTAGCCCTTTACTACGGCGCCCCTCACATGAGTTTCTTTGGGACGTTAAACTCCCGATAAACCCTTAAACACTCAGCACAACCTATTCGAATTGACTTTCATGTCTATACAACATATTAGACGCAGGGCTGCCACATTTCATGGCTATCGATTGAAATGTTTCACAGAGTACAACGCGATTGTTATCGGGTCCCATTTCGAAATTCGCGTGCTCATAATTACGTACGCATCTGTACACAAAGACGCTTCACGAGGTCAAAGACCACAACGCATTCACTAGGTCCATTTTTATTCAGTTAATTCGCACCAGCGAGCCTTAAATACCGAAAACTGACGGTAAGAACGAACTACGATTTGTAGATGGCTGCAGGGCAATCACGATTTCCAAAGCTGATTATAAGATTTTCGCTACAGTCCTCTGAAATCGGCTACAGCTTGCAATATCTACTTTAATTGACTTCATCAAACATGTGGCTTGAGGGTTCGCTCAATACAGTCTAATCTACGTGTACCGCGCACGGCGTAGCGGTATTGCGGTGATACTCATGAACAATTAGCACTGCTGCAGATTTAACTGGCAAAGGCGTTTTATTGGGTGTCCCATTCATTCCGTTTTTCTCTTTTAAATCAAGTCAATCTTGCTTCGCTTCTTTCTACTGTGATACTCCTTTGTTACAAAAGTTATTCCGCGAGCTTGATTGTTGATGTCTGTCTCTGACAACTGGTCTGAGTTGATTGCACTGTGAAACAGGGTTGCTCGCAGTCCCCGACCCTCTTCGCAATATACTTGCGGCTACTTAGTCTAAGTGTTACAAACAGTGCAGCCCTCAGTGGTCTTCGTATTATGGGGCATGAATTGAAAGTATTAGCCTATGAGGAAGGCGTCGAGTTGTTTCGTTCTCGGATTAATCGTTCTATGATTTGAGGTCTCTGGTTTGGTATGTGGGAAAAGATATCTGTCGAATATGCTTGTATGCAATGAACAACTACGCACCAAAGTATCCTGGCGTTCCTTTGAGTGCCTATAAGCACAGTGCACATTAGCGTGCCAAATCTTCAGCGCTATGCTCAGACTTTTGCGCCCCGTGGTTTCTCGATTTTTGGCAGGGCGATCGCATGCGACCTGTTTCTCGTCACTCAAATTTATTATCTACTGCAAATTGTTTATTAGCCATGTCGAATAAATGCCGCGCATGAAAAAAAAAAGTCGTGGCAGAGTGCCAGCTTCCCCGTCTGGAACGCCGATGGTCGGAGTTCGATTCGCACCTAGTCTCCAAGTTTCTTTTGTTGTTCTTTTCTTTTCTTGTAAATGACAGTTCATGCCGACATTTCTGCTGGCTGCTTCTGTCTACAACTTTCGTCCACGTCACTCACGAGCCAAAAAAAAAGGGTTTCGCCTCAAAACCAACAGCTTGTGATGCTGCGCCGAAAGTTAAGTGTAGAACGCATCATGGAATGAAGCTGCTCTTTTCTCGCCTGCTAGATTTTTTCTGTTTTGTACTATTCTAAGGAAATAATGGCAAGTTCTCTCGAATGTTCCACTTCATGTTCGGACTAGGGTTCATCGCTTTTCTTCGAACATACTGTACTGAATTTGTGAAGAGCAGAACTGCAGTGCATTTTGTGCACAAAAAGACCACTCAGACGCCATCTGCGCACTAATACTATCTTACCGAGTGTTGTAATAATGCTGGCAGCTTTTCATACCTCTGTCGAGCTTATTTGGACCCGAAAAGTTGTTCAGAAAAATTACTGCAGTCGGCCCTATATATGTTGAATATCTCTTCAAGAATGTACTGTAGGTGACATAGAGAAGGTGATACTGCGAAAGAGCCTGTGGGATTAGCGTGGCATTTTTACAGACGGTCGTAGCCTCTATGGCTAAGCTGATAAGCCTATGACTGGGCTTGTTTGTGGATAAAAAGGGAAATGGCCTGCGCAAGGCCATTGAGTTCAATTTCCATTGAAAACAGCATGGAAAAACTGGCTCGGGAGACATCGCTTTTATTGCCCATGCGTCATTTTCTTTATATTTAAATGAAAGAGCAGAGACACCTGCCTGATGCAAAAAAAAATAACCCTATAAAGACGAAATATTTGTTACTTCTCCACTGAATGAGAGCACGTAGCTTCCGAAATACCCATTGGAGCATACTGCACTGCCACCAATTTTTGCGGGTCTCCAATTCTTGCAGGCACCTGTTTATACACGCCACGTCTCTATCGACTTGAGCTGCGCTCAAGCATATTCAAATTGCTTTCGATCGCAAACAATACATTTCTGAATGTTGCACATATCACAATAAAAAACAAATTGAGGAGTTGGAGGCACCCAGGCAAACCCTAAAATATGTCTTGCTCTTTGCTTGCACGAAAACAACAGTCATTGTCAAGCTTAGCACTGTGTCTAGAAAGAATCATTATTCGCGCACTTTTGCATATAGCGTGCACATAATTCCCGAAGTACTTCAGACGGAAGAATCTCTCGCGATAGATGTTGAAATTTCGGGGTGACGGTTTCAAACAACGCATGTCACGGCGGAAAGACGCCCGCGCTTTCTTGTCCATTCGGCGACACCCAGCGCTCAGATGGGCACGGATAGCCCCATATAGATTGAACCGGACTATAATTGCTTAAACAGTGTGCTGCCCACCCAGTAACGCTATAGCTTAGAACGCAGATGAGAGGCATGTTACTGTTCTTGTAACGCGAAGGTTCACTTGAAGAAATGTTGTCAGAGCTTTGAGCTTTCCTCCTTGTAAAAGAAAACATCTTTGTGCAACTTGCCTGATGAGATTTGCGTTCGCGCGATATACGCGCTATCAACGCCTGATAGGCACGTCATATAGGAAGCAACCATTTTTCTCAGAAGAGGCTCCCGCTGGTCGAACATTTCAGGTTATGGATCTGCCAAACATACTTTGGAATTCTTTCATTGCCGTTAACATGTTCGCTCTAATCCCGACTACCGTAGCTGATACTGACTCAGTGTTTTTCAGTGTCATGACTGCATCAAACTTCAGCTCGTTTCAATCAATCGTCATGTACTCTCCCCCGGATAAGCAAAGGCTCTTCGCACGAGTAAAGGACATTCCGACTGCCGTGAAATTTTTTAGTTTAGACATGCCTGGAATGGAGTGCGAATTTCATTTGTTCGATGAGGCGAAGTGCGATACACGGAACCTTCCCTTCATAGCGGTGCAAAAAGCGGTGTTTGTACCCTACTTCTCACGTATGAGCATCCCACATAAGAATTGGATCCGTTAATTATCTCTGCGACCAAAGCACCGCTTTTACATTAATTCTGAGTCGCGGCACGAAGAAACCCCGCGCGGTTTCTCCTTAGGGCTTTGTCAGATTGTGAGCGTGAGCTCCACAGACATCAGTGTAGAAGAACGGTAGATTGGGCGAGTTGGTGTTCCATGGCGAAAGTACATATAAACAGCGCTAAACGACAGGACTAGAAGTGCCCCAAGAGACCGTTTTCGGAATTGCGGGACCCGGGACATTGTTCCAGCTTCCAAGCTTTTCGCCCACGATCGGGGATCCGAACAGGTCTTTCCTCAAGGCCACAAGTACAAGGCATCCGTCCACCCCTTGCCATATCAGATCTATAACATCGCGCACCTCAACCAAACGCCCGAGATGTTAGCGCTGCTGGACGCCTACCGAGCCTTGAACAACACACTTGAATTCCACAAAGCGGAAGGCCTTGGAGGATTGATCGCTAAATCCATAGATGTTATCATTATGCCGTTTCGCAGCACCCTCCTAAAATGGGGACACTTTTTCGAATATGCGCACTATTCGCCCTCTCGATTCTGTTTCTTTGCAAGCCGCCGAACAGCAGTTAAGTTAGCGTTCATGGACTCGTGGCAGTCGCTCGGGTGGTTCTTGTTCTCTTTGCTCGCATCTGGGACTGTGGTGGCCCTTTTCTTGTGCATTCGCAGCCGCTTCCTGTTAAAAAGGAATACTCACCCACTGCAGCCTGCGATTTTATTTTTGGTGTGAACGTTTCTGGGCAGAAGCCCTGCCATATCCTCCCGGACTGCTTCTGCCTACCAAAGCCTGGCCACCGCCTTCTGGTGCCTGTCTATGATGTGCCTGGGGAGCTACGTGCAGACAAGCATCACCGCCGTTCGCTCCGTACCGAGTTCCTCACGCCGCGTCAAGAGTTTTGGGGAACTTGAGAAATACATGAAGAAATGTGCGATGGTTCCCTGTATTACCACGGAATGGTCATTTATTTCACTTTTTACGGAAACAGATGGAGAGCTCCTAAAGTACTTTCACTCGATTCAAGAGGCTCTGGCACGTTGCCCAACAGCCTCCAATTTCAATGAACAAGAGTCTTACTGCCTCGAAAGAGCGCGAGAAGGGACCCACGTGGCTTTTTCTGCGACTTGCACCGACGAAGAGGTGGCCTCAGCCTCGCAGTGGGATCTCGCTGCCAGCTATAATCTCTGCAGCATCACGCAAGTGGCTCCAGTTCATATTTTACACCCGCTGATGTGCGTATGTATTTATTCTATTCGTAAATTCAGTGTAGATGTCTTGTTCTATTTTTCGGGCTCGTCCGTGTTATTGTAATTTAAAGGTGAAGTGGCTTGAAAATACATAAACCAAACCAGAAAATCTGTGTGAACGTTAACTGGAGAAAAATTCTGGAATAAATCTAGAGTTATTTATTTTTATGCAGTTGAAAATTTGCTGAGCTCACCCAGAAGATATCCTATACAGCGTAACGTTTATTCGGCGTGCTATTTTCCAGAGTCATCAGTCACCAATAAACCTTCCTTTCCTGACTTCGAGAGAAGTCTGACCTCATTACACATCTTGCTGCTTCCTCAAACATAACCTCATACTATGATTGAACAACTTATGAGGGCCCAACTCCTTGTTAAATGTGACCTTTTAGTGGTGCAGATTATAGGCTTCAGACTTTTAGCTTATTTACAATAAAGCAATTGCTAAACACAATAAACGCGATTTATTTCACTGAAATGATCTGCTGTGACGCGAAGAAACAGAATATGCCGATGCTCCTACGTGTGGGTGGGTCATGTTCCTGGACTGCTCCTTTCCCTTTTGATATATCAAATAATGAGACGATGTCCTCATTTTAAAGGGACCGACACTTTTTTAAATAATACAGCCTACATTTTTCTAACAATGTTCTTTTTAGGACTGTATTTTGGGTACAGGGTAAGTGTTCCACCAATTGTTCTTAGAGGTGCCAGCGTGCGTCATTACTATACCCCTTCGGGGTGCAGACGGGGACATGTTTTGTACACAAAACGCCAGCAGTCACCGACACGATGAAAAGCACGTATGCATTGTTTTTTGAATTTGTGCAGTTTGATGTTCAATGTAAGAATGGGTGAATTTCAACATCACTTAACTGTCAGTAGGTTAACGAGACTCATACTGAAAACTGCGCAAAAAACGAAGACACAGAACGAGAAGGCACGACACGGGCGCAGACTATCAACTGAATTTTTATTCAATAAAGAGACCTATATATGTATCTTCTACCCACAGTGAGACAGGACAAAAACACAACAACCGCGATAATCAACCCAAAACACAATCACCCACTATCCCTTCGCGTGCACCGTGATGCACCCGTCAATTACACTTCCATAAAACTGCGCACAAACAAAATCACGACCACCTTAACGGTCACGCTGATGTCACGCCAAAGACCCATATCGCCTGCTCGCCTTAAGAAATCTGGCCAAAAAGGTTATCTCCCTGTCAAGCAAGGCCACAGATGGTGATGCCACACAGGAATCCGAGTCTTTCTTGATTAGGTAAGCCTCCACCATCTCCCTGCATACCTGATCGCTATGTTTGAACAAGACGCTGGTCCTGTTCAAATCAGGGTAGCATTTTTCGCAACCCTTGCAATGCACGGCGAGATTGGAGGAAGCCTTGCTTGACAGGGAGAAAACCTTTTTGGCCAGATTTCTTAAGGCGAGCAGGCGATATGGGTCTTTGGCGTGACATCAGCGTGACCGTTAAGGTTGTCGTGATTTTGTTTGTGCGCAGTTTTATGGAAGTGTAATTGACGCGTGCATCACGGTGCACGCGAATGGATAGTGGGTGATTGTGTTTTGGGTTGATTATCGTGGTTATTATTTATTTATTTATTTATTAATACTGCAATCCCAGGAAGGGATTTTTGCAGGGTGAGCATACAGAAAATAGGTAAGTGCAAATATTAAGAAAAAAAAAGTACAAAGGCCACAAATTAATAATAAGCAACGAAAACACAACAGCAAAAATGAAAGGCTCAATGACCTAACACAGCAAAAAAGTACAATAAGGTTTGGGGCATATAAATACACTACTATCAAGTCATCAGTGAACCTGGTCAACAGGGAATTAATTAAATGAAGAAAGAGCACCAAAACGATCACAATATTAAAATCAGGTCATAAAAAATGGGAAACGGGAATGCATGACAGAGGACATTATTGTGTACTGAGGTTGCCGATGAATGATGTTACAGATAGCTGTAGGACTTCGTCGTTAGTAAGTTGATTCCACTGTTGTGTTTTTGTGCTGTCTCACTGTGGTTAGAAGATACATATATAGGCCTCTTCATTGAATAAAAATTCAGTTGATAGTCTGCGCCCGTGTCGTGCCTTCTCGTTCTGTGTCTTCGTTTTTTGCGCAGTTTTCAGTATGAATTCCTACCAACTACCCCAGTTTACCGTTCTTATTAACGAGACTCTCGGATCTTGAAGTCTCATGCCATAGGTAAAAAAAATGTTCTCGCACAGCGGCTGGTCTGATCTTTCAATCATGTTCCGCTTTGCGCATGCGCTGTTTTACTTGACGTCCTGTGTACAACGCTATGCGCGAATATGCTCCCGAAAATAGAAAGTAAGGCAGCCGGCTCATTAGCTGAATTTGTAGAGCACCACCCGCGGCATACGGAGGTAGTGCGTTTCGATTCAAGTGGCGAGCGCATGGGCGTGTGGTTGCTTTTTCTTCTTCTTTCTAATCAACATATTAGTTCGCCATCTGTTTTCACCGATTTTGAGAGGGATATTTTAGATACGCCGCATAGAAGTGATCATGTGCCTGTCAGTATCAGCCAATCATCCTCACCGTCCGTTCTCGTGACAAAAACTCACTGTTCGAAGTTCCATGCAGCTGACTGTTCACTTTTCAGAGATAGAGCGAGTCTGGAAAAAAATTCTCAGATGATCACAGTATAGACGAACTGAATGAAATGTTCGCAACTTTTATAATCACTGCCGCACAGTTGTCTGTTCCTCAATCCTCGGCAGTGGTGCGACAGATTCATAAAAGAGGGCATAAACAGTAATGTCGGGAAGCCAAAAGAAAGGAAACAAAGCCTGGGGCATTGTTCGTAGATACCCAACACATGAAAAGCTTATAAATTTCAAAAAGCGAGAGTCAGAGCCAGGCATATCCGTAGCTGCGCTAAGACAGGTACATGCCAACACTATACATCTCACACAAAGAGTTCATACACATCGAATAAAGTGTAGAAGCGAGTGTGTAAACTGAATGGTCGTTACTCCCCTTCACAGCATTTTTTCTCAGTGCCCCAGGTACACAAACAACTACTAATGAGCAGGCAGACATACTAGCAGAGCATTTTAGGAGCTCTCCAGGTCTTCACACTATATGCATTAATTTCTAAAGCACAAAAACACAGCTGAAAAACAAATCGTCCTGTCAAGTGCCAGTTCAAACGATCCTTACACCAACTTAATTACACTTGAACAAATACATAGACAACACCGCACCCCGATAATATACATTACGAAATGTTGGCTCACTTCTCCGAGGCTACCGTAAAGTCCCTCTTGAAATTCTCCAACAAAATATGAAAATTAGGAAAATTACCCGACGCATGAAGTAAAGCTCTTATCGTGCCACTAATGAAACCTGTAAAGCCGTCAACCTCTCCTGGTAGTTATAGACGGCTAGCGATAACGAGCTTTTTGGCAAAACCGTTTGAAACTGTCTTGAATATTCGGTTAATGTTATTCCTCGAATGCCGTCAGCTTTTGGACATCCACCAATATGAATTCAGGAAAGCATGCTCTGCAACTAAAACACAGTACGAGAAGCATTAATACACAAACGACAGCCTGGCAGATTTTTTCGACTTGGAAAAGGCGTGTGATACCACCTCGAGGTTTGGGATTCTTCTGGACCTAGCGAACATAGGTATCCGTAGCAGGATGCTTAACTGTTTGAAAAACTTCTTTCGGACCGCTCATTTCACGTACGCCTATATTCTGCCCTTTCGAGAAAATTCATTCAGGAAAAAGGGGTATCGCAGAGGTGCATTGCAAATACCACGCTCTTTATAGTAAGAATGAACTCCATTGCCAAAATAACTCCTAAATTCGTTTATTCCGCATATATGTTTGTGACCTTCAAATAGCATCCACATCCTGCCGCCTGTCAACGTGCCAAAAACCGACATAATTGACTCTAAATACTTGCGGTTTGGGCAGCGAGAAATGAGTTTAAGTTCTCTCCACAAAAAAATAGTCGCTTTGTTTTCTCACTGAAAAAGAGGTTTGCTCATTGATCCCGCCCTGCACCTAAATCAAATTATAATTCCAGTGAAACAAGAACATAGTTTTTTAGCCATAACATTCCACAAAAAACTCATATTCCTACCCCATATAAACACGGTGAAAAAAGAAGCCTCACAACCTCTGAACATACTCAAAGTGCTCTCAACAAAGCATTGGGGATCTGATAGAGCATGCCTGTTGCACATTTATCGCTCTTTGGTACGGTCATCCTTAGATTATGGATGTATTGTGTACGGTTCAGCAAAACAGTCGTACCTAAAAAAAATGAGATCCATTGCACAACTCAGGCCTCCGCCTCTCGTGCGGCGCATGCAGAACATCTCCCATAGTGAGCCTCTATGCAGAGAAAAATGTACCTCCTCTTTAAGTTAGCGGAACAGCTCGGACTTGAAAAGTTTGAAAAGTGCATATATGCTTAAAATGAGGTCTCTACCAAAACACATCCGCTATCCAATTGTAAGGAAGTGTCCTTCCAGATTAATATTCAACTACAAACCGCAAGGTTCCAGGCCACTACTCTTGCAATTTGAAGATATGTGCCAGGTCTCGACGTACTCGACACATTACATAGTGTTGCACAAAAGCGACATCCACTACCTCCATGGTACCATTTTCCTGCAATATGGATGTCACTCTTAAACAGTCCCGCAAAAAAAAAACTCCCCACCGACATATCATACAGGAATTCCTTGCACTCGAAGAAAAATACCGGGGCGTCGCGGACTTTTTACACATGGCTGGAAAACAAATGTTTACGTCGGAAGTGCAGTGGTGCGAATGAATTGGGGGGAAATAGCACGACTTCCGCAGTGTGTGTTCATCTTCACTGTAGAATGTTACGCACTCTCCGTGGCCGTAGAAAAAAAAATAAATGAGAACCTTACAATCAGCATTACTTACACAGATCCCCTAAGCGAACTTACAGCTCTTCATGCATTCCTTTCCATCCAATACTGCTCTTACATGATAATGCCATTGTTAATATACCTTCTATTTTTAACTTTTTAAAAGAAGCAGGCTTACTCGAAAAACTGTAAACATTGAACCACTGGCTCGCTTTATTGCATGATACACCTCAGCCGCTTTCTCATTCCTGAGAAGAAGGCTGAGGCTTTTATTTGATTGGTTGGGATCCTCGACATCCTTGGCCAGCCAAGGATATCCGCTGAGGCTGCCTGACCTTTTTTTTAAAGCTTTTACTATTAGCCGTTTTCAAATCTCGTTTTGTCTGTTATTACTAGGTAGTTAAACTTTTTAGGCCCTTTACACCACATTTTTATTAAATCACACAGAAAACATTCCCTATTACCTTCTGTTTGGCGCATGATGGCCTTAGATGCCTATGTGCCATCAAACCCAACACAACACCACACAACACTAAGAAGGACTAACATTTTAGGCGCTGAGCCACCGATGAATAATCACATTTAAAAAAAAAAAACTCAACAGGCAACTTTTCTCAAACCTTGAGCTTGGCGCATGATGGACTTAAATGCTTATGTGCCATAAAACTCAACAAAACATAAACACACGACTAATCAACATATCTTTTCGGTATAAAATTTTTGCGCTACTGACTTTTAATTCATCAACGCCACAAATAGTAAAACTAAGGATGTTCACCAGGGTGCAACGCGAGATTTAGCGACGGCTGCTGAAGCACTTTTATTCGCCTATATATTGAGGCAATCGAACAGGGAGCGTCATGCATACGTGTACACAGCGCTGTTTCATTATTTTACTGAGCAACATGCAATAGTCCTTTATTCCTCCCTTTCGTGAGGTCTTTTATGTCTTCCCTCTCAAGAATAAAGTGGTCACCGTTTATTAGCGTAAGGATGGCGGAATCGCTTGCCTGTTGAATTACAGACTAGCCAGGGCGTCATTCCTGATGCAGGTACCAACACCGGCGACTTCTGCTGTCCATCGCGGAGCATGGCCTTACTGCCCACTACCGTCAGCGAATGGGAAGCGGCCATTACAGCGTGGCCTACGACGAGGGAAGGGAGCAGTTTCATTTGTACTACGCCATATACCTCGTGGGCTGCGCCCTATCGTGTGCGGCTCTGGCTGGGGAGCTCCTCATACACACGTGCTCTTTCTCGCATCGGCGTCTGGAGATATGCGGTCGAGTACATAGTGAAGGCAAGACTTGAAATGAGACATGAAGCTTTAAAGAGATATGAAGCAACGTTACTCGAGCTAAGAACTAGCGGACACTTACGCATGCTACGCCGCACTAAAAGCATTTGCTAACCGCTGAAAGGCGTACTGGATAGTTTATTTTCACTTGAAAATACTGTTGGCAGCGCGGCTGTTACAGTGGTGGGATGTGATTTGAAAACAGTATTATGAGCGCTTCCAAATGCTGTACAAAAAGTACAAAGTTCACCGCAAACTATAAAAATTATATGTCATGCACCGTAATCCGTGGGGGCTATTTGTAATATTTCTTTGAAGGTAACATTACTAATGAGTCGATCACTTTAAAATTCGACTCCCTTTGGGTCACTGAAAAAGAAATAAAAATAAGAAAGAACGTTTTCCAAGGAGAATTGTCGGCAGCCTGAAGCGCAGCAGGGTGCCTGGTAGAGTCCGTAGCTGATATTTTTGAGGATGGAAATGTCGCTTAAATCAGCTTTCCGAAGAGGACATTTCTGTTTTCAAGACTATGCGAAGAGCACATGTAGAAGTCGCCATCCTGAAATTACACAGCAAGCGTTATACCGATCTTAAGGACGTGTCAGACAGCTTTTACAAAATGAGTTTCTAATTTGCAGTCTACATTTTTTGCATCATTTTATTGCTCCGCGACGTATATTTGCCGAAAAGCATTGCCCCTAACAAAGCTTGTATTAACCTTGGCGGACTTGCAGTATTTTGTCACCTGTCCCTTTCTTTCTTGTGCTGCTAGTTAGCAAGTAAAGGGAACATATATAACGGTGTGAACGAGAGAGATCAACCGTCGCGGCATGGCACTAAACTACCATTTTGCTGTGCGTAGTAGAAAGCAGTCTGAAAGCCAAGGAAAAGTGATAGCAGCTACAGTGCTTCGTTTTCACTGTAGTGCATATAAATACCCCTAAGCCTTTTTGTGCGCGCTCAACCACAAGTAGAGTACGTTTCTGAGCAGAAAGCACATGCTAAAGAATCATCATTGTCTCAGAATGGCTTATGAAAATGTGATCTTTGCCGTTTAATTCACATTCTTTTATGTTTGTGCGGCGGTCTCAACATTGCAGACGACAGCAAGCAGCACTCTAAGAGTGAAACCTTGACGTACACAGATTTCTTGCATTCTCTTATTGGGGAACGCGAAAAGAGGGGGTAGCCTTAAGCTGCACTTGCTTCACTTTGTGGCCATCCCGACCGCGACATAACTAGTTAGCGCGCGTGTCCTACCTCGTCCCCCACCCTTAGCGTCACTATCGACGCGACTCCCGTCCCTTCTGTCTCCTGCCTCCATATTCTGTCTCCCTCTCCAAATCAACGGCAAACACACTACCCTCATTTCCCGCCTTATAAAGCCGTCCACCAGACCGTCCGACTTATCCGCCGGGTCGCTAACCAGCACCACGGCATGCGCGAGCACGACCTCCGTCGTCTCGTGAAGGCCTTGGTCGTCAGTCGCCTTGTCTACTCCCTCCCCTTTCTCCTTGTCTCTCGCGCCCAGGAAGACAAGGTGAACTGCCTCATACGCCAAGTCTACAAGTGGGCTCTCGCGCTCCGCACCTCCACCCCCACTTCTCGTCTGCTGTCGATGTGCGTTCACAATACTCTTTCAGAACTTGCGGAGGCCCCTGGCAGAGCCCTTCTCTCTTCCCAACCACTTGAGACCTACGTCCACTGCCTGTGTCATCCACCCCTTACTCGCCTCTATCTTCTGCATGCTTACTCTCAACCCCCTTGGTGCAAGTATGGCACACAGTCCTATGCTGTGTATGTTGATGCGGTACCATAATTTTCTCACCCTGCTTGTGACCTGGCCACCGTCTCCATACAATTTCCTCCTTCTTCGTCGCCACTTTCCCTGCTCGCACCTCCACTGTCACAGAGAAAGCAGCCATTGCCCTCGCCATTGCTGCCACCCCGTCCTGTTTCATATTAAGCTATCCCAAGACCATGATGAGCAACTTTGCAAAGGGTCGAATCTCTTCCTCTGCGCTCAGCATCCTACAGCAGTCCTCAACCCTTACTCTCCTATCCAACTCCTGTGGGTTCCGGCTAACGCGAGGAACCCTGGAAATGAGGCGGCAAATTCCATCGCTCCCGTGATGACAGACTGAGCTAGCACCCTCCACTCTGGGATGGAGACGCGTGACTCCCTTCTAATCTTCCTTTGCGTCACTATTCATCACCACAATACCACATATATCTCCCTCCTCCTCACAAGTACATGTCTAAGGTCCATCAAAGCACTTGGCACCATTTACAGGCCCACACTTTTCTCTCTCCTGCCCGCTTTGCCCTAACTCACCCTGGCGCCTTCTCTCCCGAATGCACGTTCTGTAGCCATCCCCGAGAAGGCTATGCTCACATTCTTTATTCATGTCCGGCGCTTTCTCGCCCCACCTATTGGCGCCTAAGTAGTCCGCAGCTGTGGGAGGCTGCTTTGGCCAGCCGGGAGCCGTATGTTCAACTGCGGCTTACGACTTGGGCAGCGGAAGTCGCCGCCAGGCATGACACGGAGGCCACGACCAGCAACCGCAAGGCCACAGCGGCGGCATCATAACTTTCTTTTCTTTTTGACCTTCGGTAAATAAAGTTTTCACAACCACCACTACCACCTGACTGAGAAGCGTACGCTATATGGAACGAGAAATCATATGACACTGCTCGCAATGGCGTGCGAGGAACGGTTGCCTCAGAATTTTAATACCAAAATTGATTTTTTGCGGAAAGGAAACGGCGTAGAAACTATCAGACCTCGGTGGATACCTCAACGGTGCCTTAAAAGCAGAGGTAAAGTCTGAGAAGGCACACAATTGAAGGTGCTGCGTTGTCGGTTCGAGCCCCTGTTATAGGCTAGCCTCCAACTGGACTAGAACAGTAAGCTATGTGCAAAGAGTAATCGTTAGTCACCACCGCGAACGCTACAAGACGAACGGTTGTTCAAATTCTGGTACGAATGTAGTTGCGAACACTAGCACAGGGTGAGAGAGAAAAATCAATTTAATGAAAGGGAAGATGGAGACGTCGGCCGGCGGTAAGGTGCCCTGGCCTGCTACTGCAGACTGGGGAAGGGGAAAGGGTAAGTGAAAGGAGAGTGAGGTTGCGAATGGAGGGGGATGATGCCATAATACTATAGAGAATGGAAGGTTTACCTTCTAGCCTCTATAATAATACAATGAACTGCTTGAAGACTGGTCTTGGTTGCAGGAGAGTACGCGCGCGCGCACACGCACGCACACGCACACGCACACGCACACACACACACACACACACACACACGCACACACGCACGCACGCACACACGCACGCACGCACGCACGCACGGTTTCTGAGAAAGGCTATGCACACACTCGCATCCCTGCGCAAACCGGTTTGCACTCAGAGCACGCACAACTGCTACAAAAGCCGCAAGTACACAGGCACGTGTCCCCACACAAACGCGTAAGCAGATGTGTGGTCCGCACTCTGCGCCGTATAGGCACGCACACTCAATGGTACAAGGCTCAAGAGTGGACAACGAACGAGGAACGAACACGGACAAGGCGCTTACTGCAACTGTGGTTTATTGCACAAGCTGGCCTTTTATAGCAATGTGCAAGGGAAAAGGATCTAGGCACTCAAGCACTCGCATGACTCTGCGACAATAGCTGTGTCGCTATCAGTTCATTGCCTCCGCCAAATATACAAGATCTCTTTCTGTCAAAGCTACAGAGGAGGTGCAGACACATACGTCACTTGCTTTTCTGATTAGGAAAGCCTCAACAGTCTCTTGGTGTCCTCCTCATTATGCTTACTAACGGCACGTGCAAAAACATGGGAGTACAATATTGGCACGCTCTTGGCACACACACACAGCACAACACATTTATTTATTTTATTTATTTAAAACATACTGCAGTCATTGAAGACCAAGCAGGAGGGCAATACAGGTCATAAGTAAACGCAATTCAGCGCCACCATTAGCAAGCAATCACAAAAAAAAAACAAAAAAACAAGCAATCATAAGCAATCAACAGGTCAAAGCAATCAAACGCGCAGCATGCAGTGCAAACACAGAAAAAGAAAGAAAAAGAAATGAATCAGCAAAAAGCGAAGAGTAACATCAACCCAGAGCTTTTCGTACTCGTTCTTCGCAAACATTTACATCATGCGCGGAAAAAACTTCTATTGGGAGTGCATTCCATTGTGAGACAGCGCGCGGAAAAAATGAGTTCTTAAACCTGTTAGTACGCGCAAAGATTGGTTCCAGGTTGTAAAGATGGGTGTGCCGAGTTTGACGACCCTCACGTGGATGAATGAACAATTGCACGTTGATACCAAGTTGGTGATTGCAGAGCCGATACAGAAACCGCAGCCTGGAAATCTTTCTTCTGCTTTCTAAGGTCAAAATGTTGTTAGCACTCATTACAGACGATGGAGAATCTAATCTGCGGTAAGAATTGAATATGAAACGAACTGCCTTTCTCTGTACCATTTCTAGTTTATTTACGTCTTTTTTCAAGTGAGGGTCCCATACTGCACAGCCATATTCCAGTTGAGGTCTGATAAGGGTATTCTATGCAAGCAGCTTAACATTGGAAGGGGCCGACCTTATTTTGAAACGAAGAAACCCTAGTTTCCTAAGGGCTGATGTACAGATTTTATTAATGTGGCTGGTCCAGTTCAAGTTTTTAGTTATCGTAACACCTAAGTATTTACACTCGTTGACCTGAACTAATGGATATTCGTTGATTTTGTACAAAAACTGAGCCGGAGATTTCTTGTTAGTTACCCGAAGAAGGACAGATTTTTCTCTGTTTAATTCCATAGACCAAAGATTACACCACTGGTTCACAGCATTAAGCTTATTGTTCAAAACGATTTGGTCATTGGTACAACGGATAGTTTTGAATAGGACACAGTCATCTGCAAACAGCCTTATACTAACGGATGCGGTGTCAACTGAGGCAACGATGTCATAAATGGGGCCAAGGACACTTCCCTGGGGGACCCCAGAGCCAACCGGTAGAATTCCAGATGAGCAGCCATTGACGTGGACGAACTGTTTTCGGTTATTAAGGTAGGCTTGAATCCATTTCACAATCGGTAGAGGAAGACCAGTGTTCTGGAGCTTTAAGATTAGTTTGCTGTGTGAGACGCGGTCAAACGCTTTACTGAAGTCAAGAAATACCATGTCAATTTGCTCGCCCCTATCAAGTGAGTATGCCACTTCGTGAATGGTAGTTACTAGTTGAGTAACAGTTGAAAGACCTCTCCGAAATCCATGCTGGAAACGCGTTAAAACACTGTGCTTTTCAAGAAATGCGATTATGAAATTGGACAAGACATGTTCCATGAGTTTACACGTACTGGAGGTTAATGAAATTGGGCGATAGTTACTAACATAAAGGCAGTCACCTTTTTTGAAGATTGGAATAACTCGGGCTATTCGCCAATCGTCAGGAAGAACACAGTCCCGCAATGATAGCTGGAACAGATGAGTAAGAATATGGGCCAGGGGTTCCGCATAGCGGCGCAGGAATACGTTGGGTACATCATCAGGTCCTACAGAGGTCTTCACTTTAAGGTTGAGTAGCATATTAAAGACACCTTCGTACGTAATGAAATCAGGTGACAGATCCGGGAGGAAAGAATCAAACTGAACGTCGTCGTGAGTCGTGGTGAAAACAGAGTGAAAGTAGTGATTAAAGTGGTTGGCAATAACTGACGCGTCATGTGTAATACAATTATTAACAGATAACTGGTTCGGTTCTTTCTTAGATTCACTGAGGTATCGCCAGAACTTCTCAGGACTGTCCTTTAAAAACTTCGGGAGAGAATGAGTGAAGTATTTTGGTTTTGCGTCGGATAACTGACTGGCTAGCTTAGTTTTAAGGGCTTGATGGGTGCTATTGAAATGACCTCTACGCTTGACACGTTTTAACTTGCGATGGATATGAATAATTTCTCGTGTCATCCATGGGTTCCTTTTGTTAGTTTGGGCACGTCTGCTTGGTACATGATTTTCTAGGCAAAACTGAACAATCTCCTTAAATGACGTCCACAAAGATTTCGCATTATCACATAGATTGTCAGAAAAATGCCACAGGGTGTCCAAAATAGCTTGGTCATTCGCACGTGAAAAATGTTTAAGAACGCGTACAGATTGTTGCTTGCGGCCTTGCCAATTTTCAATGGGAAAAGACAAGTTTACGACATGGTGATCAGAAATACCAGCGTCTACTGATACCGTGTAATCTGACACACTCCTGTTGACAAAGATTAAATCAAGAGTAGAACGGGCATTCCCGATTTCACGAGTATAATCAGTCACAGTTTGCGCAAGATCGCACGCGAGCATGATATCAGTCAAAGGGTTACCAATGACATCAAAGACAGATTTTGGGTTACTCCAATTGATTTCAGGTAGATTAAAATCGCCAGCAAGAATAAGGCGATCTGTGGCATAAGTGACAGGCATAAGTGATCGTAAAGTCTAAACAAATAATCAGGAGAACACGATGGCGGTCTGTAAGCAGCACACACTGTGAATACATGGCCCCAACAATTTACTTGGACAATTAAGCTTTCATGATCTTTGATTTGATTAAGGACTACTGCATTTAGAGGGTTTTTTAATACCACTGCTACACCACCTCCTCGTGTGGGTCGGTCCCGACGAAAGATTTGGACATTCAATGGTCACAGACGGGCACGTAGGGCTATTTCATAGAAAAAGCTGAAAAGAGCCTTCCCTGCACACCAGCCGTCAGTTAGGTTCGGTTCAGGAAAGGGCGTCCCTCCAAGTGTCTGAGAGTATCTTCCAGAGCCCTCCTCGCATTACTGTAGCGAGGGCACTTGGAAATAATCGGATAAGTTGTCTCTGTATGGCTGCTGTTTCAGCTCCCTCCTTGTGTAAGTAGCTCTTAGCGTACTGTACACCGAGCCGCAATCGGTGGAGCAGAGTTCGTTGGCGTCGCATAACATCCATCGTAGGGTGAAGTCGCGAACCATCGTCAAACCGAGAGATGAGGTCCCGCTGGTGGTTCACGTCGTTCCAGTGCATTTGCACGCCAGCCTGGATTGAATGAGCCAGTAAGGCTGCTGCGTCACTCCTTGAGAATGAGACTTGGCGGGAAGTCCGATCACTTTGAGCCAGCTTAGCTACCGCATCAACTCTCTCATTTCACGCTACACCGCAATGGCTGGGCATCCACTAAAGCCTGATGGCGTGGCCGCGTTGGAACGCCTCAGCTAGCATAATTAGTAATTATGCGAATTAATTTTAATGCGATAGCATTCAAGGCCCCGTCACCCAGAAAATCCGGTGTCGGCGTTGTTGACGTCAGCACTGTGAGCGAAAAATCACGGGCATGACTCTGGCAGGTGGTCCCCAGACAGCAACCTAGGAGGCAGGTTGGCCACCTAGGAAACGTGACCTTGTGGCGTCATCACAACCTGCCCAACGAATAGCGAGAAATCTGCCCACCGTGGCAGGTGGAGTTCAATTAATCATTTGTCGCTTGGGAAGAGCAACACATTCCGCACCAGGCCCACCGCTGGGAGCACCTGCTATCGCAGGACAGTGGAGCTTCGATTAACCGTTGCACCACTCCGCTAGGAGAGGTACCACGACTCCCAGGTATCTATGAATGTAAAGTAGAGAAAGGCCTTCTGCATATACGGGAGTTAACCCATTACGCTATAGCCTCATACCCTTAAGGCGGATTTTAAGTCTCCTCGCCAGTTTTGTAGTGCTGTTGACAAGCGCACAATTTTAGAAAAAAGCCCCAGCTTCCGCAATGCAAAAGCGGCTCAATTTAAAAGGAGTGAAATACTCGTAGATACGCTAACTCGCTCGCTGGTGCACCAACTGCACTACGGACATCCTAACGCACGTGTAGATTAAAACGTGTGCTTATATGAGAGGTGTATGCATTATTCACGTGACACTTCGGGAATTAATTTTGTATACTTCACCACTGCAATTTTCGATGAAGGAATGCGGTTTCAACCGGTGACATGCCGAAAACGAACAGTGCGAAAGATATATCATTTAGATGTGAATAATGACTAGGTTCGACTAGGAGGCCAAGTAAGCACCTGTGTTACTGAGCCTTGTACATTCACGGGGTTATTATTCCACACGATTAATTAAAATGAACATAACTAAAGGGAACAAGGTGCTGCCCACCTTCGGCAGCCCATTAAAAGCAGTGGGGCAGGATACGTGATATGATCATATCTTCATATTAATGTCTGTCCAAGCTGTGAAGCTTCCATAATGTTATATCTTTTGTAGCGTCACCTGATTTTAGTTCCCTCGATCAAACGATTCCCTTGGAAAAAAACAGCAAAACAGGCTGTGCACCTACCATATTTGTTAGTGAATAAATTCTTCACATTTCATATATTCTTGTCGCTTGTGAAAAAAGAGAGGAGTTCGAGTAGCTTAAGCGGGATTGCCAATTGTGAGGGTAAGTCGGATATGCTGCATTGCTGGTAGGCGACTGAAGTTACCAAAAGAACAAAACACTGTGCAGAACGCATGAATCAAAAAGACAAAAAGCTTCCTTTTATTAACCACACCCTCCCCTGATTCATGATTACAGTAAATTTTGTGGTTTTACTATGCCTCAGGAAGTAAGCTTTCACCAAAAAGAACAGCGCTGTTTGGAGAGATTATATATTTTTTTCTTTTCGGTTTGGACAGCAACAGTTGTGAGTTCTTAGAAAATTTCAAATCGTACAAATGTGAGTATGAATACTCCGTAATTAAGCACGATTACAACAGAACTTCTGGACGATACATTTATTTCAAAACAAGTATCTGCAACGTAGATATCTCAGGCGTATTTTACTCACGAGGGACGTGCCTACACGCATGCAACGGTAAGTACTTAAATGGTATTCTGAAGCAGTACGTCTACATGGAACTACCGCAGCCTTTGAGTGACTGTAAGAATGATGGTCTGCCTTCTGAAGAAGAGCCTTTACGGGCTACGACAATCTGGAAGGGAGTGGAACCTTGCTTCGGACAAAATGCTCAAGTCAGAAGGGCTGACAAGGTCAAAAGCAGACAAGAAGAACCTCATCGTAGGAGTCTACGTTGATGACTTGCTGATCATCGCAGAAGATGAGAAAGATTGCCGACTTCAAGAGCCGCTTGGGTCAAGTGCTCGATGCAAAATACTTGGGTGAGGCTATCTACATTCTTTCCATAAGACTGAAGAAAGAAATAGATGAAAAACTAACACTGGACCAGATGGCCTACGCTAACGACATATTGGAGACGTTTGGCATGTCAGACGCAAAGGGAGCATCGTCCCCTTTGGATCCTGGAAACAAGTACCAAAGAGGAGACAACAATAACTCAAATGAGGACCTACCTCGCAAGTACTGACAAGCAGTTGGTGCATTGCTTTACCTCGCCGAAGGCGCAAGGCCGGGCTTGGCTTTTGCGACTACTTACATGAGCCAGTTCAATGAACATCCCACAGAAGAACATTGGAATGGGATAAAGCATATTCATCGCTATGTGAAACATACAAATAATAATGCACTAGTCTACCAGAGAACTGGGAAGTGCATACAAGCCTTTTGCGACGCAGACTGGGCTAGTGCTGCGATTTCCTGGAGTAGCAAGAAGCAGCGAAGCACTGCATTGTCAACATTCGAAGCAGAATATGTAGCAATGTGTCATGCTACAAAAGAGGTAATGCGGTTCCAAAATCTCATGAAGGAACTTAATGCACACAAATTCACGCACGAACCACACATTTTAATTACTGACAACCAGGGTGGAATTGCGCTTGCGAAAAGCCAAGTTACTTCAGATTGAAGCAAACACATTGACCTCAAGTATTATTTCCTGTGAGAAAAGGTCGAAGAGGAAAAGTTACAATTCCAGTACGTCGAGTCGTCGAAGAACTGGGCTGACCTCTTCACTAAGCCCTTAAATGGAAGAACGACTCTCAAGCACTGTGAATGTTTGGGCATCAAAAGTGTGGGCGTGTTAGTAGTGTAATGGCCAGTCACGAGATGGCGAAATATATCAGTTGGTGCGCCCTCGCCGTTTCACCTTTCCTTTTCTCTGTATGTGTGAATAAAAAAATGGCAGCTTGACAGTGTGTGTCGTTTCGTTGGCTTCGTGCCAAATCCACTCAATCCGCGACTCCCAACGATCTGGTCACCCTGCGTACTCAACAAAACCAACAGTGTCATCATTATCTGCAATGCTCCTTCGGCATAGCCGCTTCCAAGAGAACGGATGTCTAATACACCTTCCTTCTTTCTTTCTTTCTAATTCTTTCTAATAAACCTTAGTTGCGAGTCAGCGCTTGTAGTGTCTTCCCTCTTTCTGTGTTTTCTGTCTTAGTTTGCGCTGTTTTTTCCACCATGGATGTCTAAAACTTCGAACGAGATCTCGTGTCCAGGAGAACAAGAAGACGACGTTCGATGTTTAGCTCTTCTTCTTTTTCATATGGTGAAGAAGACGAAGAAGAAGCTCGTGAGCCAACCCCTGCCGTTACTCAATCGAAACCCAGCACTCGAGCTCTCCGGTTGCTGTCTCGCCTGATCCTGCTACGACTACCCGTCGGTCTTCTCTCTACCCAGGTGCACCCTTACTTGGCCGAGGTCCACCTACCCATCCTTGCCCCTCCAGTTCTACCCAGCTTAGGACCATCCACTCGACAGCGGCCAGTGCCACCACCACCCCGTCTCGACTTCTACCAGGTAACGGTCTCAGAGAAGGCTTAGGAGCGACAGCTTTAGCGCGTATGAGGTCCTGGTCGCGGATGCCGCTCCCGCACATTATTGGAAGTTAACAACCAGCTCTGTCTTCATGATCGCTAAACCAAGTATTAGCTCGAATTTTATCGAGCCCTCCGCTACACCGTTGTGTTTCATCAGTCCTGTAATTTGAGATTTTAAAGTCCAAAGTAGAATACGTCAACGAACGTGACTTGACGGAAGATGATCAGTCCCTGTAGATGATAGTTGGACGATCCACTGGAGAAGCGCATGTACCAACACCAACCCGGTCTCGACTTCTCCCAGGTAACGGTCTCAGAGAAGGCTTAGCAGCAACAGGTGTACCGCATATGAGGTCTAGTCGCGGACGCCGCTCCCACAGTGGTGAAGGTGGCCTAGTCCTCTGTGCCACAAAGCTGTGTCTGGTATTTGCCGTCTTCGTCGACATTGTTTCTTCCTTAACAGAGTACAGTCGTCCTTCTCGAGTTGCAGTAAGCATCAGTTCACCAGTGTCCTTTGTAACTTCGGCTTTGCCCCCGGCGAACGTCACATGCAAACCTCGCTCTTCAATTCTTCCGACTGATAGTAGGTTGCCATTCAACTCGGGCACATAAAGGACATCTAGCGTGATGAATGACCCACCACACTCTTCAGAGAGTTCAATCTGAACTCTTCCTTTCCCCATGACACTCATGGATTCTTTGTTTGCAGTTTCCACTCCAGACTCGCATGGCTTGAAGTCGGGGATCTTTGACTTGTGCGATGTCATGTGAACTGTAGCACCGCTATCAAGATGCCACACATGAGGAGGCGGTGTTATCACATTTTAGGCACATAAAGCAATCTGTGTTGCAATCTTTGCCTGTGATGAGTTTCTCTTCTTCTGGTCACCCCCTTCATCTTGAAACTGGTGACAATCTTTGGCTATATGAACAATTTTGCCACAAGCAAAGCATCGCACCTTCTTCTTTTGCATACTTGAGGTACACTGACGAACTTTCTCGTCCTTATTGACAGTGAAGAGATGATGCACCTTGTCACTGCGTTGCTTGCTGTCAGTCCTTAATCGAGCTTTAGTGACTAGGGCCTTTGTCTGATTTTCTTCGTCGCTTAACCGATCTTGCTCAGGACGCAGCTTTCTCTTTTCTTCGAGCAGCAGCCTTGTATTCACTGCTTTGGTCGAGAGGGTTTGTTCGTCTTGCTCCAAGTCCAAGTTGCCAAGTTGCCAAAGTTTGAAGGCAGTAGCGTGAAGAAACGGGTTTTCTGACGGATGATCACCATCATCATCAGCCTGACTACGCCCACTGCAGGGTAAAAGCCTCTTTCATATCTGTCGAATTATCCCTGTCCTTTGCCAGTTGTGGCCACCGTAACCCCGCAAACTTCTTAATGTCATCCGCCCACCTATCTTTCTGTCGCCTTCTGCTATGCTTGCCTTCTCTTGGAATCCACTCCGTTACCTTTAACGACCAGCGATTATCTTGCCTTTGCATAACATGCCCTGCCCAAGCCCATTTCTTTCTCTTCATTTCGACCGTTGGAAGCCATTACCCAGCGTTTCGTCTCTCACCCACTCCGCCCGTTTCTGATCTCTTAACTTTACGGCTAGCATTACCAGTGTCGGCAGCACAGACATAAGCTGTGGACTGTAGCATTATCATCACCATTTACAGGCTCGCGCTAAGATTCCGAGCGGCGGCAGCCTCAAGAAGACACGCGGCACGAGCTTCTGGGACAGCTCTGACCTTTTCTGCTGGATTAGCGAGAATGGGACGGCGCCATGCAGGAGATCCCGACGCCCAAGCCCGACGAGTCGACGCTCATCATCGACGTGAATCCGCTGCACAGAGTCCCTCTCGTGTTCCTCAACCTGCTCATGTTTGCCGTGAACTGCATGGTCGTCTTCGTATGCGTGAGTGAACACAAATACGCCTCTGCGTCGCGAAGCCACCGCCGTGGTGGCCTAGTGGCTTGAGCACCCACTTCGCATGCGAGAGTTGCGGAGTGCGAGCCCAGTGCCGAAAGGTTTGGTTTATGTGGGTTTAACGTCTCAAAGTGACTCGGGCTTTGAGGGACGGTGTAGTGAAGGGCTCCGGAAATTTCGATCACCTGGGGTTTTTTAACGTGCACTGACATCGCAGAGTACACGGGCCTCTAGAATTTCGCCTGCGTCGAAATTCAGCCGCCGCGGCCGGGATCGAACCAGCGTCTTTCAGGTCGGTAGCCGAGCACCGTAACCACTGAGGCACCGCGCCGGAGCATCCCAGTGCCGAAAGGTGCCCAGATGTTTCCACTGAGTGCGTGCTTTGTCGCCACAATGTCGCCAAAAGTGGTCGACTTCATTTTTGAGTGGCATTCGGCTATAGCAGTTAATTAGGCTTCCAATTTCTAAGGGGTCCAGAAGTGGAAGGAAAAACAAGGGGCATGCTGGCTACGGAGTGGGAACTCGAGAATGGGTGCCTTGAATGATCATGTAGCCCAGGTGGGCACAAAGGTCAGTGCCTTCAGTGTGGACTGGCAGCATGCATCTATCGAATGAATCCGGAAGCCATGCTAAAAGGAAAGCGAGGAAAAATTGAAGTTTGCTTAGCTGCATGATAGTTTGCCGCCTTCAAGGACAGGGTTAGAAGTAGAGGTATGGGAGAAGCATTTGCTCCGCAGTGGAGGTAGTTAGGCTGGTGATGACTGCGAATGAAAAAGACGCTACTTTTACTGTTAACGGTGGTGATAGAAGCTAGAATAGGTGATGAAAGGAAATACATTTCTCGCGGCGACACCTGCATTTTAAAACAACATCGTTAAGGGTCCCGACAAGCGCAAAACCTGGTGTCATCGGCGTCGGCGAGATGAGGGGAAAATCCCATGAGTAATCCCCAGGAGTGGTCATGTGACGTCATTGCATTTTGCACACCCGAATATGTACAAACTGCCCCGTGGCAGGTGACAGTTAAATTACCGACTTGTCGCCAGAAGTTGCTCGGGAAGAACAATCTGGGTCTCACAAGCCCTAGCGGTGGCTGTATTTGATACAACCACCTGCTGAGGCAGGGGCGCATCGCTTAATCGCTGCACCACTGGGCTAGAAGTGGTATGTGGAGTCCCAGCCATTTAGTACTGTAAATAATGACCAATTCCGCACACAAGTGCATTAACCCATTAACTCTACCACGCCATACCCTTTATACAGACCCTAAGTGTCCCCTCCAAATTATAACACGGAAACCACTGTACGTCAAGACAGTTTCTACAGTGCGAATCCTTGAGGGTAAGCTGCGCCGCTATATTATCTTCCAGACGGTGATTGCGGAGTCTTTTTCTGTCTTGCCATCGCGAGTTTCAATCGAAAGATGGGGTAGTTTTCCACCCATTTTTCTCAGCGATACATGCATCTTTTGCTGTCGGACAAACACCAAAATATGCAGAAATAGCCACAGAAAACAGATATATAGAGAGAACGGAATTTAATGAAGTCGTTCTTAGTGTCCTTATAAGCTAAAAACGGCCGACAAAAGAACGATGACGGACGTGCTCATCGTTGCACAGAGTCTGTCACACGTTCCCTGTGTCACAGGTCGTCTCCATCGTGGATCGTCGAGATGAGATCTCCTTCAGGAATCGCTCCCTGCTCGTCAGCTTCATGGTGAACATCGAGGTGACGGTGCTGTTCGTGTCGGGCATGCTCCTCTTCATCAGCTTCATGGTCTTCATGGGGGCCCTGCGCGAGAGCGTGTACTTCCTCACCTGGTACATCCGGGGCATCCGCGTGCTGGTGATCTTCAACGGGCTCTTCATCCTCGGCGCCTTTCTCATCAACTTCTCCGGCGGCAGTGTAAGCGTAGCTTTGTGCATGTCCGGGATGTCGTAGCGGCTGCATTTCTGTTCAGAAAAAGAATATTAAAATTGGCTTTTTAGGGTACGACACAACGCAGTAACACACATATCTCGGTGGATGCACAATCCAGGTCGTAAAGGAAGGAATAAAGCAGGGAGTGTGAGAAGAAAGAAAGAAAGAAAGAAAGAAAGGGGCGCAATAGTGGACGTTTCCAGAATAATTTCGACCACCTGTGGATCTTTAACGTGCACTTGCAATGCGCAGCGAAGGTTTTTTTTTGTTTTTGAGGAAATGAAACGGCGCAGTATCTGTCTAACACATCTTGGTGGACACCTGATCTGCGCAGTAAGGGAAGTGAGGAAGGTTGGAGTGGAAGAAGAAAGAGAGAAAGAGGTGCCGTTGTGGTCGTATGCGGAATAATTTCGACCACCTGGGAATCTTTAACGTGCACTGACATCGGACAGCACACGGGCGCCTTTTGCGTTTCGCCTCTATCCAAAAAGCTGCCGCCGCGGTCTGGTTCGAACCCGGGTGCTCTGGCTCGATAGACGACCCCCTTAACCACTGAGCCACCGCGGTAAGTCAGCACACGGGCGCCTTTTACGTTTCGCCGGCAGTCAGTCATAATCTGGTTCTTAGTGAAGTGAAAGGAGTTGGAATAAATCCAACTGTTTTTTGCTCTCAGTCTTCGTACGACCTCTCTACCTTCTCTCGTCCTTAACCTTAAGCCAACTATTCGACGATGGACAACCGCGCCGCTTCGAGGAGATAGCTGGTAATGCTTCCCGACTCGGGATTGTTCTCGAGGTACTTTGAAACCGCGGGATATGAGGTGGACTACATGGCTGATCAGTTGGGGAGAGCTGTATAGAAGAACGTTTATTTGCGCGAAATGGTTTGTTGATGGGTTCTGTGGAGTCTAATTCTGGACCCCACTCTCTCTTGTTGCCTTCACTTACAAAAGTTTAGTCTATAGACTGTGTATAGATTTCTGCCCGTGAAGTCCATAGACTGTATAAACAAATCATAGAGAAGAGTCTGCAGGCAATACAAATGCAATGGACAGTCTTTAGATAATCTATAGGTTTATGACCGTGGACTTTTAGCAAACTTTTATTTATAGGTAGTCTATAACATTCATATAGACCATATTTATTTAATTTTATTTCATTTATTTCATCCTTAAAGGTACGAGGGCATTACATAAGGAGGGGCTGCAATTCATATAAAAGAAGCACAAAAAAACACACGCACAATGAACACACACTACAACCTTCAAAAGCTAACTTGAGAAAAAAAAACAAAAAAAAGCATAATGGGTTTACATGTACAGTGAAAGCATGCAAAGAAACAAATTCGCTTGCGGCAGCGAGCACAGATGAAAGTTAGTTATCAATACGTGGTAAAAATGACAAGGAATTCACTTATTCTGAAGATGACGGGCCAGTTCTGTACGAAAGGATTTTGAATCGTTGCATAAAACTATGTCGTTAGGTAGGGCATTCCAGAGTGTTATTGCATTGGGAAAAAATGAACTATTCATTGGTAATGTACGGGTCTTGATTCCGGCTATGGGGAGGCTATGGCTGAGGCGACTGGAAGTTCTTATCGGGGATTTCAGAAGTGGGTGTCTTGAAGCGTGAGGGTGGAAGAAGTGATGAAGCAGGCAAAGACATGAGATTATGCGGCGTGATTCAAGTGATGGCAGGGAAAAAGAGCACTTGAGTGCCGTGATAATAACTTCTTTGGAATATTCTAAGGTGATAAACCTGACGGCGCGATTTTGGATGGCCTCGATTTCGGCGGAAAAGGTATTCTTGAGATGGATGCCGATAGATGATGCGAATTCAAGTTTAGGGCGCACGAATGTTTGATAAGCCAGTTTTTTAACATCAGGAGATGCTGATTTCAGGTTTCGCCGAAGATAACCTAAGACACGAGAGGCATCGGAATATATCGTTTGGACGTGAGTTACACAACAGAGTGACGATGTCAGATGTAAACCAAGGTACTTGTAGGATATTGTTGGAGCAATCGGAACCATGTTAATGCTGTAAGTGTGCTGGATTACAGTGCGCTCGCGAGAGATTGACAAGAATTGGCATTTTTCAAGGTTTAAAGGCATGAGCCATCGGTCGCACCTTGTAGCTATTGCGTCAATGTCTTTTTGCACGAGGTGACTGTCGGTGGGATGACGAATGGGGCTTTGTATGACACAGTCGTCTGCAAACAGTCGTAGCTTGGCATTTATGTTAACTAGAAGATTGTTTATGTAAATTAGGAATAGCAAAGGTGTTAAGCCTGCGCCCTGGGGGACGCCTGATGTAACATTAGTGAGGGGTGAGCGGTAACCATTGTTTGAGGCAAGCTGCATGCGTCCGTTAAGAAATGTCTCAATCCAGGTGATAAGGTTGTCAGGAATGCCTAGGGAAGAAAGGTTTGTGAGCAGGTGTGAGTGGGGAACACGGTCGAAGGCCTTTGAAAAATCTAAAAAGATGGCGTCGATTTGAAGATTGTCGTCCATTAAGTGAAGGATGTCATCGGTGAATTCAGCCAATTGCGTTTCACAGGAGTAGTGTTTACGGAAACCGTGTTGGTGACGATGAAAGAAGTTAACTCAATCCCGATGGTTCATTAGATTGGATGGTTGTGAGGACTCTGAGATTGCAGGTCTTATTTTCAACAAACACCAAAGTACAAACAATAAACGAGGCGGCTTTTAACGGAAAGGAAACCAATTACAATATGAGCGAGAAGAAAGGAAAGGAACAAGAGAACAACGCAACAATACACGGGAAAAACACACGGGGGAACAGAACAAAGTGCTTATGATAAATGCAGGAAAAAGAGTCAAAGAGGAAAGTTCACACTACTTGTCTTATTCGAGCAACGAGCGGGGAGGACTGGCTGGGTGTCGGGCAGTCAAGGAGTCTCTTGGCGTTCCAACGTCGATGAAACGCTACCGCAGCGTCAGCGTTCGTGGGCTCCCGGCACGGTTCCCAGGTCTGGTATCCCGGAAAAGGTCACGTAGGCGCCCGAAGCGGCCTATGTAGAGCAGCTGACGGATGGACGGAGAAGAGTGGCGCCTGGGCCTGGTGGTTGAGGCTCTCGACGATGGATGTCCAGGTCTGGTGGCCCGGACGTCTGCGGCTAAGGCCCAAGCCCGGAACTCGGGGAGCCAGCAGAACTCGTCCACGTCCGTCGCCCACCGCGCTCTTCTCTTCTCTTCACGAACGCCGCTGGGTGGCGCTATCTCCTTACAGAAGGCCCCCTCTTCGGAAGTTTTTTCCAAGGGAAAGAACTCGACTTCAGGAGAGCGACACCAGATGCGTTCGACGATCGCAACACAGAACACCGCACCACAGCGCGCACACTACACACCACACACAATACGAGGGTCGTCAATGTTCGAAGCGTTCACAGACCTTCGCACACACAGCACAGAGAGCACATGGAAAGACAACGTAAAGCGTCCATAGAGGGCGAAGAAACACGGAAAGCATAAAAAATAGATAACCGACACTCAAAAACAAACATGAACAAACAAAAACAATTCCAACAAGAACAGGTGTGGGCTACATTCTTCCGTATTCCATTGTTCACATCAAACCACTTCACCGTCGCGAGAACTTTTCTGGCAAGTACTTCCGTTTTCCTTTGTGAAACCGTTTTCTCCACACCGACCTCGGTTTCCACCATGATTTTACATGTTCCCGTCCTATGATGTTATTCACTCTGTTCTCCCTTGCCTTCGACACAGTCTGCTGACACATATCACACGATCTGAAATAACTCTTAATGTCAGCCTGTACACCGGGCCAGTAAAACTCAGTGAGCACCCTAGCTATTGTTTGCCGTATTCCATGATGGCCGGATAATGCACTCTTATGTGCCAACTTAAGAACTTGCGTGCGTAAGCCCTTCGGTACCACCGCTTGCTCAACGACTTGGCCGGGACACACTTGGTACGACCGGAAAAGAACCCCGTCATCTGTATCAAAGGAGTGGGCGGTCTGTCCCTTGCCATGAAATATTTGCCCCAACTTCCTGCGACACACCTCTAAGCTCGGGTCTTCTTCCTGTTTGAGGCGAAACTCCGGCCGTGACAAGTGGAGTGTGTTCAGAGTGGGGCTTTTACTACTCTCTGAAACCTTTGCTGTCACCATAAGGGAAGGAACATCGACCGCACCCGTCATGGCAAGGGAAACTGCCTGATCAGTGAGAACTGGCGGGTCAACCGGGAATGGAGGTTTAGCCCCGGGGACATTGCCTATTATAATGTCGTATAAGGGTGTAGACAAGCAGCGCGCGATGGCCTTACCCGAGAAGTATGGAGAAGAAATCACCACCTCCGCTTCCGGAACTTCTACACGGGTCCCATTGGCCAAGAATAATGTAGCCTTTTTCCCTGTTAGTGCCGCTGGCGGTACAAGAGACTCACGCACAACAATACCGGTGCTGCCCGTATCCCGTAATACCGAACCAGGCTGGCCGAACACCTCACCGTGCGCCACGGGCATAGCATTTTCCACCGGGTTGGAAGGACAGACCATCTCCCCCAACTGGCCCTCTACGCGCGTTACCACTGCAGTGCTATCGGGATGTGAATATCGAGGTGTCATGCAACAGCCGGACTCCTCACGGTCTCCTGGCCTCTTAGCCTTGCACGACTGGGCATCATGTCCTACCTCGCGGCACCAGGTGCAATACGATTGCTTCGGCTTCGTCCGACAATCCGCCGCCTTGTGCCCAGTCTTCTCGCAAAGAAAACACCGCAGGCGAGATTGTGAACCTGAAACCTCGTCCTTGGCTTTATTCATCGTATGCTCCCCCTGTTCTTTGAAGAACAACAAGTTATTTTGCCGCTGTGCTTCAAGAAAATGATCGGCAGCCTCCGCCAGCTTGGCAACTGTCTTGCCCTCCCGCTCACGTAAGAAAAGGGCTAAACGAGAATGACAGTTGTTCAGAAATTGTTCGCTCACGACCATCTCGCGAACCACCTCAAAAGTGCGGCCTGCTCCCCGCATCTCGACCCAACGGTCAAAGAAGCTAAACAACCTGGCAGCATATTGCGAGGCCGTTTCTCCATCCTGGGGCTTGCTCTGGCGAAACTTCTCTCGGTACCCTTCCGCGGTGAACCTAAACCTCTGAAGCAAGGCAAGCTTCGCTTTGTCATAATCCACGGAATCCTCAGGCGAGAGCCGACCGAAGACCCTAAGTGCTTCGCCGCCAAGGCACAAGCTCAACGCCGTTGCCCACTTTTCTTTTGGCCAACCCTGCCCCGTGGCCACATGCTCAAATCTCTTTAAGTAGGCATCGAGGTCATCCCGCGCTTCATTGAACTGTGGTATGAGGCTGTGCGGGTTAATGGAGCTGGTCGATGAGACGCTACGCTCTCCACGGTCACTCGGAGGATTTGCGCCACCCTCCATGAGCCTTATTTGTAGCTGCAAGTTCCGCGCCTCTAACTCCAAGCGTTCCTTCGCAGCCTCTCGCTCCGTCTCTAAATTCCGTGCTTATAAATCCAATTTCTGCTTCGCAGCTTCACGCTCCGCCTCTAAATTCCGTGCCTCTAATTCCAATTTCTGCTTAGCAGCTTCACGCTCCGCCTCTAAATTCCGTGCCTCTAATTCCAATTTCTGCTTCGCAGCTTCACGCTCCGCGGCTCTCTCTTCCCGTGCCTTACGAAGCTCGTCCTCCACCCACGCTCGTAACTCCGCGCCGCACAAGCCCATGCGCTCGCCCAAAGCAACCAAATCTGACGCGCTCATACTGTGCCTAAATTAACACAACAGGCAAAGAAATAATAACCGACCTCGTCCTGTCGTAGTGGACGCCAAATTTGTGAGGACTCTGAGATTGCAGGTCTTATTTTCAACAAACACCAAAGTACAAACAATAAACGAGGCGGCTTTTAACGGAAAGGAAACCAATTACAATATGAGCGAGAAGAAAGGAAAGGAACAAGAGAACAACGCAACAATACACGGGAAAAACACACGGGGGAACAGAACAAAGTGCTTATGATAAATGCAGGAAAAAGAGTCAAAGAGGAAAGTTCACACTACTTGTCTTATTCGAGCAACGAGCGGGGAGGACTGGCTGGGTGTCGGGCAGTCAAGGTGTCTCTTGTCGTTCCAACGTCGATGAAACGCTACCGCAGCGTCAGCGTTCGTGGGCTCCCGGCACGGTTCCCAGGTCTGGTATCCCGGAAAAGGTCACGTAGGCGCCCGAAGCGGCCTATGTAGAGCAGCTGACGGATGGACGGAGAAGAGTGGCGCCTGGGCCTGGTGGTTGAGGCTCTCGACGATGGATGTCCAGGTCTGGTGGCCCGGACGTCTGCGGCTAAGGCCCAAGCCCGGAACTCGGGGAGCCAGCAGAACTCGTCCACGTCCGTCGCCCACCGCGCTCTTCTCTTCTCTTCACGAACGCCGCTGGGTGGCGCTATCTCCTTACAATGGTATAACATGTTCAAGTAATTTCAAAGGAATGCTCGTTAAAGATAGTTAGAAGGATTTGTGCGGTCACCTTTTTTAAAGATTGGTACGATTTCGGCTATCTTCCAGTCGTCGGGGATTTCTCCGGATTCTAATGATTGTGTAAATATTAGGTGCGGTATCTGGCTTGAGACTAGACTAGTGTTTTTCAGTAGTTTACTGTTTATGTGGTCACAGCCAGATGATGAAATCTTAAGAGAACTGATTAGATTTTCTATTCCCGTCACGGTGACTGTGATTTGAGGCATGGGCATTGTTAATGTGGTAGGGGAAATATTCGGACTGCAACCAGCAGAGGAGAAGACTGAACAAAAATATTTATTATATTTTTAATTCAAGATCAAATTAACTTTATTTCTGGTAGAAAGCAAGTATACATCATGAGCAAGAGAGTTTAAAAGTATTCTACCAAGGAAGACGAGGCAAAAGGCGTTTCATCTACGTCTGGCAAGGCCTCGCCTCCTGGCGAGAAACATTGCACTCTCTATGCTACAAAAGCCGTTGAAAAAATATATTGTGCCGCCGCGGTGGCTAAGTGGCTATGGTGCTCGGCTGCTGACCCAAAAGACGCGGGTTCGATCCCGGCCGCGGCGGCTAGAATTTCTTTGGAGGAGAAATTCTTGAGGCCCGTGTACTGTTTGATGTCAGTGCACGTTAAAGAACCCCAGGTGGTCGAAATTTCCGGAGCCCTTCACTACGGCGTCTCTCATAGCCTTAGTCGCTTTGGGACGTTAAACCCCACAAAACCAAACCAAACCAAATCAAAAAATATATTGCACCTTTCATTACGTGCAGAAAACAGAAGCATTGTGAACAAGCATTATATGAAATTAAAATTTAGAATTGTTCCGTACTCTTTACCGTCTATTGGATCACGATCAGCGTCTAAAAGTTCAATTCGGTTCGTTCGCAATTTAGGGGAAAGAATGCGCCAGAATTTATTCGGGTTGGATTTGAGGATAGATTGTAGATCGGTAGAAAAAAACTTCTTTTTGGCGGAGGCTAATTTTTTCTTATATTCATTCGCGCATTGGTGGTACCGTTCCCACGCTGCGGGCCGGTTATGCAAGTCAGCAGTTCTAAAAAGTCGTTTTTTCCTATTAACAAGCCTTTTCAGTTGTCTGTCAAACCATTCATGGTTAGAATCGATTTTACGCAAAACGACGGACTGTGCTCATTTTTCAACGAAAGGACAGTGGTCTTAAAAAGTTCCCAATTGGTATTAACCGAGCGAGTTTGATAAGCAGTCTGGAAAGAGCTGTAAAATTCAGATAAAGCATGATTGATAGCATCGAAATTAGCTCTTTTGTAGTCGGTGATTACTTTTTTTGATGAGGATCGTTTTATAATGGGTAAAAAGACGGATATGAAGTAGATTGTGATCGCTAATGCCTGGTAGAACGGTTATACCTTTTACGTCGTCGGGGCAAGTTGTCAGGAGTAGGTCAAGAATGTTGTTTCCTCTTGTGGGGCATGTAATGATTTGGTGTAGGTTGAGGTCAAGTGTTAAATCAAGGAATTGTTTTGAATCGTTGGAAGATGACCTACTGAGCACTGAGAGTAAGGGCCAACTAATGTTCCGGAAGTTGAAATCGCCAAATAAAAAGATAGGGGAGTTAGGAAATTTATGTTTGATGTTTAAGGCACGGCCAAGCGTGTCACAGAAGGATGATTCGCTATGCGGTGGCCTGTAGCAAATGCCGAGAACAATTTTCTTTGCCTTGTCGTTCAAGCATACCCACATGAGTTCGAGGCTGTCGTCGGTGCTGATGTGAGACGATGATATGTTCTTAATAGCTATGAGGACGCCACCCCCTTTTCTGTTTTCCTATCGTGCTATAAGGGTTCTCCGCCCGAGTCACCAACATGCGCTTCACTGCTCCGGGAGTCCCATCGAGAGCGCCTGCGATAACCCCGATCGCACATGAAATGTCCCGAGCACTTATCGGAGATGCGTGAGTGCGCGCCCGACCGAGGCTCTCGACGCGAGACTCAGGTGTCATGTGCATGGCATGAATGGCACGTATAAATTTTAAGAAAATGTTCTGCTATCTCAATATAATATGAAAACAGTTTAGGAACTGCTGTACAAACCACCGCCACACATATTTCCCTCTCCCTGGGCCTAGCAATGTAGCGGTGCCTGTACTGTTCGTCGTTTTGTTCGAAGCATCTCGCAGACTACGGATGAGGCGGTGCCTCTCGCCAGGAGAACAGGGCTGCGCTTCAGCCGGACTGGCGCGAAAGTCCTCACGTCATCCAGGAGGAATGAAATCATTGAATGCTCTGCTTGCCAAGTACAACATTCACTTTTGAAAGCCTGAATAATGCAGGTCTCACTCCAAAGGGTCCTTAGACTGATAGTCGACTGCCTTAACAGGGGTGTGCCTCATTGCTACTGCTGAAGGTGGGGACATGCCATCCCGAAGATGTGAGGTCTTTGAATGTTCAGCTCGCACAATACGGCAGTAACTTCGCAGAATGCACCTTGCTGTCATTGTAAACTGAGTTTATTGTGCCGGTGTTCTCAGCGTTGGTTGTGGCTGAGGCAGTGCGCAGCAGTATTACACTAGACTGCTGTGGCGGCACTGTTTTTGAACAAGAGTCCGACCTAATGTCCATACCCTTTCCGGCTTCCCCCTTTTCTCGGGCTACCCTGGGGTCTTCGCAGAAAGCGAGCAGCGTGTTCACCATCGACCTGATCGTGAGCTACCGTGACAGCCCCGACTACGCACGTCTCGTCGATTATGCCCAGGTGAATTTCCCCATGCGGCTCTCATCGATGTTCTTCCTCTGCTTTTACTTGTTGGCGTCCAGTCCGAGACCGGTTACTAATGAGTTTTAACGGTTTCTCGGGTTTGTTTTCATCACATGAGTTTTTGTTTCACTTGCTTCACTTTTCTTTTTGCTTCGTGTTTATATATCATTCAATCCGCACTGACCATGTGCCGTAGTCTGGTTTCATGTCATTGCCATCATGTCAATATTAATGCGGAACGACTCGGGTAACGTACTGACCGTCAATGTGTCCTCACTTCTTTGTCAGTTTTACCGAGAGGTGTGCTGTCAGGTATCCAGGGTGGTCACCTAAGAATTAAAAAAATATTTAAAGATAGGCTTTCTTAGTTAGAAGAACGCTTTTTTCGACATAGCATTGTCAGTGGTGTAGCACACCAAAATGCAGCTGAGACTTGCTAAATAGTAAGCTGGTTAATAGTTAGCTTTCTAACTGTTATTGCTACGGTCCTTGATTACTGAGAGGAGTGTAATCCACCATAAGTAATGTCGATAACAATTCAGAGTTTCAAAAATGCGCTTGCCCTCGGGCTGTGGCCCGACAAATTTTCGCTACATCGCGACAGAATACATGCGCTTTCAAGAAGCCTGCAGGCAAGGTATCCCCCCCAGTGCACGTAACTCGCAGAAATAGCTGAAATTTGTTGGGCCACAGCGCGGAGGGTATCAGGATATTGCGAAATTCCAAAAACTGATATGTTTATTACTAAAGGTGGGCTGGACGCCACTTAATAATTAAGGAGCCTAACAGTAGTAATTAAAAAGTTAACTATCCCCCAATAAATAAAGAGCTTAACTTAATACTTAAACCAACCAGATAGTAAGCAAGCCTTCGCGGTATTCTGATGTGCTACGCCACTACAATGCTTTGCCGAAAAAAGCGCTGTCTCAAAAATCCTATCTTTAAAAATTGTGTACAGTTTTAGGTGAAACACCATGCAGTAAAGTTGATAGTTGGCCCTTGTGGGCGCGTTACCTCTCGTACTCGTCTTTTTTTGCCGTCACTTCATTCTTCGCTTAACATGTGTCACCGACTTGCACAAATCTTTTGGGTGGTGGTGGTGAAAATATTTATTAGAAAGGGACAGAACGTATGTTTGGATCAGCCCGTAAGGGACCGATCCCTACAAGCACTAGGTGGAGGCCCCCTAGTTTGGGACCCCAGTGGCGGCGGCCGCCACCCGGGCGCGGCCGATTAAGGCTGGTTGGGCTTGTAAGTAGTGGCAGCCGAGCAGGGTCGCCTCCTAGACTTCCCGCGTTGGGTTGGGGAAGGGGGCAATAGCCGGATTGGAGGGGCAGGCCCACACCATGTCATGAGTGTCCGAAGACACCGCTCTAGAATCCGGGCAGCTGACGTTAAAGGAGCGGTCAAAATGTTTTAGTGCTGCCGGGCATAGCAATGTATTGGTGAGAAGGCGGAGAAGGAGCCGCTCATCCGCCTTCTTCAGGCCTTTACATGGGCGAGGGTATATGCGATGACTATCTTGATAGTAGGTTGTAACATCTTTGAAGGCATAGACCGGACAGAAATCGGGTTCCTGATCAGGTGAGGAGGAGAAAACAGCCCGGTGAGAGAGCACGCGGGCGGCTGCGTATGCTGCCTCGTTTCCTGCGTACCCATCATGAGCAGGGGCCCATATAAGGTAACGGTGTGCGGGGTCCTTACCCCGTATGCAATTTTGGTAGATTCGATAGGCTAGGAAGGGAAGGCAGCCTTGTTCGACGTTCCGACTGTGTGTGCTGCAATGCGGGCTCTGATGGTGAGGCCGTTAATTGTGTTGCTGCTGTGAACTACCGCGACCGCGTACCATCCCCCGTGGTGAGGGCCGGAGGCGTCGACGTAGTATCCACCTGTTTTGTTGCCATGATGTCGGGCTAGGGCTTCAGCTCGTGCAAGGCGCCAATCAGTATGGTCTTCGTGTGACATGTTGGCTGGAAGAGGTCGCGCGTGGAGGGCGCGTCTCCATTGTTCTGGGAAGTGAAACCTTGCGCACAACAGCAGCTTAAAAAATTACGAGCACAAAGGAAGAAACACCTACGACATGGACAAAGGAGCGTTTGTCCGAGTCGTAGGTGTTTCTTCCTTTGTGCTCGTCATTTTTTACGCTGCACTTATGTGGAAGCAAAGCAACCAACTTGTCCAAAAGCTCGTTTTACTAAAGTGAAAGCTGTCTTCCATGGGAGTGACGCATTGGATATAAAGTCGAGCAAGCAGGCGGCGACCCGACTCCATTTGCTACAAGCGCGTGTACCGGTGTGTAAGGTTCGCCTCCTGGAGCTCCCGGAAAGTATTCACCACCCCAAAGGCCATAAGCTGGCTTTTTGTTTATTTATTTATTTATTTACTACAATACCATCAGGGCCCCAGTGGGGCGTTACAGAAGGGAGTGGATAAAAAAGTAAAGACACTGCAGCATAATGAAAAAATGTAAATGCAAAATGTAATGTAATACAGCAAAGAAAGAAAAAACGTAAGCTTGAACAAATTACAAATCAGATTAGGTAACAAAACAGCCTAGTCAAACACAGTTTTGCGCGGCATTTTTAAATAAACAGTTGTCAGAAATATCGGCAACCAAGGTGGGCAGGTTGTTTCTATCGCTCGCCGTCTTGGGTATGAACGAATTAAAGTATGCATTGCTTCGGCAGTATGGAATGCGTACCTTGTGGCGATGATCCGTGCGAGGTGATATGAATGATGGTTCAGATAGATCCCGTTTTAGCTGATGATTGTGGTAGTAAATCTTGGGAAAAGTTAGCATTCGCGCGAGTTTTCTACGAAGGGAAAGGCTAGGAAGGTTCAAAGTATTTTTAGTTCCACTTACACTAGCAGTGCGGGAAAAGTTAGACAAAATAAATCGGTCGCTACGATTCTGTACTGGCTCTAACTGAGTAGTAAGAGTTTCATGTCCCGGGTCCCACACAGAGCACGCCTATTCTAATTTCGATCTAACTAAGGTTTTATGAAGTAGTAGCTGGAGAAATTACGACGAAATGGAGAAATTACGACGCAAGTAGCCAAGCATGTGGTTAGCATTGTTAACAATATAATCGACATGTGCCTGCCATGAAAGGTTAGCAGTTATATGAACCCGTAAGTATTTATAAGTGGTAACTTGCTCAAGGAGGGAACCTGAAATATTGTAGGGAATAAGATTTTCGTAAGCAGATCGGTGTGAAATACGCATGACCTTACATTGTTATTATCCAGTCTCATGAGCCAACTATTACACCAATTAGATACCTTATTTAGGTCACTTTGAAGTATGGATAAGTCTGAAGCGGATTTGGTTACTCGATAAATAACGCAATTATCTGCGAAACGCCCAATTGTGGAGTTAATAGAAATTGGCAGGTCGTTAATGTATATTAGAAACAGTAGCGGCCCGATTACGGAACCTTGAGGCACGCCGGAGGTAACAGAGCATGGTGAGGAATCAGCGTTATTTGCTGTGAAGAATTGAGTTCTGTTACGCAAAAAACTTTCGATCCATGAAAGAATGTTTGGGTCGATGTTCAGTTTACCGAGCTTAAATTAAAGTAGTAGGTGATTAACAACACCAAATGCTTTCTGGAACTCTAAAAATACGCAGTCAATGAAAAGTCCCTTGTCTAATGCAACAAATAAATCAGGGGTGAAGGAAATGAGTTGCGTTTCACAAGAAAATGACGAAAGCCATGCTGATGGGGGAGAAAGAACGAGTTATCTTCTATAAATTTAACCAGATTAGAAAAAATGGCATGTTCAAACAGTTTGCACAGGACATTCGTTAATGATATGGGTCTGTAATTAAGGGCACAATGAGTATCACCCGACCTTCTGAAGCGGTGATGGGGAGGACAAGGGCAAGCGTAATAATTTTGTGAAGGATGACCTCAAGGGCTTCCTCCTCTTATTTCCGTTGGTAGAGATAAGGAGTCGAATAGAGAATTCGACTGGCTAAGAAGGCGTGTGCCAGCCGCAACGCATCCTTACTTTGTAACGCCCCGCGTTTGTTACAAACCTTTGCGTTTCTTATCATATCATTACAGACGAATTTAAAGTTTTCTCCATTCGCCCTTTATTCCCTGCGAAATTTTCTTTTCTTCACCAAAGTCCTTAAAAAATTCAGGGGGCACTTTGACTGTCTAAAGTGGGTAGAGGCGGAAGCGTTTTCCGCACCACCTTCGCTGTTTCTGTGGCACTGGTGGCGTCACATATAATTGAGTACTAATTACTAAGTGATGACAAATCACTAATTAATGGTTAATTACTGATTAATGCCTGAATACTAATCAACTGCTAATTAATGACGCTTAAGCTTCGCCTTTAGGAGTGGAACGCCACAGCGCTTTGTAGCGCTGCCAGGGAGTCCACGGAACCCCACCACCCGTTTCGGCGGATGCCCTGCACTTTGAACGCAACGCTTTTTGAGGAAAGGAAATGGCGCAGTAATTCTCTGTCATCTCGGTGGACACCTGAACCGCACCGCAGAGGAATGGAGGAAGTGGGAGTGAAAGAAGATAAAGAGGAGCCGTAATGAAGAAAATGAAAATTGTATTTGAGGAAAGAAAATTACGCAGTAACTGTCTCACAAAATTCAGGGGGGCACTTTTTTGACCTAGTGTGTGGTCACTGATGTGTGGTTAAGATGTTAAGCTTCGCCCCTCAGAGTAGAACGCGACATCGTCTTGCAACGCTGCCAAGGAGTCCATAGAACGCCATCGCCCATTCGGTTCTACGCCTCGCTCGTCGGTAAATTGGTTTTTGAGGAAAGGAAATGTATCTGTGTCTCATTTGTCGGTGGACACCTAAACCTCGCCGGAAGAGAATGGAGGAGGATGAGAGTGAGTGAAGACACCGTATTCACTAGACGCGCCTTTGTTCATTCCAAACCATCGAGCTGGCATGGCGGAGTGGATAGCATGCTCGTCTCTCACGCCGAAGACCGGCGTTCGATTCCTGAGCTCGACCAATTTCTTAATCGGTTTTATTTATTTATATGGCCTGACTAGTAAAGCTAATTAGGCTAATTGGGTAATTAAGCAATTAACTAAGCTCAGTCCCACTTACTTGGAGCATCACTATACGATCCCTTCAATTGGTTGCATGGTTACTAGCCAAAGTACAATTGGCCCCATTTGAAATTCCCGCACTGTGCCGTCACGACCGTTTCCACCAATTGAAAAGCGTGACATTTTCTGTCGACAACTGCTGCTTACAACGATGAGAAATTAAAGGCTTCCGCCTTAAGGCTTTCTGTCATTGCTGATCTCACCGATCGCAGCGACTGATCTCCTGGAAATCGCCGAACAAAAATTGGAAATCGGATTTTAAGGAAAGGAGAAATAGGGCAGTATCTGTCTACATCTCGATGGACACCTGAACCACGCCGTAAGAAGGTGTAAAGGAGGGAGTGAGAGAAGAAAGGAAGATGTGCCGTAGTGGAGGGCTCCGGATGACACAGTTTTAAGGGAAGGAAATGAGGCAATAACTGTCTCACTTTTCTGAGTGGACACCCGAACTGCGCAGCAAATGAAGGGGCAAAGAGGGACTGAAAGAACAAAGGAAGAACGAGATGCCGTAGTGGAGCGCTCCGGATGAATATCGACCACCTAGGGAGCTTTAACGTGCACTGACGTGACGCACCACACAGGCACCTTTTGGCAACACGGTGACCATTAGGCGGCAGAAAGGAAACACTGCAGTCAAGATCGGCAGTTGGACGTGATTGGGTGGATTGTGTCCCGCGGCGGTCTTAAAATAGCTGTTGACTGCAAACGGAATGACTGTGGAGGTATTATTGGGGATGATGGCGACGAGACCGGTAGTAGCAGCGACGATGATGATTGTGGTTGTTAGGTTGTTGAAGTTGGTGACGGTAAGTATTACAATTTCGGTGGTTGTACAGGATGATACCCATGGTGATGTTTATGTACGTGCGGTGCAGACTTCCTTCAAGTGTTGCGGCGTGACGAAGGAGCGCTACCGCGACTGGGACTACAACATGTATTTCAACTGCTCCAAGGACAACCCGAGCACGGAGCGGTGCTCAGTTCCGGCCTCGTGCTGCAAGGCGCAGGAAGGGGAACACCTCGATTTTGAGACGAGGCTCAAGCACCGCTTCTGCGGTCGTGGTGTCCTGAGTGTCAGCGAGCAGGAGGCCTGGAAGAAGGTACGCCCTCTCACCGCCAAATAATACCGCCACATCTCTCGGAGACACAATAAGACTGCGGTACCGCTTCCTGTAAAGAAATTCCGCAATTCCAAGACTATAATAGAGAAAGCAGGCCTGACGGAACCACTTATTTCTCGAAATGAATGGTTAGTCAGAGAGGAGACGTACTGTGCCTGTTGGACCTACGGAGTGGGCTTATCGCGATACCGTAAAATTCACTCAGTGATACCAATTGGCACAGTTGTCTTCATCCTGAATAGGGAAGCTGAACATGAAGGTTCCGTCATTTTAAGGGGTACTGGTACTAAGGCATCTTGAGAGCGAATACGAATCTGCCACCCCGCGTTGCGTTCTATTCCAGAAATTTTCCTTTTTTCATAGAATTCGAGGGATGAAATTTGGCGAAAGAATTTCTACTGTTACATATAATTTTAGGAATTCAAATTATGTAGCTTTTTCAAATTGACTGATTTCTCATGATGGTGGAGGGAAAAAGGACCTGAAATAGGCAATTTACCTTGGCGTGTATGTTCAGAAGGCGAGGCCATGCAGAGAGGCATGCAAAAAAATCATTTTGTTGTTCGTCTTCTATACACTTCAAGAATAATGCTATATAAAATCCGGAGGGTAAATTGAGCAGTGTATATTGTGGTAAGCATCTATTGCTCCTCCTGGTAAGAAAGTCTCCATTGCTCCTGACACAAGGCAGCAATGGAAAGGGGGAAAGCAGCGGGTGAGGATCATGTAACGCTAGATTTATTGAAGGACGGAGGGGAGACTGTTACAAGAACTAGTCAGCCTGCATACGCAATGCCTTGTAACCTCGAGGGTACCAGAAGCTTTCAAAAACGGTAAAAGTATCTTAATTCATAAGAAAGGAGACTTCAAGGACTTGAAAAATTAGACCGACTAGCGTACTGTCCTTTCCCTACGAGTTATTTACTAAGGTAATCGCTAATAGAGCCAGGGCAACCTTAGACTTCTATCAACCAAACGATAAGGCAGGCTTTCGTAAAGGCACTTGACAATAGACCACATTCCCGCTATTTATCAGGTGGTAGAGAAATGCGCAGCATATAACCAAACCATATATATATAGCCTTCATTGATTACGAGAAAGCATTTCACTCAGTGGAAACCTCAGCTGACATGCAGGCGTTGCGGAATCAGGGTGTAGAAGAGTCTTATGGGAAAATATTGGAAGATATCTATAACGATTGCACAGCTACCATAGTCCTCCATAAATTCAGCAATAAAATTCCAATAAGAAAGGATGTCAGGTAGGGAGACACGATCTCGCCAATCCTCTTCTCCGCCTGTTTACAGCAGGCATTTAGAGGCCTACATTGGGAACAGTTGGGGATAAGACTTAATAGAGAATACCTAAGTAGTCTGCGATTCGGTGAAGGCACTGCCTTGCTAAGTCACTCAGGACATGAACTACAAAGATTGACCAGTGAGTTAGGCAGAGCAGAACGAGGGGGGGGGGGGGGGGGCTAGAAATTAACTTGCAGAAAACCAAAGCAATATTCAACAGTCTATCAAGGCAACAGCAGTTCGCAATTGATAGTGAGAGTGAGATGCTGGAATTAGTAAGAGAATATGTCGACTTAGTGCAGGTAGTGACCGCTGATCCGGTTCATGACAGCGAAATAAGTAGAAGAATAATAATGGGGTAGAGGTTATATGGAAGGTTGTCTCAGACGATCAATGGCAGTTTACCTATATCCCAGGTGGTCGAAATTTCCGGAGCCCTCCACTGCGGCGTCTCTCATAGCCTGAGTCGCTTTGGGACGTTAAACCTCATAAACCAAACCAAACCTCCTTAGAAAAATATACAAGAGCTGTATCTTACTTGTACTTACCTATGGGGCTCAGCTTAAGGACAACGCAGTCAGTTGTGGACAGAAAAACGATAGGGTGTAACGTTAGGAGATCGGAAGCGGGTAAAGTGGGTGAGGGAACAAACTCGGATTAATGACATCCTAGTCGAAATCAAGAGGAAGAAATGGGCTTGGGCAGAGCATGTAATGCGAAGGCAAGATAACCGCTGGTCCTTAAGGGTAACGGAGTGGATTCCAAGAGACAGGGGAGACAGTTAGGTGAGCGGATGAAATGGTGGCAGCAAAAGGGAAAAAACAGGATTAATTGGAGAGACATGGGAGAGGCCTTTGCCCTGCAGAGGGCATAGTCAGGCTGATGATGATGATAACTACCTCTACAAACAGAGCAGAAGCACTACCGCACTATCACTGCAAATAGATGAAAAACAGTACTGCACTACCACTACAAATGAAGCAAAAGCGATACCGGCCTCTTTGCCACCAGATCCACTTCTGGCACATCTAAAATCTTCAGCCTCCCTCAGGCAGCGTACACGTGCTCTTATTCCCCCGTGTACCTATCCCCTTCCCCCCAACCTCTGACGGGTAAAGGAGATCTCTCTGAGGCGGCTGCGTGTCGGAGTGGCCCTTACTCCTGCAGTTCGCAACCAGTGGCAAAGTGACAAGATTCCTGCGCCGCAAAAATGCCCTCACTGCGAAGCACCCGCTTCCGACACCAATGTCCACCACCTTCTGTGGACATGTCCAGGAACTTTCCTGGTGCGCTCTCGAGTTCTTCAAGAGGCAGGCCTGTCTGCCAACAATGACTACTTTGCACGTGTGGATAACGAAAAACATTTACGCCCGAAGCTTATGTGACTTTTTACACGCAACCGGGCTTCATGCGTTTTTGTAACATATTCTACCGTTAGTCACTAACACCACGTTTTATGCCGCGCGGCGCACTCAGCGTCACAAATAAATAAATAAATACTGCACTACCGCTACAAATAGAGCAAAAGCTCTACCTCACTTCCACTCAAAAAGCAATACCGCACTACCCCCCACAAATACAGCAAAATTACCCCACTACCGCTGCAAATAGACAGTTAAAATGTCCCCTCTATCGGCTGCGCCAGTTGAAATCCTCTCTTAAGATCTCGTAGAGGGGAATTGATGTTGAAGATGATTGTTGTAGGATTCTTGACGTCTTGCAGATTCGAATTGCTCAATCACATTGCAAGAGGACACTTCAGGAGAGGTTAACTTTTTATAACAATTAAAAACATAAAGGAAGATACAAGCAAGGAGAAAAGATATTGATGTGGGTGGACGACGACGATAAAGAGCGATGGCACGAGTGGGAAGAGTAGAAGACGACAACGAAGTTCGGACTGTGTTCTCGGTGCCGCTCGCAGCTGTTCTTGTCTATTTGTAAATATCTGTAAATATATTCTTTCCCGCAACATATTTGGTGGAGGTGCGGATTTCCCCTACGTCTACCGGCGACGGAGCTCCGCAGCGGCCCCCAGTTGCCTTCACTCATCATGACCCAAGACGCCGCCCAGCAAACCTCAGCCCCGGCCATGACATCACTCGTTCTTTCTCTCTCTCGTGACCCTGGAACATTTTCTGGTACCGACAACACTGACGTCGACGACTGGATCAACATGTACGAGCGAGTGAGTACCTACAACCGCTGGGGGATCCGACCCTTATGCTCGCAAATGTAATATTCTATCTAAAAGACACCGCCCTGGTCTGGTATGAGACGCACGAAGACCATCTGACCAGCTGGGACGTGTGCAAAGAGAAACTCCGCGAATTGTTTGAACGGCCGCTCGGCCGAACGCTTGCCGCTAAGACGGACCTCGCCTCCCGAGGTCAAACATCTACGGAGTCCTATGTGTCGTACATTCAAGATGTGCTGGCCGTCTGTCACAAAGTTGACGCCAACATGCCCGAGTCTGACAAAGTCGGCCACGTGTTGAAGGCAATTGCCGACGATGCCTTCAACTTGCTCGTATACAAGAACTACACTACAGTCGACGGAATTATTAAGGAATGTCGACGCTTCGAGGAAGCCAAAAGCAGGCGTATTAGCCAGCCGTACGCACGCCTCCCCAACACGGCTGCAACTTCTTCATGTGAAGACCTGCGACACCGGGAAACTCCAGCGCTCCCAGAAAATGTGACCCGCATCATCCGACACGAGCTCGAAGCTATGTCCCCAGCCCCCCTGCATCTACATGATGGCGACAACCGCTTGCCTACCATCTCTCTGGTGCAAGCTGTCGTCCGCCAAGAGTTTGCAAACCTTGGTTTCCAGCCCGTCAGCCCTGTACGGTCTTAACCACCACCCGAAATCACTGCGATTGCTCCTGGACGACCTTCGTACTTCTCTCCACGTCGCCGAAACCCTAACGATTGGCGGACAACCGACGACAGGCCCATTTGTTTCCATTGCCAACGCATTGGCCACATCTCCCGCCACTGTCGAAATTATTGGTCCCGTCGCAGCACATAACGTCCTCTCAGCTCCCACCGCGACGACGAACAGCCCAGCCACTACACACCCCCTCCAGCCCAGCACAGTGCTACAGTCGACGGCCAGATTCCCCGCTCCAGCCGCTCCCCGTCCCCCCTGCGTCGACAGTCTCGTTCGCGCCAACGCCGTCGCTCCTCTCCTGGCTCCTACGGACGCTCGCAAGCGGAAAACTAGACGCTGCAGTGTCTGGAGGTGATGATGCAGTACAGCCCCAGTCCCAAAATCCTCGATTAGCCCTTCGCGCACACCATAATTTGCTCACCATTCATGTCGATGGAGTGCCTGTGCGGGCCCTGATCGATACAGGCGCGCACGTATCCGTCATGAGTTCAGCCCTACGACGCCGCCTCCGAAAAGTACTGACCCCTGCACCCAAAGCCGTTCTCCGCGTTGCCGACGGCGGAACGCCTCATGTTGTTGGACTATGCACAGCCCGTGTGACCATATCCGGCCGCCATACATCCGTTCTGTTCTCTGTTCTGGACCAGTGCCCTCATGAAGTCATTCTTGGCCTCGACTTCCTGTCGGAGCATTCAGCCCTCATTGACTGCGCCACTAATGTTGTTCAGCTTGACCTTCCTCTTTCTGCTGAGTCGCCGTCCCCAGTTATACACCGTCTTTGTGCTGTCGACTTTGTCCGTCTACCGCCCCAAGCCGCAACTTACATTTCTTTCTCATCTGTTCCCCCTGTACCTGATGGTCACTACGTAGTCACTCCGGAACTTGACGTCGCCCTGACGCGCAGCATTGCGCTTCCACACATTGTATTTACAATGTCGGCCAACCGAGCGTACCTTCCGGACCTGAACTTTGGTTCATCCATCCAACCGCTCCCGCAAGGCATCTCACTCGCCAAGCTGTACCCTGCTGCCGAATGTGTGATATCAGTGGTGGACAGCTGCTTACCTTCCACGCAGCAATGCCGGCTGCCTGCGGCCCCATCAACAGTGAACCCAACGGACGACTACGCCGACATGATCGCTTCTGACCTACCGCCGATGCAAGCTCGCGATCTTAGGTGCCTCTTATCATCTTTCCGCGACATCTTCGACTTTGATAGCCGTGTTTTGGCTGGGACCTCTGTGGTGACGCATCACATAAACACCTGTGATTCCGCTCCTCTCCGCAGACGTCCGCACCGAGTGTCCAGCGCCGAACGCACCGTCATAAATCAAGAGGTGGACAAGATGCTCGCAAAAGACATCATCGAGCCCTCGTCAAGTCCTTGGGCTTCACCAGTCGTCCTGGTGAAAAAGAAGGACGGCAGCTGGCGCTTCTGCGTTGATTATCGGCACCTCAACCGCATCACAAAGAAAGACGTATATCCACTCCCAAGGATCGATGATGCATTAGATTGCCTCCACGGCGCCAAATATTTCTCTTCAATTGATCTCCGATCGGGGTACTGGCAAATTGCCGTTGATGAAAAGGACCGCGAGAAGACCGCCTTCGTGACGCCTGATGGCTTACACCAGTTTAAAGTCATGTCGTTCGGCCTTTGTAACGCCCCGGCTACCTTCGAACGAATGATGGACTCCCTTCTTCGTGGCTTTAAATGGTCCACTTGCCTCTGTTACCTAGACGATGTTGTGGTTTTCTCGCCTACTTTTGCCACGCACGTCGAGCGCCTCTCCAATATTCTGACAGTGTTTCGTAACGCCGGACTTCAGCTGAACTCATCAAAATGCAAGTTCGGTCGTCGCCAACTCACTATTCTCGGACACCTCGTTGACGCTTCTGGTGTACGCCCAGATCCCATCAAAATTCAAGCTGTGAAGGACTTTCCTCTTCCAAGGTCGTCGAAAGATGTGCGCAGCTTTGTCGGCTTGTGCTCGTATTTTCGCCGTTTTATCAAAGATTTCGCCGGCATCGCTCGTCCCCTCACCGATCTTCTGAAGAACGACACCCCCTTTACCTGGGGTCCTGCTCAAGAGAACTCATTTTCATCCGTCGTCCATTTGCTGACCACTCCGCCCATCTTAGCACATTTTGACCCGTCGTCTCCCACAGAGGTTCGCACGGACGCCTCCGGATATGGCATCGGCGCCGTCCTAGCCCAACGTCAACAGGGTCAAGATCGAGTCATCGCTTATGCCAGCCGCCTACTTTCAGCCGAAGAGCAAAATTACACCATTACTGAGCGCGAGTGTCTTGCCCTTGTCTGGGCTGTAGCTAAATTCAGACCCTACCTGTTCGGCCGTTCATTCGCTGTTGTCACTGATCACCACGCTCTCTGTTGGCTGTCTTCACTAAAAGATCCCACCGGTCGCCTTGGTCGCTGGGCATTGCGTCTCCAAGAATACTCATACTCCGTCGTGTACAAGTCAGAGCGCCATTACCAGGACGCTGACTGTTTATCCCGATACCCTGTGGAACCACCTGACCTAGAGGACGCTGAGACCCTGCCCTGCCTCTTAGCTATCTCCGATCTTGCCGATATTGCCAACGAACAGCGCCACGACTCATCTTTACGTCCTATCTTTGATGGCATCCGTTCTGTAAACCGATCTCCGTCTCTGAACCTTTATGTGCTCCAGAACGGCATATTGTATCGCCGAAACCTACGCTCCGGTGGCCCTCCGCTCCTGCTCGTGATACCCCAACGTCTACGCTCTTCTGTCCTTGAAGAACTGCACGATCTGCCGACAGACGGTCACCTTGGTGTGTCCCGCACGTACGCTCGGGTGCGGCATCGCTTCTTTTGGCCTGGTCTCTATCGTTCCGTCAAGCGTTACGTGGCCGCTTGCGACCTGTGTCAACGTCGGAAAAGGCCCTCCACTTTGCCTGCCGGTCTTCTGCAACCCATCGACATACCTCCGGAACCTTTTCACCGTGTTGGCCTCGACCTTCTTGGCCCTTTTCCGACGTCCCTCTCCGGCAACAAGTGGATCGCTGTCGCAACTGATTATACGACTCGGTACGCCATCACTCGTGCTTTGCCGTCCAGCTGCGCTACCGATGTTGCCGATTTTCTTCTGCAAGACGTCATCCTTCACCACGGCGCCCCTCGTCAACTGCTCACCGACCGCGGTCGTTATTTTCTATCCAGAGTAGTTCACGACATTCTTCGTTCGTGTGACACGCAGCACCAGCTTACGACAGCTTACCACCCACAAACCAATGGGCTTACGGAAAGGTTCAACCGCACGCTCACCGACATGTTAGCCATGTACGTATCACCAGACCACCGAAATTGGGACGCAGCCTTGCCTTATGTGACATTTGCATATAACTCTTCCCTTCATGACAGAACAGGCTATTCTCCTTTCTACCTTTTGTTTGGTAGGCATCCCAACTTGCCTTTGGACACACTCTTGCCGCCTTCTTCAGCCCCCACCACTGCTTGCGCTCGGGACGCCATCTACCAGGCCGCGCTGGCGCGCCAAATAGCACGTAGTAGGCTCCAAGCCTCTCAAGTTTCCCAGAAGTCAGCCTACGACCGCCGTCACCAGGCCGTCGAATTTACCCCAGGATCACTCGTCCTTCTATGGACGCCCTCTCGCAGCGTCGGTCTCTCCGAGAAGCTCCTTTCGCACTACCGTGGCCCTTACCGTGTCGTGCGCCGTGTTACCGACGTGAACTATGAAATTGCTCCCCTTGAAACCTCGCCATCGGCCTCTGGCGCCACCACCGACATCGTCCACGTCTGTCGCCTTAAACCTTATCACGACGCTCATACGTCGCCGCCCTAACGCCGAGACGGCGTTTCAGCAGCCGGGGGTCCTGATGCGGATGGACGACGACGACAAAGAGCGATGGCACGAGTGGGAAGAGTAGAAGACGACAACGAAGTTCGGACTGTGTTCTCGGTGCCGCTCGCAGCTGTCCTTGTCTATTTGTAAATATCTGTAAATATATTCTTTCCCGCAACAATATTTACACTTGACTGGCTTGTACTTCTACGTGACGAAACCAGCCCTCGGTCCTGCCGAAGCAGCGGGTTTTAAATCCTATGTCCCCGCCCTCGGTGAGAGAATAACCAATCCGGTACAGTACAAACATCCACCCAATAACTTATTGGGGAAAGGAAAATACAACCAATGAATGATTGGGGAAAGAAGGTAGTCCCTCGCGACACCGTACACATATCGTATGTACACTTTCCACCATCACGATTTTGCTTTCCTGCAGCGAGCTTCGCGAACACTCTCATTTTCCCATGATGCAGATTACTTCAACGTCCGGTCGACCCAAGTTCCAGGAAAGTCACTTCAACTCATCCGTTAAGCATTGCCGCTCCTCATGCCTGCAGCTAGCGTGACAATATGTCAAAGCACGCCGCTGCAGACATGGCACAAAAGCCCACGCACTGCGATGCGGCCTAACGACTCCGTCCATGAGGGGAGTTTGACGTCTCCCGTAATCCCCAGCTGTCCGGCGCCCCTTTTCTCCCGCTGGGTTGACTGACCCCTTTCTGTGCGGTTGTGCGGAGGGCCCAAGAAAAGGAAGTAATGGGCATTCCACCATCGCGAACCGGATGCGGCAAACAAAATACAGCACCGCAAACTTCACTTAGACCAAAGCAAAAGCACTACCACACTACCACTACAAATAGGGATTCCGCACTACCACACTACCACTACAAATAGGGATTCCGCACTACCACTAAAAACACAGCAAAAGCGACACCGCACTACCAATACCAGTATAGAGTGAGTATTATCTTTCTGGTTAGGAGATGGCAGCTTGCCCCCCTTTCATTTCGTCGACTGGCGCAGATCCATACACGCAACTGCGTGGACTCCATGGTCTCCTACCTGCGCTCCAACACTATCGCGATGGCCGTCGTGGGCATCGTGCTTAGCGTGGCGCTGAATGTGCTGCGCAAGATGGCCACCACGGTGCACGACGAGGTGATCTCGCTGACGCGACTCTACGACCGCTACTACCAGCGCATGGCGAGCGGCTGCCGGCCGTCGCTAGCGCGCCGAGAGGCGATGTATGAGGTGGCCGCAGCTAGAAGCCGCCTCGTCACCAGGGAGGCCAAGCCGGGGTGAGTACGGGAGGCAAAGCTTTCGGGACGCCTCAGTCGTTCTCATATCAGACGATAAGGATAGGAATGGAGGAGCGAAGTAGGGCGGATTCTACCCTTCCATCATAAATCAGCAGAAGCGAGATTGGCTACTGCTTATCCCTCTTATCACCAGCCGCAGCGATAGCTCAGTTGTTATGGCGCTGGACTCAAGACCAGAAAGACGCGGGTTCAATCCCGCCCGCGGCGGTCGCATTTCGATGAAGGTTAAATGCTAAAGGCCCATGTGCTCCATGATGTCAGTGCATGTCAAGGAACCCCAGGTGGTCTAAATTATCCGGATGCCTCCGCTACGGCGTCCCTGACAGCCTGATTCGCTTTGGGACGTTGATCTCCATAAACCGTAAACCCTTTGATCACCAATACTTTAAGCCCGTGCTGCGCCAGCCGCAGTCAACCCCTGCCCCGGAAAATTTCCTTATCTCCCTTTCTTACGCTGTCTTTTTTCGTACTACGTTCTCTCTTTTTGGATCCAGCTCTGCTATGAATACGGATCGGGGGTAATTGTTTCTCTACGTTACATCTCTCACTTTGCTCTCGTGGTCGGAACATTTCAGTGCTTGTCTCTTCTCAAAAGCAAGTGTACGCAAGTGAATATCACAAAAGTACTCAATTAGTAAAACCGCGCCGATAATACCCATCCACAGCCATCATCAGCAGGTGCATTACCCAGGCTACGGCTACGTCCCCTATGGGTTCAAGGCCTTTCAAATTTACCTTGCAATGTCTCAGTCGGTCGTCAGCCGCGGCTGTCCTATCCCATCGGGTTTCCTAATATCATCTCCTTACCTAATACCATTGTGCACTTTCCTTTCTTTCGAATCTATTCTGCTACCCTAAGAGACCAGCATTTATCTCTTCACCGAATAGCATTTTCACTTTAGCTCTTCCCACTCTGGACCGCTCCCCGGTTGACCACTTCCTACTATAAGGGGAACACCTTGAGCTGGAATTAAGAATGTCCAGTAGTCGAAGCAGGTTTTGGAACGTGGTCATGCAGTGGGCCCTATTCTCCCTGACGTCAGGAGGTTTACTGAGTGGGATGTGAGCATTCATGCTGCCTCACTTCCTTTTGCCGATTTCTTAATTATTACGCGACCGCGTGTGCAGCTCGTTCGATCCCAAAGCCGTCAGCGTAGTAATAGTCGGCACCGCGTGTCGGAAATAGTGGGGAGCAGCGTAAAACAAACCGTATCATGGTAACCTGTGGTTCTAGTTGTTGATGATTTATTGCTGTGGGTTAGGCGATGACGAGTTAGTGAAATCATTGAAACGAAACTGATTAAACAAACAAATGAAGAATTGGAAATGGGGGGTTCAAAGGTATCAGAAAGCTCATGAGAAGCCAATGCTTGATGATGGTAGTTAAGAGAATTTAGAGTGTGTGATTGATAATTTTAAATGACACAATAAAAATGAAAAATGCCTTCATTTAGACGGCCACCACCTGGAACACGCCGTCGCATTTCACTCTTAAAGAGGAAGCATATGTGTCCTCCATTTTTTTTGTTTGCTTTATTATTGCAATTTTGTAATTTTTCCGTGACATCTCGGTTGCCAGTTTTTTGCATCGTAATGAGGAGTAAGGTGGGTCTCGAAAGGATATTCTGGATCGACCAGTGGGTAATTCAGAGTCCAATTTATTCTCACACCTGTTTCGGTGCTTAACAAAGCGCTGGTGCTATTTTTCAAGCGTGGTGTAGCATCCTAGGCCTACTTTATTACTGGTGTCAGGGTCCCATTAACTCCAACACTGCACTTTTAGCTTTGACAAGCGCTGCTTTTCTAGCGAAATCTTAGTAGATGGGAGGCCATGCATTTCGCCTGCATCTATTGTAGTCAGCTCCGAACCGACGATCTCGCACTCATCGGATGCAGAGCAACACAGCCGCTTAGCGTCCTGACGAGGAGGCGACCAGGAAACAAAAAAGAGCAAAATGCTGCGGCAGCGTATGAGTATCGAGCGTTAGAAATATCGAACGAATATTGCGTCATTAGCCATCGTCTCTACAACCGGTACCAAATTTTCTTTATATCCAGATATCTACTGTTTTGGTGTCAACGTATGCAGCCCGGGAACCCAACTCGTTTGACACCACTTCTAATGTCCTACGTCGATGAGTTTGGCCTAATCGACTTTTGAAGCTTCAAGAAGTCATGGTTTTGGGAACGAGCTGTATACTGTGGCGTAAAAAATCTCGTACTGTGGAATATGGTGTTATCTGTGCAAGTCTAGAAGCGCGCCGATTTCTCCCGCTAATGATGTTTGCCCTCGGCCGACGCCGTACAGGGCCGAGTACCCGGCTAACAGGCAGTCTCCGGAGGCCACGTGGAGGCCGTCGCCCGAATACGACCACATGGTGGGGCGGCCATCCATTGACGCCGGGCCTCCGCCGGACAAAAGTCCCGCAGTCACCACCGCAGCTGACCCCAACGCCGGGGATCAACAAAAGCCGGCTCCTGGGCCAACTGCTCCCTAGGCTGGCTACAGCATGGCCCTCGCTCCGCTAACCATAGTGGAGTATTCTTGTGGTCTTCGCTGGCACCATCCAGCTTTTTTAAAGGATGCACAGTTTTCGAAGCCGACACAAAGGCTGAGAGATTGAATGCGAGAACAATGATCGCGCAGAAAATAAAATATCGTCTGTGAAAGAGCACAGCTGAAAATGTGAGTAGTGTACAAATAAATGGAGTAAAAAATTGGCAGAGGCTCAACTTGGTTAAGCCCGGAAATTGCGAAAGCAACTTCATGCGTTTCTTCAGCCCGCCGTCGTTTCCTAGCTTGAGCGAATCGTTGCAGCCTTGCCTTGTGCATGTCAGACGACATTGCCTGGCTGAGCGTGGTTACGCCGGGACGACTGCGACGAGCCGGGTTGGAGCCCGATATATCTCCGTCTGGCGTGACGTCATCATAGCGAGGGCCTGCTCGCGGCAGCGGCGCGCAGCTGTTGCTCTGCGGACCGTGGATACGCTGGGACAACCGCGACGAGACGAGTTGGGGCTCTGTTTTAAACTCGGTTTTTCAGCGCAGCGGCCCACAGCCAAAGAAAAGAAGCAGGAAGAGAAAAAAGACGAACACAGCACTGTGTTCGTCTCTGTCTCTCTTCGTCACGTCATCACAGCGAGCGCTTCCTCGCGGTAGCGCCGCGCAGCTGCTGCTCGGCGCACCGTCGTTACGCTGGGACGACCTCGACGAGACGAGTTGGGGCTCTGTCTCTCTTCGTCTGGCGTGACGTCATCACAGCGAGCGCCTCCTCGCGGTAGCGCCGCGCAGCTGCTGCTCGGCGCACCGTGGTAACGCTGGGACGACCGCGACGAGACGAGTTGGGGCTCTGTCTCTTCGTCTGGCGTGACGTCATCACAGCGAGCGCCTCCTCGCGGTTGCGTCGCGCAGCTGCTGCTCGGCGCACCGTGGTTATGCTGGGACGACCGCGACGAGACGAGTTGGGGCTCTGTCTCTCTCCGTCTGCGTGACGTCACAGCGGAGTTCATGCTAAAGGTCAAACGTGGTTACACCACCGGGACGACGCTGAAGGGCTCAAACTGCGAGCAGTATTGCTTTCGATATAAAAAAACTGAGCTTTTTGACCACAAGCCCAAGCATAAGTTTCCCACCATAACCGGGTGCTTTTCAGCCGAAATCGCCGTTTAGACCGATCTCTCAAGATATATTTTTCTCCCGCCTTTATTTTTCCGGTCCAGAGAATTATTTTCGCGCAAACCAATGCGCAAACAAATCTATTTTCAATGTCACAATAATTTGCTTATCACGCATTGAATATATTTACTGGGAGTGCGGCACGACGCATAAACTAAATGTGAACCATTTGGTACGAGGCAAGTTTAGTATATTAAATTCCACTTTGTGCAACTAACGTGGTGTTGGTTCTTAAGCATAAATTAAAAATTATTCTGTAAAATATGTTGCTAGTGTCTTCATGCAGACTGTGTTTCACAAAATTCGGTGTTATTTAATCATTTTTGTTTTTGTTCTGTGATGGCCAAAATTAAACTTGTTAAAAAAGAAAAGAAAAATTAAAGAAATTTGTTTGAATGCAGTCCAGCAGCCCTCTTGCAAGTGGAGTGCAACGATTACTCCGGATATGACTGATCAGTTCACTGGAGGACAGCTCCGTTGAGCACTTTATGGGTGCCTTAGCCGTACCACAGCAGCTTGCCGAACTTAGTTGTACAACCTGATCGGCACGCACCAAACTTGAAAATAAATTATTTTCCCACAGCCTCTGCAACCATGCTCTTAGGCCCCCTTTCTTTACTCCCCAGGGTGGTTGGTCGTAGCGCAAGCCATCCTGTGTGCGCTAGAAGCGTGATTCTTGTAACTCAAAGCATTAAACGGGTCTTTTTTCTGGAATTATTTGACACTCTCATTTATGAATATTTGCTCGGTAGAATTGTACAGTCGCCGTCAATACTAAAAGGAAGGCGACTTTGTCAAAAAAAATTTAATTTCTTTAAATCTAAAGCATAATGGTCCATGTTTGTTGGTGCACAGTGCAAGTCGCATGATCACAATTAGTCTGCACGTATGTATTCAAGGATGCATGAATTGAGCGGGCAGTGATTAAAATTTTTCGTTAATAATCCCATCCGTTTACTTTTGACGGCACCTGGACGGTACGTCGAAAGCAGGATAACATTAGAAAGCTGGATACCATTATTCGAAAGTTGGATTCCAGTTTGAGACTTTTACTGGCCCATGCTGCAGAACGAACGCCGGGCCTGCGATGGCCACTCGATCGGCCGAACGTTGGCCCTAAATTGGCATGAATGTAGGGCCAATGTGTGGAAAGGTTAGAGCTCGGCCCAAATGCCAATGTAGGACCGACGTTCGTGCCAGCTTTTGCCAATAATTGCCCGACATTCGGCCAGTGGTGTTGTGCTGCCTGGTTTTTTGCATGCTGTTGGGCAAACGATCCGGTTTAAACTCTATTCTTTTTCATTTGTTTACTCCAGTTTACTCATGTTACTTCACCCGTTAGCCGCGTTTTCGTTGACGTGCATGATCATTTCCTGTGATATCATCACATTTTTATTCCGTGACTGAATCTTTATCACCCAGACTATAATTTCCTTTTACGGTTGTCATATTTTACTGATTTTAGCTTACATTATATTCTATGGTTTTATTCCCCACGCTTTATTGTATTGGTTTTCACCCAGCAACTCATTCCTTTTATTGTCTTCGCGTTTCACTACTTTCATGTTACATCATCTTTTGTAGATTTAGCTGCCATGTATTCTTGTCTTTGGTTCATTTCTTTGCTTCCAGCTGCATTTCTTCACCGTGATGTCAAGTCTTGAACTGGGTTTCTTTTTGGCAAGCTGTAACATGGCAAGCTACAACGATTACAGATGTCGGCACGGAAGTGACTAAACAACGAACAGATACGGGGCGTCCATGATGAACAATGCTGGTGGCGAAAGGGAAGTGGTCCAAGACAAGTGCATCTCTGAATCGTTCGGCGCTTCTGCGAAGTCAACTGCAGAAGTACTTTTCCTTTGTATGACCTGGACTGCATGACCACGGCACGGTCAGGTACTACAAAATACTTCATGCTTACATCTATTCTCAAATCCAAACAACAGTCTTATAAAGCGGGCAATTTTCTGACAGATGGGTTCCGAAAGAAATACTTGGGTACATTTTTTCCTAGACGGTGCTTACTCAGGGAACCTTTTTTCCACGGACCTTTTTTCTGGGGATGCACGTTCCGGGGACGTTTTTTCCGGGGACGTTTCTTACTACACCCCTCGCCTACAGACCGGTCATCCACATTGGGGTGACGGTCTCGTCAACCACACCGGCGGCCTATATTTCTGGATCGTTCAGCGATTTCGCACCCTTGATGTTTCCCAGGATGAGGTCATACAGCAGGCACTCCAAGCATAGCTCTGGCACTACTCCGGGGAAATACGGAGTCTTCACATGCACTCTCGCTTCATGGAACAGCTCATCTCTCCAGTAAGCTCTTCATCGGAAACCAATTCACTTTTGAAGAAAACTCCTGTGCTTCCTGTGGTTCTCAGAAAGGAAACCGATTTTCCTAGAACTTTACCATTGAGAACTGACATTCCCTCAGTTAGAGACCCTGGTCTGACGTAGGTAACTGTGCATAACACTGGAGGTTTCTCCCGATACGCGGTTCTACACGGTTGGCCCTAAAGACTTGCTCCTCGCCCCCGTACGAAAAGCCACAGGGTTGCGATACCTGTCAGACTGGCTTTTCAAGACTTGAGAAAACCGATGCTTTGTGTCCCTTGCCTCCACGCTTGAAAAAACCAAGCATTTTCCTGCTCACTAAGTGGCTAAGGCAATCCGAGGCGTAGGGGCCTGTCTTCCTGCACTGGTAGCATTTCGGCGAGGGCTCCGGCACTCTTTCACTCTTGTCCCTTCCTTTGCTAAGAGCTGCGAGCTCAAGCTCGCACTTATTCCCTACTTAATCCTTCATGAGAATCTCATTCTGTCGTTGAGGGGTTTCTTGTTTCATTTCGAATTTCACTACCTCTCTTCGGGCACTTTCCCTGTCTCCCTGCGCTTCTTGTCGCACTCTCTTAGTGGCTGTTCGAGCCTTTTCTTTTTCTCTCGTGGCGGCTTCTTTAGCCATCTCTCTTTGCCTCTTTTTGTTTTGTTTTCGTTCTCTCTCTCTTCCTTCTATTTCGTGGTTCACCCGATCCTCAATCTCGTCTTCTTCCAGGCCCAGCTGACGACCCAACTTGAAGACATCTCTAATATCATCTTTGGAGTCCCAGCTGCTCAAGCCTCGGGCATAGCTTAACTCGGCAAATCGTATCCAACCCCCTCTGCGTGGCACCTCACAATATCGCTATGTTGCAAACACTCGTTTACGGCCTCTTAGTAAACTCCTTCCGACTCTTTTTTCGTTCTCTGCGCTTACAAACAAACGTCCTGTCATGGACGCCAGAATAAGTGTCGCCACTTAGCACACTTTAGTGTGCATTCACACACACCTTAGAACATGTGGGGGTAGCAGTCTCAGTCACAAAGGAGGTGCCCTCGACTCAGCATAGCAGGCTCAGCCAGAGACCAGCTACCAAGTGGCGAGGGGTTTGGTCTTTTGGTACCCAGCTTTCTCCGATTGCAAGCCAGAAAATGGTTCGAGCCAAACAGGTCACAAACGAAACAAACTTTATACAGCAAAGAGACGATACAGAGGATTTCACAATCACTCGTACGAGCACATACAAAGCGTTTTACAAGCAATGCAGTTCGGGCAAAATCACACTCGAGAGGGATTAAAATACAAATGAATTGTTACACCTAAGCTGCACTAACACAAGAGAGAGGGAAAGAAACAAAACACAATTTGTTCACCCGGCACTGCGACAGCCCGACGACCACAGGTTCACGACAGTGTCGTCTTGCAGTCTGCCGCGTGCTGCTTCGTTGGGTAGTGGCTGGGCGAGTTGTGTTGTCCCGGTAGTCGAGCGGGCGCGCATCTACGAAGCTTGAACGGCGGCTCGGGCGGACAGACAGCGGTCAGCGCCCTTCATATATGGGTACCCTTTCTGTTTGTTCGTTCTGCATGCCAAGGCTGTCGTGCACATACATACAGCATCAGCTGGGCCATTCCCTTCTGCTTCTTGCGCCGGGCGCGCGTTCCCATTGGTCAGGAGCTGAGCCTGACTTCGAGGTGCTTCGAGACCTTTCTTGCGTGGCGCCGCCGCCGACACGCCCACACTTAGCACACTCAAGCCAATGCTTTCCCGCGTCGCGGTGCATTTCTATAAATATGCTTAATTTCATGACAAGCATTTGGCAGGAAAACTGAGTATCTGTCAGCGCAATGTAAAAAGGGTGCACAAAGAACCTTGGTGTGGGGAAAGGCGGCACAAGGCGCGAGGAGAAAGGCGGTGTGTCTGTGCCTTTTTCGACGACCACAGTAGCGGCAGAAGCATAGGCTGCGTCCAAGGGAGCATCAATCTTTGGCAGTGATTAAAGCTGAGACAGGGTGCAGTCGATAACAGTGTGATGGGTGCAGAGAAAGTGATAAGACGTCAGCGCGCTGTAGCGCTTGGCGACTATCACTTTTCCCTTCTCCCCATCTTCCTTTGACTGCAGTTTCTACATGAATTGAAGAGATTTCAAAAGTTCTGTTTAGTTCTGAGACACTGGAGCTTGAAGAGCAGTAAAATATTAAACCAAGCAGCTTGGGTTTGAGCTGATCGGATCCCTTCAAAAAAGTTCGTTTTAAGCCATACATAGCATTAGCATACCCCAGCTTAGTTTGTGCTGGAGTTTCGAAATAGAGAAATTTCGCAGGTTATAGTGAATAAATTTTAAACAGTAAATATCCTAGACCGTGGGCATAAAAAAAAAGTCATTGAAGCTAAGGAAAGCATAGGGCAATATTTCCTTTTTTTTAAATCTAATATTCCCCCATGCTCTTCTCGGCTTCAGTGATTGTTGCTTTATTGTGACACGAGCCACACAATCAATTAATACGGTCTATATTGTGCTCATACCATGTTAGAGGGTCACATAAATCACTGAATATTTTAACAAGTATATAAGTATCCCTTTTTTGGCAAGGCCTTATGTGTAGGCAAAATGCTGAGAGTAAAACTATTAATGCCGTCTTAATAACATTGGAAAATAGGCCATTCTCGAGCATGCAGATGGTTGGTTTGGAGCGTTGGACAGCTAGTTTGGTTGTAGGATGGCGGACCACACAATAATAAAGTAAAATATTTAAATGTAGTACTGAAAGGAAGCCCATTAATGAATGTGAAAAAAGGAAGGCCCAAGGGCAATACCGTTGGGGTTGCCTGATATTGCAAATCAAAAAGTCAGTATCATAATGCGTTAGCATGAGCCAACTGCTGAAAAGAGGCTTGGATGACATGGATTCAGTTCAGGTAGGATGCAAGTTAAAACGTGATGCAAAAAGCTATCTTGTTGAATTTTATTTCTAGTACTACGGGCTGTGCTACGTACAATAACCCTCTCCGTAATGACCCGGCTGTCTTGGCCTCGCTGGTTGCGGTGTGTGTGTGCAAAGCTATCCTGTTAAAACGTGAGCACTTCAGCATTGTTATGTGAGGTATTTTATCGCATGCTTCTGCAAAGAAAGCAAGGCGCTAGTTCATGTCAAGAAGAATGACTGTTTGTCTTTGACAGGAATGCTTTTCAAAAATTGCGCCGCATTGATAGGAACAATTCAATGGGCCACAAAAATTTAGCAGTGCGATAGTAGATAACATTTTTTCACGATTAGGAACACAAGCTAGTCATACCAATGAAGAAATAGTTGCTATAGTCGAGGGTTGGACGGAAACCCGTCTGGTCGGGGGTATACATGAAGAAGAAGGCAGAACACCGACCAAAAAACAATGAACACTTTAAACGACGTTTCGGCTCCCACACGGGAGCCTTGTTCACAAAAAGGTACAGACGTGAAAGGCTGGCTATTTATGCTTTAAAATGTGCCCTAGGCAGCGGGCGTATGCACTATGAAGTGCCCCGTCAGTGCGATTAAGAGTGTGGTCGGTTGTCTGAATGATTAATGATTCCAGATATAGGCGGCTTTTGAGATTCTTTTCGGTTTTTAAAATGCGCGCATTGCTCCAATCTATGTCATGCTGCCTGCTTTCGGAATGTTCGGCGAGTGCATTTGACGAAGCTTTCTTGTTTTCAACATCATACTGGTGTTGTTTCAATCTTTTAACAAAGTTTCCACTTTCACCCACATACACATGGTGACAGTCTACACGGTATACTGTACACTACGCCCGGAAACTTTTCCTTTGGCAGGCAGTCTTTCACGTTCACGAGAGTTTGCCGCAACTTCTTCGCCGGCACATGTGACACCTCGACGTCGTAAGAACGCAGGATGCGCGCCAAGGTTTCGCTGATCCCGGGCACATATGGCACAGGTGCACGTTTTTTGGCGGCTGGGCCACTGTCAGATCGCGGGGGTCGCAACAGTTTGCGTTCCACAGCGTTGACGAAAGGCAACGGGTAGCCACATTCTGAGAGGTCCTTGCGAACTCTTTGACGGTCGGCTTTGGCGTCCTCTGGCTCTGTGCAGATGCGGTCTGCTCGACGAAAAAGCGAGGCAACCACTGATCTCTTGTGAGAGGCTGGGTGAAGGGAGTTAAAGTGAAGATAGCGGCCAGTATGAGTGCTCTTTCTGTACACTTTGAATGAGAGTGCGGTTTGGCTTCGTTTCACTAAGACGTCCAAAAATGGAAGCTGTCCATTCTCTTCTTGTTCGACTGTGAACTGGATGGCTCCTTCGATGCTGTTAAGATGCGCTGTGAAATCAAGTAAAGCATCCTTCTTGATAATAGAAAAACAGTCATCGACGTACCGCACAAAAATCTTTGGTTGTGGGCTGAATGAATCTAGTGCGTGGCTTTTCAGCCATTCCATTGTTAGGTTTGCAGCGGTAACAGAAACTGAAGCGCCCATGGCTGTGCCGTGAACTTGTTTGTAAAACACATGGTCGAAAGTAAAATAAGTGTTACTCAGGCAGAAATGCAGGAGTCGCCTGAGATCCGGTACATCGATTGGCGACCTGCCAGGCAAAGTGGCATCAGATTCCAGGGCTGCCGCGCAAACCTCGACTGCTAAGTCAATTGGAACGCTCGTGAAGAGCGACTTGACATCAAAAGAGACCATCATGTCACAGTCGTCAAGACGCACGTTTCGAACTTTTTCTATAAAGTCAGCAGAATGACGCACATTGGTGGGGGTTCTTCCGACGAGCGGAGCAAGTATGCGATGCAGGAAGCCAGAGAGCTTGTAGAGGGGTGAACGGGTGAAATCTACGATAGGCCTCATTGGAACATCGGTTTTGTGTATCTTAGGAAGGCCATACAACGCCGGAGCTGAGCCATTGTGACATAGTAGCGCGAAGTAGAGGGACTTGTGCTGGGGTGGCACCACTCGAAAGACGTCCGATAGAAGCTTTTGCAACTGTGTCTGTATCTTTGCCGTTGGGTCCTTCTTGAGACGCACGTAAGTGCTCTGGTCATTCAGCAGGGCCAGCATTTTGCTCTTGTAGTCGACCTTGTCGAGAAGAACAGTGCAATTTCCTTTGTCAGCTGGTAGAATGACCAAATCTACATTAGCCTGGAGTTGCTTGATTGCGTTGCGCTGAGCTGAAGAGAGTGTCGAGGAGGCCTGAAGCGGACGCAACCTCGAAAGAGCGCCGATCGCGCGAGTACGGGCTTCTTCGCGGCGGAATGGTTCCACCTTGCTGATTGCATTCTCCACCACGCGTACAATTTTTCTTTTGTCTGGCGCCGGCGCCACATTGAAGTTTAGGCCCAAGTTAAGTACGGACATTTCAGCCGGATTAGGCTTATACGAGGACAGGTTGTGAACTGTTGACAAAGTGACGTTGCTGCTTGCAGGCCTATCCTGATGTGCAAGCCTGTTGAGTTTGTTTTCGTGAGACTGTTCTGCTCTGGCTGCAGTTAATTTGGCCTGAAAATTGGCGTGTAGCTGCACGCTTGGGAAAACTGCTGAGTACTGGTGCTCTAGCTGGCGTCGTGCAAAGCTCAGCGCAACGCAATCAAGCAACTCCAGGCTAATGTAGATTTGGTCATTCTACCAGCTGACAAAGGAAATTCCACTGTTCTTCTCGACAAGGTCGACTACAAGAGCAAAATGCTGGCCCTGCTGAATGACCAGAGCACTTACGTGCGTCTCAAGAAGGACCCAAAGGCAAAGATACAGACACAGTTGCAAAAGCTTCTATCGGACGTCTTTCGAGTGGTGCCACCCCAGCACAAGTCCCTCTACTTCGCGCTACTATGTCACAATGGCTCAGCTCCGGCGTTGTATGGCCTTCCTAAGATACACAAAACCGATGTTCCAATGAGGCCTACCGTAGATTTCACCCGTTCACCCCTCTACAAGCTCTCTGGCTTCCTGCATCGCATACTTGCTCCGCTCGTCGGAAGAACCCCCACCAATGTGCGTCATTCTGCTGACTTTATAGAAAAAGTTCGAAACGTGCGTCTTGACGACTGTGACATGATGGTCTCTTTTGATGTCAAGTCGCTCTTCACGAGCGTTCCAATTGACTTAGCAGTCGAGGTTTGCGCGGCAGCCCTGGAATCTGATGCCACTTTGCCTGGCAGGTCGCCAATCGATGTACCGGATCTCAGGCGACTCCTGCATTTCTGCCTGAGTAACACTTATTTTACTTTCGACCATGTGTTTTACAAACAAGTTCACGGCACAGCCATGGGCGCTTCAGTTTCTGTTACCGCTGCAAACCTAACAATGGAATGGCTGGAAAGCCACGCACTAGATTCATTCAGCCCACAACCAAAGATTTTTGTGCGGTACGTCGATGACTGTTTTTCTATTATCAAGAAGGATGCTTTACTTGATTTCACAGCGCATCTTAACAGCATCGAAGGAGCCATCCAGTTCACAGTCGAACAAGAAGAGAATGGACAGCTTCCATTTTTGGACGTCTTAGTGAAACGAAGCCAAACCGCACTCTCATTCAAAGTGTACAGAAAGAGCACTCATACTGGCCGCTATCTTCACTTTAACTCCCTTCACCCAGCCTCTCACAAGAGATCAGTGGTTGCCTCGCTTTTTCGTCGAGCAGACCGCATCTGCACAGAGCCAGAGGACGCCAAAGCCGACAGTCAAAGAGTTCGCAAGGACCTCTCAGAATGTGGCTACCCGTTGCCTTTCGTCAACGCTGTGGAACGCAAACTGTTGCGACCCCCGCGATCTGACAGTGGCCCAGCCGCCAAAAAACGTGCACCTGTGCCATATGTGCCCGGGATCAGCGAAACCTTGGCGCGCATCCTGCGTTCTTACGACGTCGAGGTGTCACATGTGCCGGCGAAGAAGTTGCGGCAAACTCTCGTGAACGTGAAAGACTGCCTGCCAAAGGAAAAGTTTCCGGGCGTAGTGTACAGTATACCGTGTAGAGACTGTCACCATGTGTATGTGGGTGAAAGTGGAAACTTTGTTAAAAGATTGAAACAACACCAGTATGATGTTGAAAACAAGAAAGCTTCGTCAAATGCACTCGCCGAACATTCCGAAAGCAGGCAGCATGACATAGATTGGAGCAATGCGCGCATTTTAAAAACCGAAAAGAATCTCAAAAGCCGCCTATATCTGGAATCATTAATCATTCAGACAACCGACCACACTCTTAATCGCACTGACGGGGCACTTCATAGTGCATACGCCCGCTGCCTAGGGCACATTTTAAAGCATAAATAGCCAGCCTTTCACGTCTGTACCTTTTTGTGAACAAGGCTCCCGTGTGGGAGCCGAAACGTCGTTTAAAGTGTTCATTGTTTTTTGGTCGGTGTTCTGCCTTCTTCTTCAAATAGTTGCTATGTGATGACTGGCAAGAGGCTGGTGAGCGCTGGAGACTTTTTTCACATTCAGCACGAATCAGCGCGTGCAGGATTCATCGACTTTGTAGCGGAAGGCGTGAGACCGTTCTTGGATTTCTCCTGCGGCATGTGCTTATTCAAAACGAAGCAGAGTCGCCGGAGGCTTCCTCAGCGTCCTATGCTTGCCCTTTTATACCCTCCTTGAGGCTTGTTGAGGGCAGATGAGATTAAGAAGGCTGCGGGGATAGGGTGGCCACAGCTGGCAAAGGACAGGGTTAATTGGAGAGACCTGCGAGGGGCCTTTCCCCTGCAGCGGGCCTTATCAGGCTGATGGTGATGAGGGTCGTCATTCTCCTCTCTCTTCCACCGGCCGGCGTGAATCTGTCCAAGTGGTAGTTTCTCTCCCCGTACCGCCAGCATGAATCTGTGGATGTGGAAGTTTCCCTCTAACACCAGCTTCGTAGCCCTGCCGTGACGTGGCAAATGCTGACGTAGCAATCCCTACGGCCGTCCCGGAATGCGGGTAGGCCCCGCAAACGAATTTTTCGCGCACACGCAGGTTGTGCTGGCCCGGCTGTGGCCCCAAACACGGCGTATACATTAAGTCGGTTACGCATGTCACAATAGTTTAAAAACAGCCAGTCGGATTTCATAGTACCGTTGTTTTGGGTGCTGCAGGGCATCGTGCTTGCCCCAATTCTTAAACTTGATGTCATGAATAATCTTAGCAACAATTCTGATGCACCACTACGCATGTTCGGGGTCGATTGCATGATCTACAAAGAAATTAATAGCCGTCGCGACCAAATACGGCTAAACAACTCGCTCCAGAACATGTGAAAATAATGTAACTCGCCAATAACCCTGAACCTAGAAAAAGTGTCTGCACTATACACAATCATCCACAAAACTGGTGTTATCAAATTACACAGAAAAGAGTTATCAATGTAGAAGACTTCAAGCACCCTTGGTGTTCAATGTAAAGATTTCAGGCACCTTGATGTTCAATGTAAAACTTCAATCACCTTGGTGTTATAATTGCTCGGAGTACAATTGAATAAACACGTGACGTACGTTACTACAAAGTGAATTCCACTCTTTACACGATAAAACGTTCCCTTTGTCTTGCTGCATGACAAACGAAACCTGTGGTGCAAACTTCACTACTGGTTCCTTGATAGGATAGACAAATATACCAAACAATACATTCACACATGATATAGTGTGCAGCAAAAAGCTGTCAGATTAATTTCCAATAAATACAGCCTTCAAAAATCACCTACACTGCTTGTGCAAAAAAGCCTGCCTCGCAGTGATCGACATAATACAGAATCAATGAGCAGGTATTTATGTTGCATGTAACCTAACCTTGGGAGTTTTCACCAGCGTCGCCCTCGTCCATAGAGGCGGACGAAGTAGCCCTGTATTAGCGCAAGTGTCACTTGGAACCCGATCATATGGCGAGGGCGATAGCACTTTAAGCTTGCTATGTAATAAAGACTACCGGAACCGAGGCCCTCGTTAAGGTATTGAGTAGACAGAAGGGTAGGTAAACGGAACCCAAAAAGCCTCGAAAGTAAAACACAGAACAGCTGCTGCCGTAGACTCACTGGCAGAGCACCGTACCTGAACGAAATTTGTAGTTCATGTGTTCTGGTCGCATTGACTTCAAGTTTGTTTGTTTTACTTTCTAATCAAACATTTCTGATTCATAAAATAGTTACTCGACCTATTTTCCATTCATACCCATCACAAACGAAAAACAGAAGGATTCCTCTGTGCTTTCCCTGCTTTCGCCGACTGTTCGCTTCCTTCATAGCTAGGCCGTTTATAGGTTCACCTGTGCAGAGTCCTTCGCCGTGTCGACAGTGTAGGCGAGCAGCTTCAAATACTCACCCTGCAGCGTTATTTCTTCCCGTACGGCGTGGCTGAACAACGGTAGCCGACGCGGCGGACGGCGGCAAGGGCGGTACGGTCGGTCGGCTTCTCTCCACCGTCTCTAGCGGATAGTCGGACGGCGTGGTGGACGAAGAAGCGGCACTCGGCTCCGTCGACTGTGTTGAAGTTGAAGTTGAAAGTTTATTGAGTAATACAATAAAATTTACAATTCTATACAGCGAGAGGTCCCATGGTACAAGACCGCGGGCGGGACCTCCCATGAAAATAAATTTCAATAAGCAACATAATATAAAATACACAACACATTAATTAGCGACGAAACAGAATAAATATAGGCACATAGTGTAATATTAGTTACTAAAATATTTAAATACAAACAATGTAATGCACGATAATGTAAAATAAAACACTCACAGATGCCGCGATACATAGAATCAATAACATAACAAAAAAATCACAAATTAAGAAGGAAAAGCTTTAGTTTGACCTTGAATAAAGAAAGCGTATTAGTTTGTTTGATGTCTATGTTCAAAGAATTCCAAAATGATACGGATGAAAAATGAAGGCATTGTTTCCCGTAGTTAGTTCTGACCTTAGGTAGTAAAAAGTTATTACGCAGCGCAAAACGAGTGACGGTGTTGCTCATGATCGTGCCGGGAGAAAATATGCTTAGCGGGACATAATGATGAAGAATCTTAAAGAATAGGATACCAAGGTTGTAAAAATAAAGGGCCGAGATAGGTAGAACGTTTAAATCTATGAACAAAACGCGGGAGGGTGACATTCGAGGGGAATTGGTTATGATGCGCATGGCTTGCTTTTGCAGTTTTATTAAAGGCCAGAGATGAATATGATAGGCGTTACCCCAAGATGAGATACCGTAGTTTAAGTGGCTGTGGATGAATGCGTAGTAAAGAGATAATAAAGTTTGGACTGGAAAATAGCTTCGGGCTTTAATTAGTGCGCGTAATCCATAAGAAGTTTTCTTGCACGTTTCAGCTACATGATGATGGAATTTTAAGTGAGGGTCAATGATAACACCAAGAAAAGAAACTCGATCTTGCGGTGAAATAGCAGCAGAATTGAGGTATAGAAGTGGTGTGATGGGCAATGACTTCTGAGGGGGATGGAAAATCTGAAAACAAGTTTTAGTGACGTTCACGGACCGGCGGTTAATGTGGCACCAACGCTCAAGAGAATTAAGATCATTCTGTAGGTTAAGAATCAGCTGATTAATGTTCTGGTGCGATGATAGCATGGTAGAGTCATCTGCGTATAGTATACTATTGCAATTCTTTAAACAGGATGGTAAATCATTAATGTAGAGTAAAAACAATACAGGGCCAAGAATTGAGCCCTGTGGAACACCCTTGTTAATTAGAGCTATGTTAAATGTATGGTCATTAATAGAGACTATGTGCTGTCGGTCACAGAGAAAGCTCTTCAAGAGCATTAGGGGAGGTCCAGTGATACCATAAGATTCCAATTTGTGAAACAAGATGGAGTGATCAATGGAATCAAATGCTTTGCTAAAATCTATGTAAACTGCTCCTGAGAACATTCCTTTATCAATTGTTAGCCTAACGTAATTTATGAGAGACGCTATTGCAGTATCTGTAGATAGTCCGCGCCGAAAGCCGTGTTGACTATCTGTCAATATGTTGAATTTTTCAATATAACTAGACAACCTTACTTCAATTAGTTTTTCTAAAATTTTGTCAAAAAAAGGAAGAATTGCAATCGGACGATAATTATTTGGCAAAGCTGGATCGCCTTTTTTGAAGACCGGTATTATTTTCGCTATCTTGAGCTGCTTGTTGAATGAGAACAGAACATTCGGAAGTATTAACACTTAATGTGGTGCTGTTAATAAAAATGCGCATTCCGCTGCCGTAAGAGAAACATCTCGAAACTGAACACAATATTTAAAACCAGCCGTTGTGAGGGCGCTGTATGAATACGCAGCATTGACATTCCAGAGAACGCGCACAGTTTTCCCTTTGGTTCCTCCGAAATGAAGCCGAAGAAGCAGGAATTTAGTCCCCCATTAAGGGGCTCATCAGGCGAATGCCAAAGCCTCGCTAGCGGGATATAAAAGGATCCCAGGCACGGTCACGAGAGTTTACCAGTACAGGCGACAGCACGACGTTTCATACGTGGATCGATTGGAGAGAGAGTGGAGCATTCGAAGTTCTGCCAATGATTGAATTCAGTTGCAAGTTTTCTTTTGTTGTATACACAACTAAGAAGAGTTTCATGCCAATAAGTTTTATTGATTAAGCGTCGGAGTTCAGAGTATCTGTTCCGTACCGCAGCATGTTTAAATTAGTTCATTGGTACTTGAGGAAAGGAAATGGCGCAGTATTCGTCTCACATGTCGTGGTAGACACAAGAACGACGCTTTAAGGGAAGGGAGGAAGGTGGAGTGAAGGAAAGAGAAATGTAATCCGTAGTGGAGGCCTTATGCGTTCACCTCCATCAAAACGCTGCCGCTGCGATCGGGGTCGAACCCGGTTACTCCGGCTCGGTAGACGAGCGCCTTAAGCATTTAGCCACGGCGGCGGGCGGGTGCAGCAGCAGCACATTTCCCTCGAACAGGAAATGACAGGAAGGCTCCAGACATTTCCATCCCCTCGGCTTCCTGAATGTTTTCCGCGCTACCTCTGAGCGTGTAGCAAATTGCAAAGCACTGGCGTGACTTTTTTTAAGTATCCGATTGTTGTTGTGAGCTGCTGACTGCATTTTGAACTTCGATCTGAGTGCCAGCTGGTAGGAAGGTGTCAGGAAGGTGTTGCACACTCCAACCCACCATCATGTGGTAAACAATATGTTGGAGAAGGAGGAAGGGGATCAATTGATGCCTGAGGCAGCATCATAGCAATGTACAGTTTTTTTCAAACTTATACAGCCCAAGGGTTTTGCTTTCAAGTCGCTTAGTGGGGCTTGCTATCGTATTTGACAGTCCTAAGCTTGGGAGGGTTGAGGAGTTATCTGCTCCGGCCTTCATGAGATTAGGTTCGGTTTGGTTTGGTTTGGTTTATGGGGTTTAACGTCCCAAAGCGACTGAGGCTATGAGAGACGCCGTAGTGGAGGGCTCCAGAAATTTCGACCACCTGGGGTTCTTTAACGTGCACTGACATCGCACAGTACACGGGCCTCGAATTTCTAATCCAAAGAAATTCAACCGCCGCGGCCGGGATCGAACCCGCGTCTTTCGGGCCAGCAGCTGAGCACCATAGCCACTGAGCCACCGCGGCGGCTCTTGAGATTAGGTTCCCTGAATATGCCCGAGGAGTTATACTGCAGGGCTCAGAATCAGACACCTTGGGCTGTGTAGTTTTTACAAAGATTGTACGTAAAAAGATGAAAGGGCACCCTAACATAGAGAGCAGGGATTGCGACAGTAAATATGCCGGCCATAATTTGAGGGCAGAAAGTGATAAGAATAGCTAACAATCAGCTGTCTCGCGAAATTCTTGAAGCTTCAGAAATCGCAAGGGCAGAGGAAGTATCTGCTAGCAGCCACAACTGAGTGACGCCGCAGTTGTCAGTAAGGATTGTCTCTTGTGATTGTCCACATATTTTCTTTTATTGATTGGGCCTGTTGTATAAATTTTCTTTGTGTTCTTATTTCCTTGTATAAGAAACTGAAGGGTCCCAGACAAAGGGTGCTTCCTTGCACATGACTGGGTCCGGAAACATTGCCGAGAACGTTACCGAAAAACACAAATAATGACGGCGAGGTTAATAGCTGAATAAACATACCAAATTTCACATTCGCATATCGGCATATCACTAGCAGGTGTTTAAGTGGAAGCATTAAGTTGTTCTAAAAAATACGTATTTTGAGGTAAAAACACGGCATTTTCAGCACAGTATTAACTGTGCTGGATGACACAAGAAAATCAATCAATCGTCTTAAGTAGTCAGGTGGTTAACTAATGTTTAATAATTCACTTTTTGATGATTAGAGTTAGCTCCTCGCTGCAAACCGAGGTTAACAGCCGGTCGTTAGTAATAGCCAGTGTATAGAATTTCGAGAACGCGATTATCCTTCACGCTCTGGCTCGCCAAAATTTCGCTTTTGGACTAGACTCATGGACTAAAAAGGTTGCTTTGCCTGCATTCTTTCCAAAAGTGGATGTATTTTGCTCAATGCAGGCCGATTTTTTCGAGCCATAGCACCGATGATAATCGCGTTTTCGCAATTCCAAAAACTGATATGACTGCTAGTAACGGCCGGCCACAATTCCCTAATTGCATCCCGTTGCCTAGCTGCGATAATTGAAAAGTTAATTATCTGAAATTAGTTGCCCATCTTACTACGTAAAAGAATTCACCAGTTTTCAGGTCTCCACCAACACTGGTAATACCATACCACGAAAGCAATAGTTTAACCCAAAAAGCCTTTTTTTTTTAAAGAAAGTTAGTTAAAATATGCCATGAAACACCTGGTATATTGAGATATGGTACTGTTGCCACGATGAAAGAGTACTGACATTTTCTTAGCGAAGTGCAGCTGTTTCCTGCATCAAGGTTCAAACTGCTAAAAGTTACGCAGCCCTCTCTTAATAGGCGGATACTGGAGCAGATATTATTACGGGGGTTAGCTCAGCAGCAGGCACGACAGGCACAGTTAGAAGGCAGACAAAAACGAAGTCACCCGGGCATAAGCTGCGGCGTCCTTACCGTCGTAAACAGCACAGTGACTGGGCAAAGTCCTCTTCGTCTCGCGACTGTGCACCCCTCCCTCCCTGCGACCTGTGGATTGAAGCCTGTGGAAGTAAGTAGGTCTTAAGACGGGCGACGTGCACTAGCTGTGTGGATGGGGTCCCGGAAGGACATTTGGGATACAGGGGAGTGATTCCATAGGTCACATTGCTCATTTGCCTCGAGACGCGGTAAGGACCCACGAAACGAGGCAGTAGCTTCTCACACAGACCCACACGGAGCGCAGAGAGTCATAGGAGTGCGAGGGAGCCGGGAGGGTAGTGGGCGTCACTGTGACGCAGATTGTAACGAGGGTTTTCAGTGGTCTGAAAAGCGTCGAGACGATCCCGACCGATTTGTCGGACGGCATCAGCAGACGCAATGGCGTCACAAGCACAACTGCGGGTAGAAGGGCCATGCGGCAGAAAGCTGTAAAATGGTAGCAACGGGTCGCGGTCGAAGAGTAGGTAGAACCCCGGCACCACAGCTAATCGGCCCAAAATTGACAATGTACTGGCAAACACTGGTCCTATAAAGGACCAGAGTGATGAAATCCATTTCCGATATTGGGCCGATTACCTGTGCTGCTTGGGAATGGGGAGTACCCGGTAGTATCATGGCGTGAGGAATTGCAGGCGAACGTCAAGAAAGGTAAACTGACGTCTCAGTCACGATGATCGTCTGGCACATACATACAGGACATCATGTCCCTCAGGGTGCGGTTCAGGCGTTTAGTGCGGCCGCCTGTTTGTGAAATGGAAGGACGTCGCGAGCTTATGATGGGTGGACCATGAGCGCAGCAGGCCGTGGACCAGTTTAGAACGAAAGCAGGGGCCTCATCCCGTAAGTCGTTGACGAGTATCGCCACGAACCAGGACGAAGTCATAGAGTATAATGTCGGCGACATGGGCGGCACAGCTGGTCGGGACAGCGCGCATTTCAGCGTACCGGGTAGTGTTTTCGGTCGCGACGGCAATCCAGTTGTTCCCGGAAGTTGATGTGTGAAAAGGTCCACGCAGGTCAAGATCAACAAGAAAAAATGACTCAGTCTGAATGTAAATGGGTTGATACTCGCCACTAGGTGGAAACGAGGGCGTTTTCTGGCACTGACACTGATGGAAAGCAGCAACGTAGCATCGGACGGAGCGGTAAATGCCAGGCCAGAAGAGCCGCCTGCGCACGCTGTCGTACCTGCGTGACACCCCAAAGTGCCCGGGAGTAGGAACGTCAAGAAGTTTGGCAAGTGCAGTGGAGCAGATGGATCGGGACCATGAGCGAGAGGCTAGCGCCAGCTCGGTCCATATTGCACAAGTACAGAGTATCGTGATGCAGCACGAACAGGCTCAAAGTAGGATCGGAATGGTCACTGCACAGGCGGTCGATTCGATTTTGGGGCACAGAGATGGCTAACCGCGTGGCGTACCTCCGATGGCACCATGAGGAAGGGAGGGGGGGAGGTCATTGTAACGTATAGTGTAGCGTCGAGTGGCAGGCGAGCAAATTCAGCGCCACGTAAGCGGCGCTGCTTGTTATTGGGTTTAGAGGTGACAGCGGCAGGTGGAAACCAAGAAGGCCAGCGGAGCAATCAATTAGCACCGCGTGGGTCGTTAAAAAGTCGGCGCCGATGAACACATCATGAGGGAGTAGTCGAGGACAGTGAACAGAACAGGTGCACTACCAGTGGCGATGCAAACACACGCGGTGCACATTCCAACGACGGCAGCAGAACTGCCGTCGGTGGCACGAACGGCTCAGTAAACGGCGGGTGTGACAACCTTCTTCAGACGGCAGCAAAAGGAGGAGCTCATAACAGATATTTGGGCGCCAATGTCAATCAGACCGGCAACTGGTCCACCGTCCACGCAGATATCGAGAAGTTTGCGGCGAGGAGCGAGGGTCAGGAGACGATTTTCAGACCAGGTCGTCATTACAGCGTTACCTGCAGGAGCTGTACTCGTTAGTTTTCCGAGTGCGAGCCAGGAAAGGGTGGAGTGAACGGGCGTTGAACTTGCGGCGAACAGGAGCGGCAGAGATGAGGTGAAGTGTAGCGGCTGGATCTGCGTGGCGTCGGAGTGTCGAATGCGTGTGAGAATTCAGCACAGAAATGCGTCTCGTGCGGTCCGTAGTCAGCACGACTATCGTAGTTAGAGCTAGGCCCGTTGTAGAAACTACGATCCTTATTGGAGCTAGGTTGCGTTGCCGAAGACCAACGGCTGCGGCAGGGGTGGGAAATGTCCCGACACGCGAACAGGTGAAGCTGATTGGTCGGTTGTCCGAGGTGCGCCAATCCGCAGGATTCCGGTAGCGGTAACGCGGCTGGATGGTCGGATTCGGTGAAGCAGCAGCAGGCAGTGAAGTAGTGGTTGACGAACATGGCGACGCAGAGGGCAGGCAAAAATTGTGGCTCACTTTCGCGAACTCCGGGCGAACGACGGCCTGGATATGGGCAATTGTAGCGCCGGCCGGCTGATTGGCGATGGCGACGGGAGTCATAGACTGCAGTTCTCTGTGCACAATCCAAGTCAAACTGGCAGGATCGGATGGCTGTTGCTGTGTTGGCACGTCTTTCCAAGAGAATCTTTCTTGGGATGGCGTTGCGCACACGAACAAACATACACAGGAAAAGGCAGAAGACAGAAAGAGCGCAAAGTGCGCTCTTTCTGTCTTCTGCCTCTTTCTGTGTATGTTTGCTCGTGTCCGCAACGCCATCCCAAGAAAGCTATGCACGAACTCGCCCAGCAAGAAGTTCTTCTACATTGCAAGAGAATGTCGCCGCCGTGTTCAGAAGGCGGTCGAAAAGGGGAACAAAACGCCGTTGCTTAGCTTGCTCAAACTGCCGGGAAACCTGGAGGACGGATTCGACCGCTGCGCAGTGTTTGCAGAAGAGAATGCTGAAAGGTCGTCAGCGATGTCTTTTAGGATGTGGGACAATTTGTCCGTCTCTGACATGTGACTGCCTACACCATGGTACAGAACTAGGACGTCATCGATGTAAGAGTGGTATAAGTCGGTGGACGACTGACCTCGAGAAGCAAGGTCTTTTTAACGTCGAGCTTACGTCCAACTGGCTTGCCAAATAAGTCCCGGAGCTTTGTTTGCTGGTGTCCTAAGAGGTAAGGCCTTCCTCATGCGTATAGAACCAGACACGCGCCGTGCCCACCAAGTAGAAGATCACTTTAGCGAACATGCGGGTCGCGTCTCAATGGTTGGTGTGCTTACTGACCGCTTATACATAGCGAGCCAGTCTTCGACACAGACGTCTTATGCGCCACAATAGGTGCCCTTGTAGCGAGGCTGCGCCACGACAACGGTCGCTGCTGGCGGTGACGCACAGCCGGAGGTGTGTCGGACGGCGCAGTGGTGGATGAAAGCTGACGACCTCTACGGTGGTTCTGGTGTAGTGCCCAGCACAACCACCACCAAATATTGCGAGGGTTAGCTCAGCAGCAGGCGCGACGAGCCGCAGTCTGAAGGCACGCAAAAACAAGCCACCCGAGCGCTACCTGAACCGTACTCGTCGTCGTCAACAGCACTGCCACCGAACAAAGTCCTGTTCACCTCGCAACAGTATACCGTAGCAATGTTGTTAGGAACGTCATTTTTTGCAGGTGCCTTTAGTGTGGAACGATTTGGGGAGCTTCAGCTGTGGTTTCCTGAGGAACTCAGCCACCTATCCGGGTAGTAAAACATTGGTGATGTATCACTAGGAATAATATGTCCACCTTTCATTGCTTGGTAGTAACCTTTTGTGTCCCTTTAAAACATGACGATGATGTTGTTTGTTGCAGTGGGAGTGGTTTATATTAGAATAAACTAACGCAGTTTGTTCTTAAAGAGCAAACTTAGTTCCTACGGTATGCTTTGAAAGTTGTCAAGGAGCCTGATGGAAATTTCCTCAAGTGCCTTGTTAATTGATAGAGCGATATGGTTTTCATATTTCTTGCTGATGCGAAACTTGGTAGTCGAAAGAAGCATGCAAAATAGAATGATCGCTAAGCCCTGGCAAGTGCACAGGTCTATCTTACCGAGGTGAGAAGTAAGAATAAGGTCGTGTACGCTAAAAGTACTACGGCGACGCGTTGGGTTTGACATGACTTCGGTCTTCCTAAGCCGCCCCGGTGGCTGAGTGGTTACTGTGTGCTCCGCTGCTTACTTTAAAGACAAGGGCTCCATTCTGGCCTCGGCGATCTAATTTCGACGGACTAGAAATGGGAGAGTCCGTGTACCTTGTAGTCAGTGCAGAATAAATAATCCTAAGTGGTCGAAATAATTCGAAGCCCTCCACTTAACCTAACTTCATAGCCTGATTCCCTTTGGGACGTTAAACGTAATCAAACACTCAACCTTTTGTGTCATCCAAATTTTGGGCCTACATTCAGAATGTCACCTTCTATATTGTTAATGCGAATGCATTATACGGCTGAATCGAGAACGAAACCCTATTTTCAGAGAACGTGACTGTTTAAAGCCCCGTCACCTGAGAAAGAACAATGAAATTTCTTCTGAAGGTGAGAAGAATTGAACATAAGGCTCCAGTCTGTCAGGCAAGCACTCTACCAATAGGCCCAAAAACGCTTCATTTTTCTATCTTGCCTGAATTGGCATTGTTAAACAGAGATGTTAGATATATCATAATGGCTGCCATGTCTCTTCACAGACAACAGCGTCTCAAACTTTGATCTGAAATAATTGTCAAACGTATCTAGGCCAACATCATCACACCCTTGCTGTCTCAATACATACCTCCCTTTACACTTTCAACAAAGGGAATGCACACCGATCTCGCATCCAAATCACAATTCCGATCGCGCAAAGTAAAATGATCACGTCGTACTGGTTATTCGCAATTACAGCCGTTAGGTACCCAATCCCACATGCTGCCAAAGCTAAATATTTACCTTATGCCTCAAACCTGCACTGCGCCTTGGAGAACAAAGGAGCACCAATCGTATGCATTGCCTCAAGATCCTATGCTAAGGAGTAAGTGGGTAATTGAAAAACAAGCAAGTAATCAAATTGCTGAAAACAAGAGAGGAATAAAAAACAAAAATAAGTTTTCGCATTCGAAGGACAAATGTGGTGTTAATTTTCCTGCGTAATTTTTTTCTGCAAGGTTTAGGCTAGATTGGAGCCGGTTATTAGATTGGAGCAGGAAGTCACCTAATATTAGTAGCCTAGGTGAATGGTGACATATGTTGCCTACGGAAAGAAATAATGCACGAAATTTGGCAGCAAAAGAAGCATCAGCGTCGGAATGGTAGTGATTAGACCTATATGTTTTGGTGGACAGTAGGCGTTAAAGCGATTATGATGTCGAAGAGTGATGAAATTTTAAATTCAGTGCACTGATGACTTCAATGGGCTTCTATTAGTACGCCCTACTCCTATTGCTGGTTCGATCGCCAAGAAAGCCTTACATCAGACGAAAGCGAAATAATGTAAACGTGTGTGATTGACGAATGAAGCCTGGTTTGGGTAAGAATGATCGGAAATGGATTCTCTGGCATTGAGTGCACTGCGAAGAGCATAAAGCTTGGGCAAATTGCTTATGGAATTAGGGAAAATGAACGATAAGTTGCATCGGCTGGAATGCGAGTGGTTAGCACCGCCAGTGGCACCTGCTTACCGAAGAAGGGACAGGTGTCGCTGAAACAAAGCACCCAGAGCATAGTGTAATTTTTCCACAAACGATGCAAAGTCAGCGTCTACTTACACTATGTACAAAAGCAAACATACTGTCGTTAATGCAACGTTAACCAAGCACAACACGAGCCTACCCCTGTGTGGCACAAACATGTTTTCGCCGTGGTTTTACCGTTGCTTGACGAATAGGTCACTGCTCGTAAGTTTGATACTGATCTGCGAGAATAATTTGTGTTGCTCTCACATGTTTAGAGCCAAAAAATACCAAAAGTACCACAGCAACAGCCGCATTTCGAGCACTTGATTGGCACATTTTAGTATGGCAGGTATTAGTACCGTAATTTCTTCAGTAGACACCGCGGCATTTATATAATTAAATGTGACAATTTAGCGCTTCGCGCATTGTTTCTAGCAGCGCACATACAATGTGTTTTTCAGTATAAATATGCCTAGTGTGAAAGTCACAACATGGTTCTGTCCTGCTTTGTTATACTGGTGATGTGATTCTGTTCTCAATGCTTGGCTATCTCTAGTTCCTGGAACATTAGACTATAAACAAGTATGCAAATGGTGGTGGAATCATGGAAAGTGATCTCTTGTGAAGTTGGTCAAGGGCTTGGAATATGTCGGCCTACATACATCTACACACCATGTAAACCCTGAAAATTACCAACACAATGACCAGTCTTCAGTCGCCGTGGAAACGACGGACATTTCTTTGCTTCCATGCAAATTGATTAAGCGTGCGGACTGCACACCATCCCCTGCGGACTATGTACTGATCTAAAAAAATTGAGAAAGCAAAATTAGACGATAAGTGCGATTCCTGTGGCGGTGTATGCTCAAGGAATCAGTTAGGAGCCGGATGTGGATCTAGCAGACTTGCCCGCATTCACCTTCCGGTAGTGTTGTATATGCCGATATTTTTTACACTCGCAACATCGTCGGCGCTCTGCCCGACAGGACAGGGGCGGGGTTCCCTAACATCATCGAACCTTTTACGCCGACGGAACATGGATGGAATGCGGAAATCAGCAACCATAAATGCCGATTAATAGTTATAAACGTCTCTCCTTCACACGGAAAGCGACTTCATCGACAGAGGCCCACCAATCTGCATAGATAAACGGGAACCATGTGCCCACAAGCTTGTGTATTTAAAACCGCGGCACATTGGCTATGCGCAATTTGGAGCCGGTGCGCTTGCCGAGGTGCACCTCACGCTACGTGTTGCAAAATCAGGTTCACTACCATAATCATTGCAACATACGCGTACTTCTGCATGTCTTGCGTGCTCCAACTACACCAGGTGCGTTTTGTTTGTCGTAGCAGACGAGTGCGTGACCCGTGTGTCGAAAGAATTTTCTGTTGATTTCAAATCGTGTGTTGTGTCTGATGGTCCTACTGCTTCTTTTCGGAGACATTGAACTCAATCCTGGCCCTCTGAGTGCATCTGAATCTGTGTAGAATAACTGAAGAGTTCGCAAAGCGGTCAGGCAGCTATCAAGGCTAAGCTGGATAACGTTGCCACAAGGATCGCCAAGCATGAAAGTATCTTAGGAAATAACCCATTGGACAGGTTGAAGCTGAAAATTTCATAGGATATGACATATTGGACTGGTTGAAGCTGTCAAAAAATTGGTGATTGAACAGGGGTATGTTATTAAACACTTATTGCAAGATTCGAAGCAAGTGCAGACCAGGAATACGCGTCTTGAAAGTCGATGGCGTCGGCAAAACCTTCTTTCTGTAGACAACAACCAATCAGAGACATGGGAACTATCTGAGACCCGCAGAAAAGGCACCTGTCCGTGAAAGCTAGGGACTGAACCGAAAATTGAGCAAAGGGTGCACACTATCGGTCCTTACAATTATGAGACGGCACGACGGATTATTGCAAAATTCGCCTTCTATAAGGAAAATGAGAAAGTTTTGTTCACCGCGAAAACATTTCATTGTTCTTCTACTAGCCTGGAAGTACAATATTCACTGGAGACACTATAGAGACACATGTTATGCTTGGCACTCTAATGCTATCACCCTTCTACTTAAGAATTCAGAATCAAAGTCGCTCATATTACCTCCAGCTTGTTTTGTCTTGGGGATCCCGTCGCTGATTCCTACGATTACCGATATTTTTCAACTGTGCTCTTTGTGGGCCAGGCCGCATGTTGGACAGCCACAGTGTCACTGGCCATCGATTTGCATGAACCTCGGAACACCTTCACCTTTAGAGAGCATGGGAGCAGTGCGCAAAGCAACGCGGTTCACAGTCATCATTTGTTCGCCCCACAGGTTTGTAACCGTTTTATAGCTTATGTAAAAAAACACAGCAATCTTTGGCTGGTCCTGCTCCTATGCTCACAGAAATTCTTTTGCATTTATGTGAAACTGTGCTGAAATGATCTCGCTACTTCTTTCCGGTGATATGAATGCAATCCTGGTCCCTCAAAACTTCACTCACATAACGAGAACCAACCCGACCAATTATCAAGTACTACTACCATGCTTAAAAAATTGGTCCTCAAATATGTGACCTTGCAATACATCAGGTTATAGTACTTTCCTACGTTAAAAATATTACAACCACTCAGAGAAGCATTGAGAATATTTACGAACGTTTTGAGGCCCTAGAAGGAAAATTTCGCAAGGTAAATTGCTGGGCGAGTTGGTTCCGATATTCCATGACTACAGCGCAAAGAACGGGACAAGAAGAACGACACAGGCAGAGACACAACACAGCGCTGTGTTGTGTCTTTCGCACTATAACGAACCTTGAAGAAATTCTTGTAGCAGTTCAGTGCACAGTAGGTCACTTAGCTCGCCCCCAATACAGTGTCCAATCCCGTTTTAACGATTTTTAAAACAGAGCCAACGAAATAACTTGATTGTTCAGGATATTCGTGATCAAAACGAATCATGGCAAGGTAGAGGAGACAAAAGGCGCGTTGTGCTTTTTTCGTCCTTGACAGTGAATTCACGGGGGAACTTGTTGATCGCGTCCGTGGCATTGGTATCTATTTGCCATCTATATGTCGTCCCGTAATTGTTCTTTGTCTTCTTTTAAAAGAAAAAAAAACAAGTACAGTTATCACATAGAGACCTAAAAACATGACAGTTAATCTGAACGAAGATTTTTCTCAGGCCATATCGCAGGTGAGGAAAACAATTGTCAATTCACCAAATTATTTCCACGATCTACTACTTAACTTTTGAGATAAAGAACCTGCTTGTGAACAAAGTGTGCTACGTCTACGACAGCATGACTGAGCGCATTAAAACACTGACTAAAAACGGCCCTGCTTGAAGTGTTTCAACACATGTGCTTATCGTGACATCGTAGGGCGAAGCAAGGGGACATGTTGAGCAATTTTCAAAATCAAGTGTAAAGGTGTACAAACGCAGCTCCCTCAACTCCCTTATGGACAACTATAGATAGATAGCTAGATGGACAGATGGATGGGTGGATAGATGGTACTATTAAGGCGAAAGCCTTTAATGCCTCATACTGTCGTTAGCAGACGCGTCGGCAGCCGTGTCGACAGACGCCTCGGCAGAAGTGTCGACAGACGCGTCGGCAGGTGTGTCGACAGACGCGTCGGCAGATTCGTCCGCCTTTCGGTGTCACTGCTTAAAAGGCTCAAGGTTCCAGCATGAATAAAGGCGCATCTAGTGAGACAGCGCTTGTCTCTTGTCCCGGTGTTTTGCGCTGTTCCGTCACAGATCTAGTGAATGCATGGGCTTCATAAATAAAATAAAAGGAGTAAAGTCAAGAAAAAGGAAAATGAAAATAAAAATAAGAAAATAAACAAAAATAAAAACGAAATAAAATAAGATGCGAAAATAAAAACAAAAACAATAAAATTAAGAGAGGAGCAAAAAAATAAATAAAAAAATATGAAAAATAAAAAGTAAATAGAAACAAATAGTGGCCAGGAAACGCTTTCGCCTTGCAGCACTTCAGAGAGCCAAAGTGCCCCCCAAATTTTTGACGCTAGCGCTACTGAAGATGACGACGTGAGGACATTAAGCAAAAAGGACGAAGTTCGCCACCGTCGGACTCGGCCCCGGACGTTCTTGGGAGCCTTCCAAAACCGCCTTGAGTGTTAGCGCGTCTTACACCGACGTGACATCTGGTGGAGCTGCTGGGTACATCTTTCATGTACCGGACGCCCCCATCAAGCCGCGATTCCAGCAGAGGTCGACTACCCCCGGCAGACACGCCCATTCACCAGGGCAGCCGCCGTCTACAAGGCCTATCTCCCGAGTTCGGGCTGCTCCCCGACCACAAGTCAACAAGGAGTACCGGCACTGCTGCAATGAATCCTCCAGCATAAACGGCACCAGTCTTTCTCCACCATCAACGGGATCCGCCGCGTTTCCACGGCCTACCTCATGAGGACGCCGAGGACTGGCTGGACCAGTTCGACCCGGGTGGCCACATTCAATTCTTGGGACGGTGGCTCAAAGATGTGCCATGTCTATTTTGCTCTGGAAGACTCTGCAAGGACATGGTACGTAAACCAAAAATCTTGCCTCCAAACATGAGAGACATTCAAAGCAGAATTTCTCCAGGCGTTCACAAGTACGTTTCGCAAGGAGAAGGCCGACCTTCTTCTGCAGAATCGCATCCAACTTCCGAACGAGAGTGTAATGGTGTACATGGAAGAGATGACACGCCTCTTCCGTCGCGCAGAGCCAAGCATGCCGGAGGAAAAGAAGGTGCGATTGCTGATGAAGGGTGTAAGGAGCACCTTTTCGCAGGCATGGTTCGGAATCCACCCGCAACAGTAAACGACTTCGTCAAGGAAGCAATGTCCATTGAGAAATCACTCGACATGTGGGCACGGCAGTACGAGCGCACTAACGTATCGATGCTCTGCATCCGTACTGAGGGAACCTCCATGACCTCAGCAGAACCACTGCGTGAGGTCATTCGAGTCATTGTAAGGCGAAGGCTTTGCAGCAGACCCCTGTTCAGCCGGAGATTGCGTCATTTACAGATGTCATTCGCGAGGAGGTCGAACAAGCATTAGGTACGTCGCAGCTTCCGGCAGCCACTCCACCGCCGCCACAAACATTGAGTTATGCTGCCGCCGCAAGCCGTTTCCTTCCGGCCTCGACCAAACGATATGAAGCACCTACGCCAGCCGCTCCTCAGCTTCCACCTTCCCAGTCGAACATTGTCCAGCGACCTAGGCCTCGCAGAACTGACGGCTGGAGAACCCCGGACCATCGACCGTTGTGCTACCATTGCGGGGCACCTGGGCACATCTGGCGCCGCTGTCCGTACAAGGAGATGGGTCTTCAAGGGTTCCCCTTCGGTGCTCCCCGTCCGCTGCCTGGAGAGCGACCAAGGGAGATCGCAGATTACATCTCCCATGCGGACTCCGGCCAGCGTCGCATCTCGCGATCACCATCTCCGCGCCGCTACAGTTCTCCGGGACCCAGCGACCAGGGCCAGTCTAGAAGTCCCCGTAGGGGAAACCAGACGCGGCAGCCTCTGGAGGTGCGGCTGCTCGACGACAAGAACAAGACCCTCCAACGCCGCCAGACACATCGCCAGTGCCGTGCACTGCAACACACCGTCCTCGACCACTACCCAAATGCCGGCGTTGCCCACTTTCTACAGGCCCAGCCGCGGTGGCTCAGTGGTTACGGTGCTCGGCTGCTGACCCGAAAGACGCGGGTTCGATCCCGGCCGCGGCGGCCGAATTTCGATGAAGGCGAAATTCTAGCGGCCCGTGTGCTGTGCGATGTCAGTGCACGTTAAAAAACCCCAGGTGGTCGAAATTTCCGGAGCCCTTCACTACGGCGTCCCTCATAGCCTTAGTTGCTTCGGGACGTTAAACCCCCATAAACCAAACCAAACCACTTTTTACAGCGCGCCGAGGATGCTCGTCAACTAGCCCGGGTGCGAATTCGCGCTCAGCAGGACCAAGATGCCCGACGGTACAACCTGCGGAGACGGGCGGTCGAATATTTCCCAGGCGACCTTGTCTGGGTTTGGTCCTCAATCCGACGTCGCGGACTCAGCGACAAGCTCTTACGTCGTTACTTAGGCCCCTACCAAGTCCTGCGGCGCATCGGCGATCTCAACTATGAAGTCATTCCTGATCAAACCCCACGCTCACGACGCGACGCGCGCCCCGAGGTGGTCCACGTCATTCGACTGAAACCGTATCACGCAAGGACACCGTGACGCCCCCTCTGACGCTGGTTTCCTTTTAGCATCGGGCCGATGCTTTTCGAACAGGGGGGGGGGGGGGGGGCTAATGACGCTAGCGCTACTGAAGACGACGACGTGAAGACATTAAGCAAAAACGACGAAGTTCGCCACCGTCGGACTCGGCCCCGGACGTTCTTGGGAGCCTCCCAAAACCGCCTTGAGTGTTAGCGCGTCTTACACCGACGTGACACTGTTATCCATGTCAATTCTCATACAACAAAAATCAGGCCTACTGAAGAATCAAAGGGCTTGAGTGGCAGCGCCTGGCAAACAGCGAACACTGGCAGAACAATGGAAAATAGAGACCTTGAAATGAACTTGGCCAAAAAAAAACACAAAGAAACGAATAGAGAGACATAGCTATTATAAAATCAACAGAGATCGCAGTAATTTGAAATTAAGACAGTAACATCACATGAAATAATTATCGGGCAGGAAGGAACGCGGAACATACCGCGAAATGTTTTGTAAGGTGCATTTAGTTTTCATGGGGAGTACACTAGATGACAAAGTATTGAAACCGGCAGGTACATATTAATGACGTGTGCGCTTTCCGTACCGGTTGGATGAGCGAGGAATGCAGTAGCGGTATTTTAATAATAATAATAATAGCCTTTATTTCCATCAACATGATGGGGGAGGTTAGGGAAAAAAAGCTGAACAGCTTGACTGGTTCCCGCCCCCCCCCCCCATATCAAATACATGATTGCTTCCATCAAGGCAGAAATCAGCGGACAACAGAATACATTTCAAAGAACAATCATAGCTAACATGACAAATAATAATAACACGTAATAAAGCAAGTTATCATGAAAAAAAAGACACAGCGTAGTAACAAGAAACAAACAGAAACAAGAAACATTTGTATATACTGATATAACTCTAGTGCTATTTAGGATATATAGCATTCACATGGCTCTAGACGTACACAAAACTACAAATGCTTATTTACGCGTGGAAAGTGGCAGACTTCAGGCCATAACAAAAATTACATACAAAAAGAGCACAAGATCCCAGAAAGGAGAAAAAAAAATCAATTCAGGCACAGTAGGATGAAGGTAAAAATGATCTTCAAGAAAACAAATTTGATCACGAAAAAAAAAATCTTAGGTCCTGCTTTGATGCGTTTTCGGGATTTATGGTGTGTCTATAACAAATATTCAATATTTCTGGCAGTTTATGTTTAATCATTTGCTTTCCGTAGTTTGTTCTGCATCTCTCAATGTTCCAGATTTCCCGACAACGTGTATCATGCGAAGGTATTCTCTTTGTTAAGGAAGCTAAGGAAGAAAGGAATGGATGTTTTGTTTGACATCTTTTTTGTAAGTTAAGCACAGGCGGTCAGGGTAGAGCTGGGTGATTTTTATAATCCCTAATTTTTCATATAAAGGCAAACTTGGGTGATCCCGTGGAACATTAAAAACATATTGAAATATACCTGCGCTTAAAATACACGGACTGAAAGATAGAAACACACACACACGCAGCGCTGGTTTACAACTGAATTTTTATTCGGGAAACACTGCTCTTTATAAACACCAGCAGCTGATAAAAATGGAAGATGGTAACACCTGGATGATAAAAAATCGACAAACTGTCTCGTAACATGTCCAGTCCTACCTTCCCTTTTGCAAAAATGCCCTTTCCTTTGATAGTAGTGAAAGGGACGTGCTACTCACGCATGCGACCCCACTGTCCGCTATGCTCATGGCTTCAATTATTTCACGCGCCGTTTGGTCACGGTTCGTGCTTACTATCTTCGTCTCGTTATAGGAAGGCGCACATTTACACTCTTGACAATGAACAACCAAATTCCCATCGCCTTTCCGTTCCATGTTCTTCCGATGTTCACGGAGCCGCTCGTTCAAACATCGCCCCGTTTGGCCTACATATGCTTTGCCACATGTCAGCGGCAACCTGTATACCACTCCTTCTGCGCATGCGACCATGTGGACTTGGTGTTTCTTTTTACACCCCTTAGCTTTTCTTTCTGGGTACATTACTACTTTGCATAAGTTTTCCAATTTGTCCGGGGCTGAAAAAACAACCCTAGTTTTTACTTTCGAAGCAATTCTTTTAAGATTATGGGACACCCCATGAATGTACGGAATCACCACCGTTTTCTCCTTTTGTTTTGCTCCCTCCTTGCTAGGCACCGTACCCTTTTTGCCAAATTTCTTGAGCAGGCTCTTTGCCACCGACACCAAAACCTGATCCGGATAACCTGCTTCCTTTAGCCTCACCACCTGCTGCTCAAAACTTTCTTTGACTAATTCCGGGCAAGATTTCTTCAAGGCATTTTGACAACATAACCTCACGATTGCCCTCTTCACTAATTTCGAATGTGCAGAGCTGAACGGAAGCAAACCTTTGTTACCTCTAGGCGGGAACATCCAAAATGTCCCATCAGGCGCCAGTGACAGTTTGATATCGAGGAAACGTATCGTGCCTTCGTTCATTTCTTCATATGTGATTATTAGTGGGTTAAGGGTTTTACTAAAAACAGCAAGTAGCTCTTGCACAGCAGAGTCGTAAATACCGTCAAGGTGATTAAAGACCACTAAAAAGTCATCCACAAACCGGAACACTTTTACGCCATCAACTTTGTTTTGATCTCGCAACAGGATAGCCAACTTTCTGTCACATTGGGCAAGGAAAATGTTACTTAGAACTGGCGCGATACACGACCCTATGCAAACTACCTTCTTCTGCCGATAAACCACATCATTCCAAGTGACGCACGTGGCAGCCAAATAGAAGGACAACATTTCCAGAAAATTGCTCACGCACATTCCCGTTTCATTTTGGAATGCTACACTTCCAAACTGATCAATGCAATCACCCACGCATTGAAGCAACTCCTGATGTGGCAAGGAATAATATAGATCCTTTATATCGAACGAGCACGCCATGAACCGACTGTCTTTGTGATTGTCCAGAAAAGTTATAATCTGTTGGGAATCCTTCACCAAAAACGGATCATCGATGCTCAGTAGGTTGAGCTTGCCCTTAAGAAATTGAGCAACTGACTTTTGGGATGTGTCAGACTCAGATACGATAACCCTTAGGGGACAACCAGGCTTGTGCGTCTTAGCCGTAAACATAAATTTCAGACTACTGCATTCACTCTTTTCTATACTTGAAACGAGTCTAGTTAATTCCAGTTTTTCACATAGTTTCTTCCCCTTTGCTTTCAAGCTGCGTAAGGAATTTCGGGGAAGTTTCTCAAAAACTGAATTCACAGCCTCCAAAGCTTTTTTAGCAAACATCTCTTTCGTTAGAACAACGAAACCACCGTCCTTGTCTGAAGTAAGTAAACATAAAGAGTCATCCGGCAGCACTGAAATAACCCACCCTATTGGAAGACTGGTTTTCGCAGGCTTGCATCTTGAAAGAACGTCCATTCCTTCTGATATGCATCGCTCTGTGTGTGTGTGTGTCTCTATCTTTCAGTCAGTGTCTTTTGAGCGCAGGTATATTTCAATATGGTAAACCAACTCGCCCAACAAACCACTCTGCTAACATTAAAAACATGTCGCAGCATTCGTTTCTGCAATGTAAGGACTCTTCTGAAATTTGTAGCAGTAGTACTCCCCCAGACTAAGTGGGCATAATTTATTTATTTATTTTATTTATTTATACAGAATACCCCTAAGGGCCCTCGAGAGGGTATTACATAGGGGGGGGGGGGGCACAGGCAATTGAACAGAATAAAAGAAAAACCACAAATATAAAACAAACAACAAAAGCACAAATAAGACACACTGGATGAAATAAGTAAGCAAAAGAATCAATCAAAAGCACAAATAAGACACTTTGCATGACATATAAGTAAGCAAAAGAATCAAAAGAATGGGAGCGCGGCAAAGAACGAAGATTACTGCATTATTAAAATTTATACAAACAGAACACTAATACAATGAATCTTTTTAGTCACAAACCCTGCAAAAAAGGAAGCCATGAACAAATAAAATAACAATGTATGCGAAGAGTTAAGCAGTAGTTATTGAAGATATAAGTTTAAAATATTTATCAGGATCAGTGGTGGTTGCGATATGTGAAGGCAGAGTGTTCCAGTCAGATATTGTGCGTGGTAAGAATGAATGCGCATAGATAAATGTTCTGCACGTGAAACGTCTAACTTTAAAGGGATGATCGCGGCGGTCAAAAATCGAAGTAGGCAAAGAAAAAAAGTCGTTATGAAGTGATGGATGATGATAAAGTTTATGAAAAAGTGACAGTCGTGCAATTTTACGGCGGAGACATAAATCCTGGAGACCTGCGCGTTTCTTTAAGGCTGTGACGCTGGTGTTACGTGAATAATCGGAGTAAATAAAACGAACGGCGCGGTTCTGCAATGATTCAATGTTATTTATTAGGTAAGATTGGTAAGGGTCCCAAATAGCCGAGGCATATTCAATTTTAGGTCGAATTAGAGTGGTATAGGCATGAGCACGGAGGTGAGGAGGAGCATGCTTTAGGTTATGTTTTAGGAGACCTAATGACCGATTAGCAGATGCAAGCATAAGGTTAATATGGTGGTTCCATGATAAGTCTGAATGAAGGTGAAGTCCTAAGTACTTATACGTGGTGACTAGCTCGAGTGAGGTATTATTTAAGGAGTATGCTGTTTGAATTCGAGACATTCGGTTAGTAAAAGACATCAATTTAGTTTTTGAATGATTAAGTTGCATAAGCCAGGTTGAGCACCATGCTGTTACTGAATCCAGGTCAGATTGAAGGGATTGGCAATCGGTGTTAGAATAAATTTTGCGATAAATTACACAATCATCAGCAAAAAGTCTGATATGGGAAGAAATGGAATCCGGTAAATCGTTGATAAATATTAGGAAAAGTAAGGGGCCAAGCACACTTCCTTGTGGGACGCCAGAGTGTACTTGGCTGAAAGACGAATTGTGGTTATTGACAGTTGCAAATTGAGACCTGGAAAAGAGAAAATCTTTAACCCATGCAATGACAAGAGGGTTAATATTAAGCAGTGCTAGTTTCATTAATAACCGGTTGTGTGGTACTCTGTCGAAAGCTTTAGAAAAATCAAGAAATATGGAGTCTACTTGAATGCCAGCATCAATCGATGAATGTATGTCTTGAATGAATCCGGCAAGTTGCGTTTCGCAAGAGTAGCCTTTGCGGAACCCATGTTGATATTTAAAGATAATGTTATGTTCTTCAAGATAGTTAATTACCTGCGAGTGAATTACGTGTTCAAGAAGTTTGCAAACAGTGCTAGTTAATGAAATGGGTCGGTAATTTAGTGGTGAGGAACGATCGCCAGACTTGAAAATTGGCACAACTTTAGCTAGACGCCAGTCCAGCGGAATCACGCCTGATGATAGAGATTGTGAAAAAATAGCGGACAAGATGCGATGAATACCATCAGATGAATTTTTGAGTATTTTGTTATTAAAGCCAAGGTGATCTGATGCTGATGTTGTTTTAAGCTTCCCTAGTAAGGATAAGATACCGGTCTCACTGATAAATATTTCGGACATTGATGTATTAGAAGTGCTGACAGAAATAGGAGGTAGAGGGAGATCTTCACGGGTAAAAACGGATGTGAATGCGTTATTGAAAAGTTCGGCGCATTCGGCCACTGGAACACTGCTGCCTTCCGCGTTAGTAAGAGTAATGTCAGGATGATTAGCGGGGTTTATTATCTGCCAGAACTTCCGTGGATTGTTTGTTAGCATTGCCGGTAGATCGTGTGTGAAGAAGTGCCTACGTGCAGATATCAACTCAGACTGATATTCCTTATCACATAGTTTGTACCGTTTCCAAGATTCGGAGTGTCTGTTCTTGTCGGCTTGTCTGTAAAGGCGCTTTTTCTTGTTATTAAGGCGACGTAGATGCCTATTAAACCAAGGCGCTGTGTTAGTGCAAGGGATACTGATGACGGGTATGAATCTGTCAATGAGAGTAGCCAGTTTCACGCTGAACAGGTTCCAGTTCGTTTCCACGGAGCGTGACGAAAAATCGTGAAGAAAATGATCAGCAAAGACTGACAACTGAGCGTTTATTTCGCCGAAGTTTGCTCGGTTGTAGCACCTTATTTGTTTAGTACGAGTTACCTTTTTATGGGGCACAAAATTCAGGTTACCCGTGATTATGGAATGGTCGGAAAGGCCTTCTAAGAGCGCAATGTTAGAGCAAAGGTAAGGATCGCTTGTCAAGATAAGATCGAGAATATTGGCTGTAGTGGCGGAACGACGCGTAGGTTCAGAAATAAGTTGTTGCAAAGAGAAATCGAGACAGGACTGGAGGAAAGCCTGAGCTTCGGGATCATTGGCAGGAGCTGTTAAAGACGACCAGTTAATAGCCGGAAAGTTAAAGTCACCAAGTAAAAGTAAGCTTGAGTTCGGGAAACGACAAGTAAGATCGCTTAGTAAATTAGAAAACTGAATTGCGAATGAAGAATTCATGTCCGGAGGGCGGTAAATGACGCCAATGATGGCGACCGTGGGACCACAACTCAACCGAACCCATACCGATTCTATGTACGACGTGACCTCGATAGGCACAGCAGTGAGCACTTTATTGACAGCCAGAAGAACACCGCCACCTCTACGGCCCGTGCGGTCACAACGAAATATGTTGAATTCGGAGTCACAGGCGAAAATGACATCATCAGGAACCATGTCATTTAACCAAGTCTCGGTAAGCGCGATGACCGAGGAGCAGCATGAATCAATTAAAGAAGAAAGAGCTACGTTTTTAGAAAGAACACTCCTTATGTTAGTGTACAGAAAACTGACATCGCAATTGGAGCAACGCTGCGCGTTTGGCCGCCCGGGTGGTTTGCCAGCCACTTTACGAGAACTGGAAGGGATGCGTCAGGCAAGGGACACGCGCACTGCGCTACTGGTTTGATCATCCCAGAAATACGAGACACCATTGATAAGCAGTTTATCAAAAGACAAACGGACCTTGTCACCTTCTTTTTTTACTGATTTGGCATACTTCCACAGTTGGCTGCGTTTCTCACGAACCGTTTTCGAGTAATCTCGCGAAATGCTGAAATCGGTATTTTTGAGTTTATAGCCCTTACTCATAAGCGTTTCGACTTCTTTTTCGTTGAACAGCTTTGCAATGATGGGTCTCTTTTTTTCCTGAGAAAAACGGCCTATGCGGTGAGCACGGGCTAAGGAAGACAACGTGATACCAAGTTTGCTAGAACAGAATTCGTTCACAAGACGCTCAGAGTCTTCCCAAGTTTCAGACTCATCGGCGTCCTGAACACCATAAAAAAGAATGTTAGACCGGCGGGAACGATTTTCCAGGTCGTCAAGTTTTACTTGAATATTGGATACATCGTGTGTACAACTCGTGGCAGATACTGTGGTAGGCACTGACTGTTTTTTAAGTTCCAGTTCCTGCACACGGGTAGCTAAAGACTGTAAGTCACTTTGAAGAACTGGAATAGACTCGATTTTAAGTTCAATTTCATGCACACGATCGTTTAAAGTCTTCATTTCATTTTGCAAGCCAATATGAATTGTAAGAATCTTGTTAACACTTTCGAGAATATTCGTGTGGTTCATCTCAAGCCTTTGAACAGTTTCATATACCAGTTCGAGCTTTTCCTCTTGGCCCTTCGTCATAGGGCCTGGGTTTGTTTCAACGTCCCCACCCAAGACCAAAATGCGCCAAATGTACACTGCCGCCGAGCGGAAACGTTTCAGAATATGGGGTGGCCACGACACTGCTACAAGACAGACATCATCATCACGGTAACAAGAACACTCGTAATAACCAACCTGGAACAGCAGGAACGGTGAGTGGCGAGGCATTTCGTGAGCAGTGCCGTGGCCCAAGGGGGCGGTGAAATCCGAGTGCTTTATGTAGGTGTCCTTGTCAGCTGATAATGTAGCATGTTGCCAGGCCCGACCGTCGAAAGTGTCCAAAATCGGCAGGGGTGCGCACAGATGATCGGATGAGCAGCCGCAGCCGTCCAGAAACCAGCTAGCGCCGCAAGATTGCGGAACCGGTCGGCAAGTCGGTGAAACAGGCAGGTGATAGCCGGTGAGCACCAGCACCTGGAACAGCAGGAACGGTGAGTGGCGAGGCATTTCGTGAGCAGTGCCGTGGCCCAAGGGGGCGGTGAAATCCGAGTGCTTTATGTAGGTGTCCTTGTCAGCTGATAATGTAGCATGTTGCCAGGCCCGACCGTCGAAAGTGTCCAAAATCGGCAGGGGTGCGCACAGATGATCGGATGAGCAGCCGCAGCCGTCCAGAAACCAGCTAGCGCCGCAAGATTGCGGAACCGGTCGGCAAGTCGGTGAAACAGGCAGGTGATAGCCGGTGAGCACCAGCACCTGGAACAGCAGGAACGGTGAGTGGCGAGGCATTTCGTGAGCAGTGCCGTGGCCACTTAATGCCGTGGCCAATTAATGTGAGAGTCAAAAAAAGCATTGTAAAGAATGACCTTCACCTTTAATGGCAAAACTCTATTAATGTATGTAACTCCTACGATGCTTGAAATCTTGGAAACAACATGTTCCACGTGATCATCCCATGACAGGTGTTCATTAAAAACCACACCAAGAGTCTTGAAGGCATAGACTATTTCTATTTTTGAGTTGCCTAACAACAAATCTGTATTAACAGAAACGTTTTATTTTTGGGACGAAAAAGTATGGCCTTAGTCTTCGACGTGTTAATTTTTAATGCGTTAGCCTTAGCCCAATCATTTAGCCGTGCTAATGAGTTGTTTGCTTTAGTGATCAGGTCATTAGGATTCGCAGCAGAGAAAAGCATAGTAGTATCATGGCATAAATTATATAATTAATGTTCGGGTCGATACGTACAATGTCATTTAAATAGATATTAAATAAAAAGGGACCAAGGATACTTCCCTGAGGTACTCCTGACGTTATTGGTTTTACAACTGACGAGAAACCATTGAGGTAAACATACTGCTGACGATCATTTAAATACGATTTCAGCAGCTTTAGCACATTTCCACGTATTCCTTATGCTTCTAATTTTCTAAGCAAGAGAGAATGGTTTAGAAAGTGAATGCTTTCGTAAAGTCCACAAACACACCCAAGGCCAATTCTTTTTGCTCAAAAGCATTTAAGATGAACTCTTTTTGTTCTAGTAATGCCAATTCTGTTCGGAAGCCAAACTGTGACCTGGTTAGTATGTTGTGTTTATCGCAAAAGTTATTCATTTTGAAGAGAATCACTTTTTCTAAACCCTTAGAGAAAACTGGAAGTATTGACACAGGTCTATAGTTAGCAACGTCGTTCTTATCACCTTTTTTATACAACACTGTGACTTTCGCAAGCTGTAATCGCTTCGGAAACACTCCCTGCAATAAGCACAGGTTAAATATCTAGGCCAAGCAAGGTGAAATAATTTCAATTACATGTTTCACAGGCTGGATTTTTATGCCATCTGCATCGCTGCTCTTGCTATTGTTTAGTCCCTTAAATACTGAAACAACTTCATCCTCTATTACAGGGCTCAAGAAACGGGATTCCTGGTGTGATACTTTAATATAACTGAGTGCACCGTCAGTAGGATTGTCTGGGTTAAGATTGACGAAATATCTATTGAACTCGTCCGCCAAACGTTCCCCTGAGATTTGTTCCTTGCCAAGCTCGATCTTCGTAACAACGGTTTGATTCGTGATGCGGTATAGGAGTGCGTTTAGTTTTTTCCAAATTTCATCTGTCTTGCCTGCTGAGGTCTAAAAAGAATTGCAAAAGTAATCATTTCTCGCACACCTAATCTCTTTTGTCAGTTTGTTGCGAAATATTTTATAAGTTTTTAATACATCTAGACCACGAGTCGCTAGAAATTTAGCATAGAGTTTGTCCCTTGTTTTCATCTTTCGCAGAAGTTCGCTTGTCACCCACGGCTTACGTATCTTCTTTGACTTTGAAAATATCTTCATAGGAAAACACTGATTGTATGTTTTCAAAAATAGCAGGAAGAATATATTAAAAGCACTTTCAGCGTCTGTCTCATTAAACACAACACTCCAATCGACACATGAAATTTGCATCTTAAACATGTCCATGGCTGTTTCTGAAAAGTCCTGAAAATATTGCGGTACAAGTTTCTTTTTGGGCGTAGTACACTTCTCTAAACACATATATATGCCAAAGTGGTCACTTATATGTGTGCACATTGTTCCGGCCTTTATATTTGTTCCATGCAAGTTTGTAATAATCAAATCAAGCAAAGTGGAAGATGTGGGAGTCACTCTTGTTGGTTCCTTAATAACATTCTTACATCCGTAAACGTTTATTAATTGTTCAAGTTCTCGTTTTAAAGGCAAATCCCCAAGCATATTAACGTTGAAATCACCGCCAATGACTACACGTAGCTTATTTTCATATGAAAATGTCAGCAATGATTCTAAAAATTCAAAAAGTTTTGCACATTCCCAGTTGGCGGACGATATGCTACGCCTATTAAATATTTTTCAACTACCAAACAAAGAACTTCATAATACTCATGCATGCAAGTAAATCTTGGCACTTGGTCACAAATAAGGTGTTTCTTCACCATCAAAGAGACTCCTCCTCCACGAGAGGTGGTTCTGTTTAACAGATAAGTGTTGTAAGAAGGTAATTTTAGAGCATTGGCTCCATCATTATACCAGGTCTCAGTTAACATTACTATGTCAAAAGCAAATTCAAGCCTACTGAACAGTATTTCAAATTCGGCGGTTTTTTTTCGTGCTGACTGGGCATTGAGATGAAAGAGTTTGAAAGCATTTGCATATTCCCCTCCACAGACTTCTCGAAAGTCCGATGGGGCAATGTAATCATTTTTTGGCATTGCCATGATGCTGACTACAGGCTGGTAAAGAAAGATTAAGAGCCTATGCAATTTGCTCTAGGTCCTCCTTGCATCTCACGTGATGGGCTGTTGTTCCATCTTTCTGGCGGACAAAAACTTTCCCGTTCCTATGCCAGGCATATTTGAAATTCAGTTCTTTAGCCCAGTTTCTTGTTGCCTCAAGCAAAGCCCTGTTTCTTTTAGTCCAGTTTTCTTGTATGTAGCAACGCATTTTCGACTGATTGAGTTCTGCTTTCTTGCTTAGGAACTGATCCTTTAAAGCCTTCCTTGCAAAATGTAGAATGATGCCTGGTATCTTATCTTTCGATGCTGGAAGCCTGTGCAGAGCGACAACGTCTTCCCTTGTTAAGTCTGGAAGGTTAAGCTCTGCTGCCACTTCATTCACTTTTGACAGCAAGTCTTCCTTATCACTGACAGAAATGCCATGAAACTCTAGATTTAATTTTCGACTTTGCCATTCGAGATCGTTTAGTTCTTGAGTTATCTGCCCTTTTTCTGATCCGCGATATTGAGATTCAATGACATCAACTCGTTTTTTTAGCTATGTTATCTCCTTGTCCTGTTTATTCATGTGCGCAAGAACTTCATCGTATTTATCAGACATGACTTGTACTGCATGCTCAATGTTTTCTACAGTGTCCTTCAGTGACATGAGGCTCTTTTTATTGGTTTATGGGGGGGTTTAACGTCCCAAAGCGACTAAGGCTATGAGAGACGCCGTAGTGGAGGGCTCCGTAAATTTCGACCACCTGGGGTTCTTTAACGTGCACTGACATCGCACAGTACACGGGCCTCTAGAATTTCTCCTCCAAAGAAATTCTAGCCGCCGCGGCCGGGATTGAACCCGCGTCTTTTGGGTCAGCAGCCGAGCACCATAGCCGCTGAGCCACCACGGCGGCTTGACATGAGGCTCTCTAGTTTTACATTAATACTTTGAAGCACAAGCGCCATGTCTGAATCTTGTTCCTTTTTTGTTTTGCTGCTCTGGCTGCCCCTAGTCTTCACAGCCTTACATGTTTGGCAGCGCCAGGCTTTCCGCCACGATTCCCCCTTCGATTTGTAGGTTGATTCTGCTATCCCAGAACAGTTGCCATAGTGGTAAGTGCAAAAGCACTCTCCACACACCAGACCATCGTCACAACTCTCATCACAAACACGGCAATCATCGCCCTTCGAAAGTGGCATATTGGTAGGAACGTCACCGCAAGAATAGAACAACACACGAACTAATGAGAACAGAAACACTGATGGCAGCAGCAGAAGCGGCAGTAATAGGGGTAATTAAGTAAATCTTATAAAAAAATTGATTCCAACTAACCTGCCATTTGCAGAACAGACGATCAGCCCTTGTCGACACGCCGCTGCTGCTGCCAAGAAAGGTAGAAAGAGGCCTCCGGTGCTCCTTTTGTACTCGTAGTGGGCGGTGCCAGGTGTCGCTTCTGTCGGTGCTGGCTTCACACGTGTCAAGGATTTCTATCACGTCACTGTAGCTGATGTCCGGGCATTCTCGGTGCAATGACGCCCTTCAAAGCACGGATCCAAAAACTTGCCCTGGCGTTCCGCAGCGCTCCGATGAAAAATTCCTGCAATTTGCAGAGCAGACGATCAGCCCTTGTCGACACGCCGCTGCTGCTGCCAAGAAAGGTAGAAAGAGGCCTCCGGTGCTCATTTTGTACTCGTAGTGGGCGGTGCCGGGTATCGCTTCTGTCGGTGCTGGCTTCACACGTGTCAAGGATTTCTATCACGTCACTGTAGCTGATGGCCGGGCACTCTCGGTGCGATGACGCCCTTCAAAGCACGGATCCAAAAGCTTGCCCTGTCGTTCCGCAGCGCTCCGATGAAAAATTCCTGCAATTTGCAGAACAGACGATCAGCCCTTGTCGACACGCCGCTGCTGCTGCCAAGAAAGGTAGAAAGAGGCCTCCGGTGCTCCTTTTGTACTCGTAGTGGGCGGTGCCGGGTGTCGCTTCTGTCGGTGCTGGCTTCACACGTGTCAAGGATTTCTATGACATCACTGTAGCTGATGGCCGGGCATTCTCGGTGCGATGACGCCCTTCAAAGCACGGATCCAAAAACTTGCCCTGGCGTTCCGCAGCGCTCCGATGAAAAATTCCTGCAATTTGCAGAACAGACGATCAGCCCTTGTCGATACGCCGCTGCTGCTGCCAAGAAAGGCCTTAAAGAAAGGTCTTGGTCTTAAATCCCGAGCAGGAACATATGGAATGGTGAACTGACCGTACCAGAAATGTTTAAGCACAATAGTATCTCTTCGCAAAGCGTTAAAACTTGGAAGCTTTTGTCTGCTAAAAATATCAATGTCACTACCAATGGATAGGTCATAGGCAACATTCTTTAGAACTAAAAACTCAGAAGCGAATTCACCCTTTGTTGCCAGCGAACCGTGCCGTGACCATCAACAGTAATCCCGTATCTAAGCACACTACAGGCTGAATCATGTGTAACGCATTTACGGACAGAAAAAGGCACAAATTATACAATATTATACAGAACACGCGATAGCGCACGATGTCTTTGGCAAATAAAAGAAAGGTGTGAGTTCAAAGTACGATCACTGTCGAATATGAGGCCAAGATATTTGACCGAATGCGGATATTTTACTGGTACACAATTCCAATGAAAACCGGAAGAAATATGCTAATAAATAGGGTGTCTAAACTCAACTTGTTTTAATAATGCTAATATTAACAATAATACAGATTAAATCATCACAACGATGAAAAGGGCCGAGGAAAAAAACTAGCAAGGCTTGGCGAGCCTTTGGCCCCTAGAGATACAAACACATCAGGGGAAGAAAGAATGTATATTACGCAACAATATCACAATAAGAAAAATAGTTGAATCAAAGGGAAAAATGAAAAGATTATAGAACCAGACTTATTTATGAAGCGCACGAAATGCTTACAAAGATCACGGTAGGGCGTACTAATTGCATCAATATTTTTATGATGTAACGGCTTTAGGTGTTTAGGCAGCTGCGAGGCAATCATTTGTAACCCGTAGTTTGTTCTTGGAGTTCTAGTCTGCTACGGGGAGTGTTGTCTAATGCTAAGCGGTGATTTTAACATAGACATGTTATCCAATGCAGCAAATAGTGTCAACTTCGGTATAATTCTGCGCAGCTTCGGTTTGGCGATTACTACCAAAGAGCCGACCCGTGTAACCTCGAGTTCCGAAACACTTCTTGATCTATTTATCACCAATATCAATCCTTCATGCATAATGTCCGGGGTAACTTGTTGTCATTTGAGTGACCACATGGGAATCTATTTATTATGTCAGACTGTGAAACCCAAGTTCAGAAAGCAGAATGCATCTTTTATCCAAGTCATAACAGCAGCATCCCTCGACGCTTTTCGTGCGGAGATGTGCGGTGTAAACTGGAACGATGTATAAACAAAACCAACGCGAATGACGCTTATCAAGCCTTTGCAGAAAAGTTTAACTCTATATATAACAAGCATTTCCCTCTTAAAAACAAACGAAAAGGTAGGAACGTACGGAAACCATGGATATCACTAGAGCTACTTGCGCGTATAAAACAGAAGAACAAACTGTACAGTTCTTTTGTTGCATCAAAAAATATTTCTATTCTTGAACAATTCAAGAAATACAGAAATAAGTTAAACAATGACATCCGCAATGCAAGGAGACATTATTATGAGAATTACTTTGGCTCAGTCGACCGTCCTGACATACTTTCGAAAAAGCTGCGATCCCTTGATGCCAAGTATGTCAACGCTGCCATTGATAAGGTGACTCATGACGGAAAAGATTATGTAGGAGAAAACTTAGCCGAAGCATTTAACACTCATTTCACACAATATGTTCAACCTGCATCTGAACTGCACCATAGATCTATCTCTAGGTGCCCTGCCACTCTTTTCCTTGCACCTGTTGATGAAAGGGAAATTATACAAACATTCCATGAATTATCAAACTCCACTTCTTGTGACGTCAACAACATCTAGATTCGCCCTGTGAAATATATCATTGAATACATCTCTACTCCTCTTGCTTATATATATAACCTATGTCTAGAAACCGCAACCTTCCCCTCAGATATGCAAATAGCAAAGGTGACTGTCCTGTATAAAAAGGGTAATAAGAATGAGTTTGGTAATTACAGACCAATTAGTATTCTTCCAGTATTTTCTAAAGGTTTAGAAAAAATCGAGCTAATACGAATGGAAAAATTTCTGCAATCTCATAACATAATTACTAGTTCACAGTATGGATTCAGACAGAATAAATCAACAGAGCTTGCCCTTCTTCACGAAAAGGAATATATATTAGAACATTTTGAAAACAAAATATTAGTACTAGGCATATTTGTGGATTTCACGAAGGCGTTCGACAGGATTAGTCACAGTATTCTTTTGGAAAAGCTTGAACTATACGGGATACGAGGACAAGGTTTGCATCTCTTGAAATCTTATTTATCATTTCGAAAACAATATGTTCAGATTAGAAACTTCAAATCATCACAACGCTCAGTTAATACCGGTGTCCCTCAGGGCAGCATCCTTGGCCCTCTACTGTTCAATCTCTACATTAATGACATTGTAACTATTGACACTTCCGCCCGCTTTATCATTTATGCCGATGACACTACTGTCCTTATACCTGGTGATACCTGGGACGATCTAAACATGCATGCTAATCGCATATTAAAGAATCTAGAAGAATGGTCAGACTCAAATTTTCTTTCAATAAATGTGTCAAAACCCAAAGCTGTAATTTTCCGTCCGAAGAATAAAACTTGTAGTGCAGAACTAGCTCTCTCTTATAAATCACTGGAAATTGAGATAGTAAAATCATTCAAATCACTTGGTGTTTATTTTCACGAAAATATGCTGTGGGATGACCATGTCAGTCATGTCATGTTGAAGACATCTAAGGTCATAGGTTTTCTATCACGCCACAGACATATTTTACCACAGACAGTCAAACTTCTCTTATATAATTCCCTGTTCTGTTCACACCTAAACTACTGCACATTAGTGTGGGCAACAACAACACATACTAACTTACACAAGATATTAGTACTTCAGAAAAAAGTCCTTCGTATAGTTTATGACTTGCCCGTTAGACACACAACTCAGGATTTGATAACTAACCTCAACATTATTACCATATTAAACCTCTATGCTTACAGACTGCTGCGCGTGTATACAGTTGAGCAAAAGCGCCATGATGACACCATTTTCTCTATGGCTCCTTTGCATCAGTCCTATTCACCATATCCGCATCGACACAAACCACAATGGGTTTTACCATTCACAAGAACTAGCTACGGTCGTCAAAGAATTAATTACCAACTACCGTATTTACAAAACCAGTTGATTGAAGCAGGCGTAAACCTCCGTGAAATCACCATCTCCTCTCTGCGTAGTATGATCGTTCATTTGGTTAAGTGCTAATACATCAACTCCTGTTTTATGAATTGCTCTCCACCCTTTTTGTTATTTGATGACTGGTCGTCTACTGTGCTGATACCCCTTTTTCGTTGCTGATACCCCCTTTTGATTTCTGCATATTCTGTTCGGTTACAGACATTGCTTATAGTGATGTTTTTATTCATCTATGACTTGATGTTCAATTTAGTTCCTAGTTTTATGTTCTTAATGACTTGCTGACTTGATGTTCAATTTAGTTCCTCGTTTTTTGTCACTGCCGTCTGAACAGGAGAGGAGAACTCCGTCAAGCGGATAGCCCCTTTTTTTCTCCCCTCCTCCATCAAATTGTATTTGATTTGGTGGAAATAAAGCATTATTATTATTATTATTATTATTATTATTATTATTATTATTATTATTATTATTATTATTATTATTATTATTATTATTATTATTATAAAGCTTTTCGCTCGGCGTTAGGCAGGCCAATGTCCCCAAATAATCAGTATGTCGAAGTAGCTCCTTCTTGTACCTCGACTGCAGTTGAAAACTATAGCTGTCAAAAATTTTCATAATACATGCATCTTCAAAGTACTGGTTTGTGTTCCGGCTGAAACTTAGCAGGAATATACATCTTTTCACTTTCTTTTGGTATAGATAAATTTTATCAAGTTTGTGTTGGGTGGTCATGCCCCATACAAGGTGACAATAATTCAAATGGGATAAAAACAATCATTTGTATACGAGCTCCTTAATCCTCGCAGGAAGCATTCTTTTCAGGCGGTATAGGTGTCCTAGGACTCCAGCGACTATCGGCAAGATAGTATCTACATGATGATCCCATGACATTGTTTCGTAAAACACGACTACAGGTGTTTTGAATTTTTCTACTACCTGAGTGCCTTCTGAACTAAATAGTCGTTTGTTATTAGTATTCAGAAGTTTATTCCTTCTCTGCCAGGCGTTTAGTAAGCTTAAAATATTGTTTCCTTGTCTATCAGGGCATCGCAGTCATTCGTTGAGAGGAAAATACATGTGTCGTCTGCATAAATAAAAATGATGCTTGGACGGTGATGTTTACTATGTTGTTAATATATCAGTTGACGAGCAAAGGCCCTAATGTCTACCCTGTGGCAAACCACATTTAATATTTTTTAAAAAATACTCAATACCATTAATGCTTGTACATTGTGCACAAATAGAAAGATGAGAGCTTTAAAGTTCCAGAGGAAGAGCTCTAATTCCATACATTTCCAGCTTTCTAACCAACAGTTTGTGATTTCGAGAATCAGATGCTTTCTTGAAATCTGCGAAGATAGCCAGCACGATATGTTTCCTTTCCAAACTGTCTAGGATATATTCTCTCTCGTGGAGAAGTGCAAGATCAGTGGATTCATTCTTCCGAAATCCAAATAGCCATTCTGTTATGATATCATTTTTTCTATGAATTTTTGTAGGAAATAAGTTTTTCTAAGCCTTTAGAAAACACAAGGAGCAAAGAATGGGTTATTAAAACATATAAGTTGCGTTTTAGAAGTATTAACATTGATAAAATTAGACTTAATCCAGTCCATGGCTTTAATAGCTGCCATCTGTATTGCTCTAAAAGCATCAGTGTATTTATTTGCGCGAGCAACAATAACTGTGGCGTCAGCATACTAGAACAATAAAACAGGCACATTGTTAGCACGATCATTAGCGTGTAGATTGAATAATAAAGGACTCAATACAGAACCCTGCGGGACTGCGCAGGTAACTGCTGCGCAATCGCTATGGAATCATGAAATCGACACATATTGGCGCCTATCTTGTAATAACTTAGAAAATATGCAAACGAACTTCGAAATCCCACTTCAGAAAGTTTAATCATGTAAAGGAACGTGGCAGATGCTATCAAAAGCCTTGCTTACGTCCGGAAAGGAAGCATACGACTTGATTCTTATCAAAAGCTGAACTTATCACGTCAGAGAATTCTTCAAGAAGAACCGTAGTTCCTTTTCCTGGTATGAAGCCGTACTGAAAAGGTGATAGAGCACTGTGCGTATTCAAAAAATTCGTCATGGTATCTAGTAGATGCTTCTAAAAAAATTGGCCAATGATTGACAGAAAAGAGATAGGTCGGTAAATACATATCATGTTTCTGAA